>NC_070630.1:10537143-10870090 GCF_947347685.1 Pleuronectes platessa | reverse complement strand
GGGGGCCCACGTACAGAATGCAGTGCATCTCCAAGGTGGGTTGATGGGAAGCGTCTGCTGTGAAATGACACTTTCACATGTGTAATGTTGAGTCGCACTTACCCTGGATTCTAGGGTAAGTGTTTTTTACAGTAGCCCAACTTGGACAAACTAGAGACCTTTTGAGTTTTTATGACAACTGAAGGCTGCCACAGGTTCTGCTTCAGGTTTGGAAGGGGACAGTGAGGTGAGGTGAGGTGAGGGGCATTGGCCGCAACATGCAACTTCACCACTGGATATCACCAAATTCTACAGCCTGAATCTTTAATTTTAATTGGTAAACTGGAAACCATTGCTGGAGTTGAGAAAATTCATATATGTTTTAAAAAGTATATGTTTTTGAGGTATAAAGTCACACATTTAAGTTGGATTACTCTTTCTCTGCAGACACTATCATTTGCAGATGCAACCTGTCGTGCAGAGACACGGGTCATTACCACTGTCCAAACTGCACAAAAACAATCGTGCGCAAAAGAGATATCACGTCACACGTGACTGGATGTCAGAGACCATGTGATAAAGTACCACCGCCATGTGAAACACCCTCCACTCAGTCAGCTGACGTCAGCCAATCTGCACCTTCATCATCATCATTGGTCTTCACTCCCTGTGCTTCCCAAGAGAAGTCCGCACACGCTCCAGGATGCACATCTTCAACACCTGACTCGGAGCCTCACTCTCCCCTATCTGCTCCAGAGGATTCAATCATAAATGAAGACCACTGCTACACACTTTGTCCCAAAGCTTCCCTCCTGTCCCCTTCTGTTGCACCACAGTCTTCTCCACCACCCTCAGCCTCACCCCCAAAGGCCTCTGAGTTGGATCTATCACCCAGGGAAGAAGTCAGTGCTGCTGCTGCTACTGCTCCTGCACGCTCTGAAACAACAGAGCTGACATGTTTTCGTGTGGCAAATTTGAAATCAGTGAAGTGTCCTCACTGCTCCATCGTCCTTTACAAAAAAAATCTGTCAGTACACATGCAAAGGAAGCATGCAACGCTCAAAGACATCACAGGTTCATCTCCCCTGGAATATGTTGATAGAAATTGCAGCACAGGGACACCGGTACCAAGCAGAGGTCACCTGAGCCGAGGGGAGTCGGTTGTTATCATCTTATTAAAAAAAATAAACAAGTGACTGAATAAATAACACTGAGTTCACAAACTTTTTTGCATGTGAGAAATATCGACTCTTATGCTGGAGGGTTTGAGTCTTTACAGAATGAATGAGGGTAGTGGTGGAAAATGGGAGGTAGAGAAATTGTACTGGGGGCGTTTTGGGGTTTTATTGTATTATCATTGGAGCATTGAACATATATAGAACATTCCTATATACATAACTATACATGAATATAAATGGAATGGGACAATTTGGGTAAGCCGAACAAGACACTTTTTTATGGTCTTAAATAAGAAGATGTACTAGGGGGAGTTTGGGTGTTTTATTGGATTATTATCAAAATATAGAACATTCTTTACAAATATAGCTGGTACAATGGGGGAAAGCCAAACAATACACTTCTTTATGTTCTAAAATCAGAGGATACACTAGGGGGCGGTATGAGCGTGATTTCAGCCGGTGATGAAGACGAAGAAGTGAGACTAATATGGACAGAACCAGGAGGTAGAAGCTGCTCGGACACAAAGAGACTAAACACCGGGTCTGGTCCCTGAGTAGCTGCGGTGGTTTGATGAGCAGAAGTAGGTGAATATTAAAAGTTAATCACGGATCGATCAGTTTACAGGAGAGTTTCTGTTTGTTGTTAGCATCCGAGCTGTTAGCTGACCTGTCAGAGTTAGCTCGAGTTTGTATGGAGGGTTTTTAACAGCTGCTGCCACTTCCTGCTTCTTGCAAAGTTATCCCCTTACTTCATACGTGGCTTCATTTGGAAGGACCAGTACGGACATGTCAGTGGAGTGCTCCCTGTCACCTCCTCCTCCTCCTCTTCCTCCACCACCTCCACCTCCACCTGCTCCTGCTCCCCCTCCTCCAGCCCCAGCAGATAGGAAGAAGAAGCTGTATCAGACCATAGCCAGCAGCAGGAGTCCAGTGGAGGGAGACCACACTGAGGCCTGCTCCCTGCTCAGCCAGAGGGACAGCAGGTGAGAGTCACTGGGAGGAAACACTGCACGTGTCCCATTGGACATCTGATTACTACTGGTCTCATTGTCTGGAAACTGGTTAAACATCACATAAACTGATACAAGTGTCTCTGAGCAAAGACGAATACATAACACGTTCCTCCCTGAGTCCATTAACCGGCCCTGGACTTAATTCACCCTTCCAGCATTTTACTTCCCAATTTATACTAAGTTATCTTCTTTTCTATACATTCTGTGAGAAATAAACCAAAGTGTTGAGAAATGCCTGGATCCATCTCATTGACTCATCACATCCTTCCACCAAGTGTCACAGTGATTAATTATAGCGTAAGCCTGACAAATAACAGCCGCTGATGAAAACAAATTGAAAAGTGTTTCCTAATATTTGGTCCATCCCACTTTCTTATATAAGACTGGTAGATGTGTCGAAACACGCAGCCGCCATGAAGTAAACATGAACTAAACCAAAAATATTTGTATGTGGGCTGTTGAACTAGACTCTAACAGACTGAACATTTGTTCTAAATAAGCTGTTTGACTTTGGAAAGTATGAGGACACAGTCATTCTAATGGAAAAGGGTTTGTTTATGTTACATGATGATCTTGGCTTCAGTTTTAGGAAGGACCTGCAGTGGATCCTGGTGAACACATACGTGCCTTCTCTCATCCAGGATGGTCCTCAGTGAGTGGGAGTACAATCAGAGCATTATGTTATTAGTCTGGCCTGAACGCTTCGGTGTTTATAAATAATAGTGACATATTAACCCAGGTGTGACTTCAACCATTTACCTTCCAGGTGTGGTCTGGTGGCTTTGTGGATGGCTGCTCACCTGCGTCAGCCCCGGCTCAGTGTCGACATGGAGGCCGTGGTTCAGACGGCACTGAGCAGAGGATACACAGCGCAGGGTGAAATGTTTTCAGGTAACATGATAACGTGTAGAGTGTTTTTTTTGGTCCAGTTTGTTTGAACAAAATGAGTGTGTGAAACAAGAGTAAAGAGGGGTGTGTTCCTTTCATCTCGGAGCGCTTGACAAAGCCCGAATCCTGTCAAAGGCTAAATAAATACCAAGGAATCCCTCCGTGTCACCAGAAGAGCAAATATGACATTTAGCTGAAAGGGCGAGATGCAGGATGTTGAGGGTTAGGTTTGTTTTCTTGGTGATTCACTTATTCACATATTTACACTCTCACTCTGTGCTGAGTTTTCAGCTGGATGGTTTATTTGTATGTTCTCATTGAGGCTTTTGTTTTGCCAGCCAACAACATGGCCCTCCTGGCAGAAGAGGTTTGCGGCTGTAAGGCCGAGCTGCTGTCTGGAGGTTTGAGTGGTGACAATGCTGCAGCTGTCGTCACACATCTGTGGGGGAGACAGCCCGTTCTCCTCCCGTATCCTGAACCCAAGGGAAACCAAAAGTCTTTTTACCGCTGATGGACAAGCAGCGGACTCAAACCGGCTGCTAAGTGTCGGCCTCAGTGTTTTTCTACTAGGTTATGGATTAGCAAGACAGTGGGACAATGTAAGCAGCCAGTGGGATTCCCCTAATATCTCCCTCCCATGTAATCATTCATTCACGTGCAGAGAAAGAAGTCTCTTGTGTTCTTCCATTTTGCCGACAGCCAGCATTTGTAGAAAAACACTGCTGCCTGTGTGGATTTGTGTTTATCTCAGCTGATAATGAACAACAAAGTGTTATCACGTTTGAGTAGAGAGTGTCACCAGAAGAGAGAAACTTACTATTTACGTTCACATTTAGCATCTTTCTCGGTCACACTTCTTCACATAATGATTTAATTCACAAAAAAGTGGTTTTCTCTATGTTAAGAATTACAATCGGCTGATTTATCCATATAAGATCTATATCTATATCAACCAGGCTGTGCTGTCTGTGATATGAGAACCGATCACACTGTAAAAGTCTTTGACAGGAAGTACAGATACGACGAGGACTACAACCACGAGCCGTGCCAGCGCAGTGGCCACAGGGCGCACTGGGCCGTCGCCTCAGGTAAGACTGGATATCGCTCATTCACCAGTGGGACGCTTTGTAAAGGTGGTTCAGAAAAACCAGGCTGACTCTTCTATGATGAAGCTGGTTTGGAGCCGATCTAAGTTTCTGCGCTCTACTTGTAATTTATGACATTGCAGGTTCAGATTCCACTTTGAGTGATGTGAAGTTTATTTGAGTTAATAATGCTGCTGAAAATTCAAACATAAGTGACAACGTATGAGATGCAACATACAATTGTATCCGAATAATTTGTTTCATAGGAAGACAACATAATTGGCATATTTTGTAAATGTATTTGGAGACAAAGAGAATAGAAATTATAATTTATTTATATATTTAAAAGAACATACACTGACTGAAATATTGTGCAGATCCTTTAATGGAAAAAGAGCTGACCTTGGATTTTTAACCAATTTAATTAGATTCATTCTATGTCATTATGTGAAAATTAATTTTACTGCACATCTACTGGGCGGATGGATTGTGACTGGAGGGATACGTTTCCCTTAATGAGACTGAATATCCTGAGAATATGTCAGATTTACAGATGTAAACCTGGTTTAACTGTTAATCTTCCCCTCAGGGCTCCATGTCGCTCACACTTACAGATTCCTTTCTTTCCAGGAGTTCTCCTCGGGTTGGATCAGGGGAGTGTGAGCAGTAGTGGCGCCCAGCCGGATCCCAGTCTTCCCTGGCTTCACCTGCCCAGCGACACCAGCTCCCCTTGTCCCGTCCGCAGCACGGGGCTCAGAGAGGTTTACGTCCTGGCTAAGCAGGGTAAGAGCCTGCGCTACCAGCTGTGGAGCCTGGACAGCGTGGCTCGGAGCAACGAGCAGCTGAGGACGATGGACCCTCAGAGAGCCGGGGACGGGAGCCGGTATGTGGTTCCTAGCGGGGACGTGGAGGCCGGGCTGGCTGGACAGGCGGTGCTGCTGCACACGAGGACACAGGAGCACTAAAAAGTGTTGGTGCTGCTTGAATCATGGATGTAAACTGCAATTGAGAACATGCAGGGAACAGTTCAAAGTAATAATGAGAAGCTGAGGGGCATCACAGTGGATTCTTATAATGCAGCATGACTGAGCCTACAGTAAATTTACAGGGCTGTGAAAAATGCTTTAAAGCTGAGTTTCACACTGTAAAGAAACTGTATTTGGCCAAATACTGATGCAGCCTGGTTGTTGAGTCTACTAGTGATGGGTGCTTTGAGAACATTTAGAGCAAACTGCTATTTAAACAAACCTCAGGGAGATTTCTCTTCGTATAAGGCCTTAGTGGTAAATTATATGTAATATAATGAAGAATAAGAGGCTCTTGAAATGCTGTTGGTCCTGAAGAGCACATTAACTCCATGTTACCTCATTAATGTTCAGCAAAAAAACTGATCATGATCTCCGTATGAAGTGCCTGTGGTGTAAACATGGTGTCTATTATTTATGAATAGCACATGACATATTATATTAATTACACAATGCAAAGCTCACAGTGGTGCAGGCTGTAAGTGGTTCACTAGTTAAAAAAGAATCTAGCTGAACGATATGAGATAAATAACGTGTTTTAAACATGACAGCATGTGAAACTGTTCAAGTAGACCTCCCAAATTAACATGTGAAATTATGACAATGCAAGTGGATAGAATATGAGTTTTAATCACAATTATAAACTACATATAATGTGAAAAGACTTGTTACACACCCATAGACCAGAACAACTGAATTCAAACTAAGAAACTGCAGCTGTTTTTATGGAGAATTACATTTTTGTGCGGCAGGTTTACAACATGGTGAAATCATCACAGAGTGAATGTGATGTTTATACAATAAATAGTTTCATGTAGGAGGTTTTGTTTTTATCTGCGTTTGTGTGTTGGCAAGATTACACAAAAACTCTAGAACTGAATTCCATTGAAATTTTATTAAGTAATGGGGCATGACCCAGGGGAAATCCCATAACATGTTTGTGCAGATCTGGATTTAACATTGTGTGATTGGAGTTTCTCTATTTTTCTTGATTTGTCAGAGGATTATTAATTTATTTTAACAGATTTTTATGAATGTGGCTCAGATCTAAATTAAAATGTGGATCTAGTAAATCTAAACGTGGTTTCATGAGTAGACAGTGGGGCCTTAACAGAGGCTTGCGCTCTACTCCGTGACATTTTGCTTTAATATTTTTTCATCTCGATTCACCACTTATCTGTACATGTTTTGCAAAATAGGGGAAATTATAGTTATACACTGAAATCCATATAGGATCGATATTTAAAGAGCCATGTGAGTTGTGTTGTGTGCGACAGTGAAAACAAAAACAAACGTTAAAATTTCCAGTTTATTGCAATCCACAACCTTCTGGACAAAGCAGGGACGGACAACTTTTAAAACGCGCCGTCTTCAAAAGATACAAAATGTGGCTATGAATCCAGTTTTCTTTCCGATAGAGCAGCACCCAGTTTGAAAAGCTGACAGTTTGCCATTTTTACAAATAAAGAGGATTTGTGGGTAAAGAAATATAAACACTTTGTAAACATTAGTCCTCCTCTCCCCCTGTACGTTTGTTTAGCAGAGATGGAAAAACTCTGAATTTAAATTCTAATTTCATGAAGTCAAAACATTTGCAGCACTCTTAGACAATTTGTGTGCCAAGTCAACCGCCAACCTGGAGATACACACGCACTCACTTTCACACACGCACACACACTTACACTCGCAGTGCGGAGTGACACAGTCGAATTCTGTCTGGAAGACTGAAGAACGCTATGTTCACCAACCTGCTGCATTCCAGTCAAGGAATCGTATGATCAGAAGCACGGCCTTAATATCCGACCATAACAAATGTCGTAAACTCTTGATCGTGCGTACACAAATCCAAACCCACAAACCTCCTGTTGAGTTTAGCAAAATGAGGTTTACAACATCCTCGTGTTTTAAACTGATACTCAATAACACATTGTCCTTTGCATCATAAGACACTTTCAAATTTCATGATCGCGTGGGAAGTCGCCGCATAAGTGAAATCACGTGAGAAAAGTCTGATAAGTTTAAATCAGGTAATTCCAGTTTCATTTCACCCTCAACGCCGTCACTTGACTTTTCCGTCAAAAAAGAAAATCTACAGCAACACTGATCAGAGAGAATCAAGGGGTGAGAGATTAAATCCACATTAAACGGCTGTAAACCCAGTACTTGACTGCTGCTTCCCACTTTAAGACGCACAGAGGCACTGCTCGATTTGTTCAATGGCTTTGTGAGGATCCATAGTGCAACAAATTCCCAACAAACGTGGCTGCCAAGCTGATTATAGTGTACAAAAAAAAACACATCTTTCACTGCATAATCACACAAATGTCCAAATAAGAAATGATGAGTTTCTACTAGAAGTTAAACGTTGGGATTAGATGCAAATCAGTTTATACTTGGGGTGAACTCTTTGGAAGAGAAACAGCAGGAGTCCACTGCACTGGAATGATCAAACAGCTCGTGCTTCACGAAATGCCAGGCACAGAAATCGTACAAGGTAAAGAGGTTATACCAAGGCCAAAAAAAAGGTTTAAATAAAGTCGTATTTACACACCGAGTTAGTTAACACGTGGTCTGACCAGTGTTTTAGTGTTTACACATCAAAAGTGGTCCATGACATTAATAAAGCTCCCCGTTACCAAACTCCTCCAAAGCTGCGTTTTTTAAAAAAAAAGGATCAAACTGAGCGCTCTGTGCAACTCCAACCAGCAGGGGGAGCTGGTGAGGAGGGAGATGAGTCATGTTCAGTTTGTCTTAGCAGGAAGTGTCAATTCTCCCCCCCTCCTCCTCCGTAGATGGAGCTTGTTACATGACATTGGCTTTTAGCATGTTCCACTCTGCAATAGAAATCCTGCTCTTGTTTGCCCCTCCTCTTCTTTCACAGGTCCATGTGGATAGAGACACTGGGATCATAAAGGGGGTCTGGAAATACTCTTCTAATCTTTCCTCTGTCAGTTTTCAGATTCCCCCGATCGTGCATAATCTTCCACCTTTTGGATTGGGATCAATCTTTCGTTCCAGTCTCCTGCTTCTCCCTCTCAAGGCGTCTGAGGAAGCATGCTGCTGAAAATGTCAATGAGGTTGTCCAGTCCCCACAGGTAGCCGTCCTCCCTGTTGCCCTCCAACCAGGGGGTCCTGTGGTCCAGGGTCTGCAGGTCGGGCAGGGGGACCGTCTTCCCGAAGTCGATCATCCACACCCGGGCCTTCCCAGAGGCATCGTGCACAAACAGCAGGGAGCTGCCCACGATCTGCGACAGAGAGAAACCGGTGAGACTGGTGACACTTGAGGCGTCTGAGCAATTTCACACAGGAGCTAATGACACCAAGATATCACAGATCTGAAAAGTCGGCCAACAGGTTTTGTTCAGGAACCATGGAAACCGAGTTGTGTGTCAGTTTGTCTCACCTCGTGAGTCCTGAAGAAGAGCGACTTCTCGAGGGCCGAGCGGAGCTCCTCCAGCCGCTGCAGGTAGAGTTTCTAAGAAAAGAGAGAATAAAGAGATGTAGGGTATGAGACAGTGAGAACAGAAAGACTTCTTTTCAGTTTCTTTTTTTCCTTGGTGTACGAATCTTCTGCTTTCCCCTATTCATTTATTTCTGTATTTATTTAATCATTTGTTTGTTTACACCTGAAGCAGATGTATATATTAGTAAATTAGGGGTTTCATGAAATCCCAAGAAGGGAGGAGGCCATTGCATCATTGGTATGACACAGAAATAAAAAAATTATCTAGGATTTTGAAATTACCTAAAAATACATCAAATTCTCCCCCTTTTTTGATTATATGAACTTTAGAATATTCAGTGGAACCATTTCAGGGATACTCTTTAACATTATTTAAAAAAAAATTGGAATGGGACTAAAATCACACAGCTCACAATATCTTTTTTCATCGTGTTTTGTTTTTTAAATCTATATTCTAGACTTTATAAATATTTTGCATTTACAAAAACTGCCAGTGAACTTGCGACTCACCAGAGTCTGAGTGTTGCCGTCGACAAAGTCTCTGAGGGCCAGCATCACCTGCTCCCTGTGCTTCGTCTTCTTAAAGTTGGTGTTACATGTTCCATCAGCTCTCTGTAGGGAAAGAGAAAACACATCAGACTGTTATTCTCCTTCCTCTCTGACATCTTCCTCAAACACAAACACATGCATGTTCTTGAGTTGTGGTTAAACTACAGTGACAGTGCTGCAGCCAACTGCTGTGGATAGCATTTTCCCTTCAGTGTGTGTGTGTGCGTGCGTGTGTGAATGTGTGCATGTGTGTGTGCGTGTGTGTGTGTGTGTGGTCTATCCAGTGAACAAACGGATAAATATTTACTCCCATTGATTGGTTTACTTCTGGTGGAAACTATTTGTTCTATGTGGTAACACTGACTTGAGTGTTCACAGTGCCGTGTGTGTTCCGCTGTGACCTCTGACCTTAATGCCTTCGATGCGGAATCCCATGGTGGCCGTGGAGCTGAGCGTCTCCCTCCACTGCATGTATCTGGGCTTGATGACGGCCTGCTGGGCCCTCTCCTGCTCTGTGGGGGCCCCGGGGTCCACCGCCACCATCTTCTCGTACATGTCCTTCCGCAGACGTGGACGCTCTCTGGCTTTTATCAGCTCCTCCTCCAAGTACGTCCTAACAAGTAAAAGGGTTGATACTTAATTTCTCAAATGAATCACGTAGAATGTATTTAACATTTTATTTCATCTAATTAACCTTTTTGCTGCATGATTTTATATCCTAAAAGTGCAAACTCCTCTAAATCCTGTAAACCACTTTGCTGATGACGAATATACAGCTACTTTTATTGCAAGGTATGGTGGCGAGGTGGGACTAACCCGTGTTAAGGTCTATATTTGTGTAAAGGTTCATTTTTAAGGATCACTTTACCTCCAAAAACATAACATAAGCTCTGATAAACTCTTATTATAGCACAACATGTTCTTACCTGCTGCCCATCTTACAGTCCATGATGGAGGGGGAGTCGAAGTCAGCCAGCAGGTCGTCCATCAGGTTGTAGTCCTGCTCATCTCGCTGCACCACACCGTAGTAGCCGGGCACATATGGCCGCAGAGTGTCCTTCATCAGCTGCTGGAGACTCTGCTGCTCACACTCACAGTATCGCTTCAACAGGCGGCCGTACTCCCCCGCCTGGAAGTTACCTTGAGAAGAGACGGACTGAGCGTTAGAACATTTTTGGTTGACATTCTGGGAAATACACTCGTTGCAATGAGATGAGGAGATTGATACTTTTCTCATGTTTATGTTATGTCTGTCATGTTTTTTTGTTAGTAAGCAGGATCATGCGAAAACTGCTCCACTGATTTCCATGAACTTTTGTGGAGGGGTGGGGCATGACCCAAAGAAAAAACAATTCCACTTTGGTTCAGCTCCAGATCTCAGACACCACAACTATTATACATGAAACAGATTAACAAACAAGGTATGATGTGATAATGACTGGGCTGATAGGTGCTGATTGCATCTGTTTCCCCCTGTTTCCAATCTTTATGCTATGCTAAGTTACATGGCTGTTAGATTTAACCTTCTATTTAACAAAAACATGTGAGCTGCATTGATCTTCTCATTTTTCCACAAAAAAAACATTTCTTTGAATAACGAGGCCGAAGAATAAACATGTATACGTATTATTCGGAGATTTATACACTCTGTATTTATTTTTACCTGCATGGCCGGCGAGCTGCACCCACGGGTAACGCTTCTTGAAAGACACGACGAAGGGGGACCAGTGAACCATCGTCTTCAGCTTCTGCCAGGACCTATTCTGGAAAACACAAAAACCACAAAGAACGTCATCCTCCCGTTGAAACGGTGCAGGTGGTCACATAAACAAAGAATCAGACGCACTGACTGACCGACGTGGGGGTTTAAGTTCCTGTGAAAGAGAGCACAGAGCTACATACACAGGCCAATAGTGATTATTCATTAAAGGGAACCACACCCTGTAGTATACACATACACCCCCCCACCTGACACACACACACATCAGTAGACATTGGACAGATCCTCCCCTGCACCCAAGGTTATGCACCCAGGTGCACAAAGCCCATTCATAAAACATTTACCAGAGACATTTCTGTGGAGTCGTAAAAACAGACCAGTACTGTCTGAAACTCTGTGTGTGTGTGTGTGTGTGTGTATGTTTGTGTGCGTTTGTGTGTGTGTGTATAACGTTTATCTGTGTTGGGAAACACCAGAGCAAGGACAGTGTGCAACAGCGGCTTTGACGTAAGCAATCTGAGAGGAACATAACATCGATTGATTAAAGCGTGTGTGTGTGGGAAATCACAACAAACGGGACAGCCAGTTTAAGATATGAATGTGTTGCATTGTAATGGACTTTGTCCACACTCAAACAATATCACTCAATATTTCCTCTTGGCTTCTCAATTTCCAATCTCTCTTTTAAAACTTCCTTCAATGTTTGTACCACATAAAGTAAATGTTAATAACAGAAATGCATGATTAAAAAAACAGGATGTATGTGTGACGGAGACAGAACTGGTTAACATGAGTAATGTAATGCATAGACAAGAAGCTATAATCATAAATTAATCCCTTTATAACTAAATAGTATCTGTGAGCAGCCTATCTCTGACATGTTTACATATCGGCCTATCTCTGCTCTCCTCTCTCGCATTCTTTCCACAGCTGCTCCGTTCAAACTCTGTCACAATAAAACAGTCTCACTGCAAGAGTTACACACGCAACACAAACTGTGAGTGTGTGTTTACCACAGAGGAAGAGAGAATTTATGGAGAGAGGTTTTGAAACCCTAAGATTTAAAAAGGTCCACAAAGCTCCTTTTTCAATAATCTTCTTATCTAAGTTTAAAACTGTGTCCAGATAGAAAATGTCCAGAAAACTGGGAAACTTGCAGAACATCAAGGTGGAGGGGGGAGGGCTTATGGGTAAAACACGGTCAGTGTCAGGACGCAAGAGGCGAGAGTGTAATGAAAGTCACTCCTGGAAAGTTTTAGACCGAACACGTGACCCCAACACACCCTCCACCACCTCAGGTCAAAGATCGCTGATGAAACCTGTGCACAGCGACTGTGTTTCTCCAAAGGGAAGCGCGCAATTTGCAACATGACGAAAATTCCTCTCGCTCATTTCGACATGTTTGACTAATCGAAGCAGGTTCACATTTTGACCCACGTCCCAGCAGCACAAACGCGTCCACTAGGTTTGAGCAACAGTTACTCTGGCAAACGTAACACTGGAAATCCTACTGGACATTCTGTAGTTCATTTCATTTTTCCGCAAATCTTTTTTTTGCTTAGGTGACCAGCGTTGGTCGCCTCAGGGTGAAAACCACGATGTGCTGCTTCTGTTGTATGTTCATTTATTTACCTCTTAATGGTCTAATTACTTTAACCAGGGAGGTTAAGGGGGTTAGGGAGGGAGGGAGGGAGGGAGGGAGGGAGGGAGGTTGGGTAGTAAAGTTGTTGGTTAAACTTTTGGGATGCTGAAATATTCTGTAAGCCGAAGCAGAAATCCCATCGCTCTACTTATCCGCTTTAACAAACCTCCCCTCCAATCTTAACCCCTGTAAATCACAACAAGCTGCAGCCGCTCCACCCGGTCAGTACAGTAAAACGCCGCCCTCCAAAGTGCTGCTGTCAGGGATATTTATGAACCTGTTATGTAAGGTTCACAACACAACACAGCAAAACACAGGAGTGTTTAAGAGAGAACGAGGGGGCACTGGTAAACATGTTCACATTTGGTCCTTTCAAAAGAATAAGAAATGTTAGACCTGTATGTCTATCATCAGAAATAATCTATTTGATTTTTTTAGCTAAAACATCTCAAACTCAGTTTCCCAGTGATCCAATCTGCTGCTTTCTCGAGCATCAACAATAGTAACCTGAGTATCTTTTGCTTTTATTCATTTTGAAGCAGCTTTCAGACAGATCAGTCCAAGTCAGCTGCTCTAGACATTCTCCAGTTTTCCTGCCAGCCCCAGAGTAAAATCAGCACGTTAGGCTCTAATAACCGATCATTTGAAATAACATATGTAACCCTGTTTACCCATTAGACCATACTGTCGTATCTTTTAATCTAACTAATGCTAGCAGCACCTGTCCTTGTCTAAAGAAGCCCTCCGTGACAGATGAAAGCCAAGGGGGATGGGGGGGAGATAGGAGAGGGAGGTGCAGCAGACACCCAAATCTGCTGCCTCTCTTCTTTCTTCCTCTTCTTTTATCTACCACCCATCAGGCTTTCCCTCTAATTGCTTCAAGCTGACAGGTTAATGTGTTGCTGCTGTGGGGTCAAATGTCTAATGTTACAGAGCTAATGCCCCTAATGCTACTAATGTAATGTGATTGTTCTTTCAGTTTAAACAGAAGGAGCTGTCTCGTCCCCACTAAGTCCAACCTTCACCGTGTCCACCACATAGCACAGAGCTTTGTTCAATCACTCTTTGTTTCCTTAACCTGACATTGATAAATGCCATCCTAAAGTTATTTCCTTGCCACTGTTGCTTTTATTTTGACATGCCGTCATTCAAATGGGACTCGACTCTTTGTTCATCACCACGTTCTCTCAATCTTTCATTTCCTTTCTCTTTCCTGTCATCACACTCCCATCCTGCCTGTTGCTTTCAGACCTCTCCTTGATGTTGAGGTCGGAATGCCTGGAATGTTTCCCAGAATCATCATGAAGACACACACTCACACACTCACACTCCTGTCTCATTATACAACCTTAAGCATCGCAACTAAACCAAGTCTTCACCCTTTAACAGCCCTCTGAAATGAGAAACGTTCAGAAACTCACTCCATACACACAAGCATGCACAAATACAAATACACACACACTTACACACACAGATATACACAATAATAAAATCTGTCAACTGTATCTGACGTAATCCACCTTCAGATCATGTGTTGGCAGCTACAATGGACTCTCTGGGGTTTGAGCTGAATTTAAATTCTGCTCTGGGTAACTTTTCCGTTTTCTGTTTCTTACCTGGCCGACAGAGTAACAGTGTGTGAGGAGGCAGGCGCTCACACCGGCGCTCACCGCCCTGGAGACGAAGCCAGAACGCAGCCAGAACAAAACACTCCGCATCATCCGAGCAGGGTCTCCCAAGACGAGCACCCCCGGGGACGTGTGCCTCCCTGTCCGGCCCAGATCCTTCATCCTCATCTATCTAACTGAGCTCCTGGCTAAGGTGCTGCCTTATTCCTGTTGTTCGGCGTCAGCCAGTCGCTCTGCAAAGCTCTTTTGTAAACTAAGGCCTTGTGTTGCCTGGTTAGTAATCCTCGCCTGTCAAACTGAACCCTTCTCCATCTCTGCAGCCTCTTTTTGTCAATTCAATTTTTGTCCTGTTTCGACATCCTGTCCCTCCTCCCGTAACACTTTCTCAATCAAGCATATCTATGTACCTACAGACCTGAAGCTGTCATCTCTCTCTCTTTCAACATCTGCCTGCTTCAACTATTTCCCTTTCCTTTTACTTCCTCCCTTAAACCATTCACCTATTCACCTATTCACCCCAAGGGCACAGGAGGCGTCTTCCTTTTCGCCTCTGTTCAACCTTTGTCCTCTCCTTCCTGTCTCTTCTACCCTGATCCCCACAGGGTGTATCCTGATCCCCACAATGAGCTGAGATTCATCATGAGGGACTGGCAGCATGGGGGTAGGGTTGGGACAACAGGCCTTCCCATAAACGCTCCCAGTGCCACATCTCCTTCTGCCTGCATGACGAATTCCTAAGTAGTACGTAACGTACAAGCAGAGATATGTGTGTGTGTGTGTGTGTGTGTGTGTGTGTGTGTGTGTGTGTGTGTGTGTGTGTGTGTGTGTGTGTGTGTGTGTGTGTGTGTGTGTGTGTGTAAGCAGAACCTGTCAGACGACTATCATCTGCTACAGGAGTGACTACATATACATGAAGGGTGTTTTCAGGTAGTGTCAGAGCTCTTTCCTCAAAAGCAGTTGATATTAAACCACATCCCTTTCCTCTCACTTCAGTTCAAGCAGATCAGCTGTGGAGGTCCACTGAACATTCACAAGGTGGCACTTTAAAAAACAACAGATTCAGATAAAAGACACCTTTTGTCATTTTGAATGGTGTTACTATACTACTGGTTGTATTGGTACTTGAATGTGTATTTATGTTCTATATTTTAGTGCTGAAACAATTGGTTGATTATTCAAGCTAGTCAGCAACTTTCATAATCAAGTAAGTGTTTGTTGTATCTCACAGCAGAACGAACAATTCAACTACATTGGGCTGCAGACCAGTTGTGTATTATAATAAGAAAGCCAGTCAATCGTGAATCTAAAAGCAACAGCTATACAGATAAGGATTTTTTCAGGACCATGTCAAAACCAATATTAGGGGGTAAAAACCTTTCTGAAATTGTTCTATCAGCCAGCAAACATAAAAGCCAATACCAACATATTGTGACAAGCTTCAATAAATCGGTCAGACTTCGCTAAATCGCCCTTGTTCTTAGCTTTGTTTGCTGCTTACACATTGATGCACGGGTGAGTAATGATGACTCTTCCGTATGTTTTTAGTTAAGTGATGATCTGAATAAATTGTTCCTGTTTGTAACGGAGTCTTTTCTACTCGTACCTTTGCTTTAAAGCATTTGAATATTTCCCCCTGCGTCCTCATTTGTAAAGCAAATGAAGAGGGAGCTGCTGTGTGTTGACAATAGTTTCCTACTTGTGTTTGGGTGATATTGATTTTTATTGTAGAAAAAGACAGTAGATTGTAAATATCAGATCGAAAGTGTATAAAATAGAAAGGGATTCAAAAGTATATAGAGTGTATTTGTTTTCCTAATTGACTTTATATCATGGATTTTGTGTGGGAATTTGAACAACGAGTACAATGGAAAACATGTCTGCAATTGTGGCTCATTTGAATAAGTGTGTATAAACAACAATCTTCACGTGTAGGCTGCGTGTTCAAACTCAGTGTGTTTTCGTCTGCCTCTCTTCCATTCAGTCCACCTCATCTGCCAGCTCACCTTGATTTTCCTCTTGTTTTCTGTTCCGCCCCTTGTCTCATGATGTCTCAGGGGAAAATATTCATCTTTTGTACAAGGCTGAGTGGGGGGGGGGGGGGGGGGGTAGAAAGTTTGACTGAAGTAATCTGCAGATTAGATATAAATAATATGTGCATTGTTTGGCCGGCTAGACGTCCTAAGGAATTTGCATCTAATAAAAGTCAAATGTCAGGGACAGAGTAGATACTGTGTGTGAGAATGAGAGAGCAAGACGAAGAGAGAGAGAGAAAAAAAGTACCATATATGGCAAAGACGTCACCTAGCAACCGGTTCTACTTTCAGCCCAATTTTCCATGACACACACTCGACTCTGAATGCAAAAAGGCATCGCTGCGTTTGAGTGCCTGAGCATGCATGTGTGAGCAAGTATCTGCTCACGTCACCGAGCGTACAAAATGTAACTGGTTTGGTTGGGAGCTGACAGCATGGCCCACACACACATACAAGCACACACACACACACGCACACACACACACCCTCCTTCGATTAATTACTGTAAAACTGACAACAGAGCTCTTACACAACTCTGAAAGGGACACGACGTGCCCATTAAAAAAGCGGCTCTTATCAGAAGCCACAGTCGACCGTCATCATGTCAGTTGCAACAGCTCGAGTGCAACTCCTCAGGTTGCTCATTTCCTGGCGGTCGCTGTAAGAGCCAGGAAATTACACTGACCCAGGACCTGCTGATCCAGATTAGCATTACCGACACTGGGAGCCGGATCAATTGAGGCTGCCATGTGGAAAAATGTGTACACGACATAAGTTTTCCCAAAGCTTCATAGTGAATTTTCAACAGCTGCAATAAAGAAAAGATCCAACATTACAGAAGTGGAAAAAGGAAATGATATTACTCAAATAGGAAGACCAACACCCACACCTATTTCATATCAATGACCTATCACAAGCTGTGCAGTGCTTGTATTAGCTGATTAAACTGAAAGGAAAATATTAAGCAGCGGTTTTGATAATTAATTAGTAAATTGTTACTGCTCTTTGAAGCTAAAACTCCAAATATGCTCTGGTTCCAGCTCCTCCAAAGTAGGGATCTGCTGCTCCTCTATTGCATATTAATGTTCACAGAATATATTTGTGTTTTAAACTGTTGTACGGACACATTTTGGCTCTAACCGCGCATTTTTTAACGATCGCTTATGTGTTATATACACTTACAAAGCCAACACAATATGCAGATGGCGAAATAAAGTGTGTGTTCCTCTCTCTTTTGTGGTTTCTTGTGCTGTGTGTTGTGGCAGTTAGGATTGTGCCAGCCTGATCTTGTAGATATGCGATACCTCTGAGAAACTGAAACGTTGACGTTGGATGTTTCACTTTGATACACTCGCTTTAAAAGACGACCAACCGCAACAGATCCGATATCAGCCGTGGCTCAGTGGCCTCGGCCTCACCTCGACGTGATCATAGAGACGGCAGAGCTCGGAGCAGCTGTCAGAGAGTTAAGTGTGTTTCTCTGTGACATGTCTTTTGTCTTTGCCTCTGGAGAAAAAGATGTAAATCACCAGGCGAGGGTGGAACGTCTTCTGTGGAAAAATGACTGGGGCTAGATCATTAAACGATTTGCGTGAGTACAGTCCCTGCCCAGATTCTAGGATTAGTGCAGCACAGTGGGAATATGAAGCTGAACATCTTCAGGCCCAAACAGAACCTGGACATTCAGGATTCCCACCCTGTGGAGACGAGAGGTGGGGCGGTCTCCAGAGGACACACTGTGCTGTAAGGCCTCGTCTCATTCCAAGCATTTCTAGTCACAGTGCATCAAAGCTTTCTGAGTCATCGGCGACTTCCTACATGGAAACTTTAAACTGCACCTCGTGCCCCGAGGAGAAGAAAACCTTCAACCTCTGACTGGGGCAGTAAACTAAACTAGATCGCTCTGATAGCATTTCTGCAGCTTAATTGTGAATTAGCTGTACAGTGCTGAGGTAGCAGCCATGTCGTGGGATGACAAATCACACAGACATGCATTTAGAGAGGTGGTGGGACAGTCAGACAGACGGCTGAGCTTATCAGAGCCTTGTGATGGTGAGCCATCGGAGCTGAGCCAGTTTCTTCCAGTTTGGTTTCAATTTGTGACAGTCATGCTCCATTTATCAGGGCGTGTGAGTCAAGGCTTTGAACAATTTTTTGGACAAATTATCTCAAAACTCATTGTTCAGCTTTGGTTAAAATGTAATTTAAATTAAACAGACGTCCACCAAAACCACATGAGACACAAGCCGAGTGATAAACCGGATTACTTCCACCATGGAGGTTGTGTTATCTTCAGCGTATGTTTTGTTTGTCTGTTGAGTGAGCAGGATTACGCAAAAACTAGCACGGAGGTTGGTGAAGAGATGCGACTTGGATCAGAGGAGGACTCTTTTCATTTCGGTGTGGATCTGGATCCTCTACTTTCTTTAACACTGCGTGATAAACTGTCTATTAAATGCTTTCATTGATTTCATGGAGAATAATTTGTGGATCTCTATGAAAAAATTCAGGCATGTTTATGAGTTTGCACTTCACTGCCATCATCACGGGCGTGGGCCAGGCGCTTACAGTCCTATCACATAATGTCACCAGCACCCTGAGACCAGACCTGATACTCGTGGTCCAACACCCTGCGCTTCGGCCATAATTCACAGTATGATGATGATGAAGCGGATGAGAGGAAGAGGCTGCAGACATGGCATTTGAGGCTGAGCAACGTGGCTGGAAAGCAATGGTTTGCCCTGTGGAGGTGGGCTGCAGGGGTTTCATTACAACATCCAGCATCAGGTTGCTCAAAGATCTGGGGATCAACGGGCAAGCCCTGAACAGGACCATAAAAGAAGCATCACACACACACACACACACACACATACTGCAGAACAGTTCAGCCAATGGCTCTGGATCAGGAGGAAAGATCCCAACTGGGCCCCAGGATGTTAGAGACATGCACCCAGGTCTGATCAACCTGTGGTGGGCCTGCACTAGAAGAGGGTGTCTTGTGATTAAAAGCCCGAGACACCTACAGACGCTAAGGCACACAACAGAAGATATTTCACTCGTTAACATCTACTGTTAGATGGTAACTGAAATTGTGCTTAAAGATCTTAAAACGTAAAAGGGACATATATGCCCTATATTCTAAAATATATTGGGAATCTGAAAATATACCTATGACAAAGTTGCCGAACGCACTTCCTCTAGGTGACTTGACCAATGATGTGACGTCTGTGTATTCACTGACTGATGTGAGGGTTGTGGTGCAACATCATTTTGTCTGAAGTAAATCTGGAAATGCCTTTGTGCAACAGTGACCTGCCTGGTGACCTGCACCTGGGGCTAAAGCTGGGACAGGATGCAAGTGTTGACCTGCATGTGTCCTCTGAGAAGTGGGGGAGGACTAAGGAGAGAACTTGATTGCTGCAATTGGTTGTTTGATAACAACATCTTAGGAATCATTGATATTTTTGATATATGCCTACTTAATCGTAGGCATATATAGTCCCTAAAACTCTTTATCTGTCTATGGATCTGAAGACACATCGAAGCCAACAAGATGTAAGGATAGTGAAGTAAAGTTGGTGTTAGTAACTTCAGGAGAGGAATGACGATCACTCAATTACAATATTCACATGTAATATTCAAGGCAGTGAGATCAGTGTATGACTTTTTAGTGAGGCTGCTTGTGACTGTTACTAATGAAGTGTGATAAAGACATGTGGAGGAGACACTCACCACTGTCCCATCGTCCGGGCTGTTCATAGACCGGGCCGGAGACAGGCTGGACTCGATGTCGCTGCCGGTGAAGTCGTCCTCGGACTCCTCGAAGGATGACGCGGAGGACAGGCACAGGGAGGACGAGTTGGACAGCTTCCTCGGGGATCGCATCAGGGCGGGGGAACCCCCGCAGCCGCTGTCCGAGCAGGGGGACTCGGCGTCGGCGTGAGGCTCGAGACTCGAGCTGAGCTCCGTGGAGAAACTCAGCAGGGCCGGGGGACCCCCCTGGGAGCGGGCCGGACTGGGGTCCCTGGTTATGATGAATGTCGGTATGGTTCCCTGGAAACTGGGGCCTCCTGGGGGGGTGAGGGGGCCCTGATCCGAGTCCGTGGGGGTCTCGCTTCTCACCACACAGCAGTTGTTCTGGTCGCCGGCCGCTGTGGGCGGACACGACACGGGGCTACGGTCGGCTTTAGTCATTTTAGCCTCCGTGAGCGAAAGTCCAAGATCCAAAGGTGGATCCGGGGGAAAGCCAAACAGAGTGCCCAGGTCAGAGGTGAGCGGCGGGGCTGCGGTCCCACTCGTCTCCGTCAATACCCGAGCCCCAGACACAAAACGACCGTGGTGGTTCCCCCCCAGTGGCTGATCTTCCATGGCCCTCGCCGGGGGATCCGAGGCATTGTCCTCCCGCACGGATTTCTGAACCTCTCCGCCCGCACTGCTGTCTTCACCGGGCCGCCTCTCCGGGTCTGACGCATCGGACGAGCCCGCCGCTGCCCGCTCCCCGCTCACGACGCGTCGGGCTTTCTCATCGAGGCCGGACGGTGCCTCGATACTACCCGGGGCCGCTCGGTGCTCCCCACCCGCCGACACGACCTCGTCCCTCGGCAACTTTCCCACCCTGTGATCGCTGCGCGTCGCTGCCTCGGCTCCGTTTCCGCAACCGAACGCCGCCTCCGTCTGGTCTCGCTTTCTCCTTCCCAGACACGACAGCACTTTATTTTTCATCGGATTCCTTTTCGACCGGTGCCCGCGTCGCTTCTCCCCGCTCCTGGACGTGCGGACACGGATTCGCTGGCTTGTCTCGCCCGCTTCCCGCTTGGCTCCGGAGGTGGCGCCGCCGCCGCTGCTGCTGCTGCGCGAGAGATCCGAGCGCGTTTGGCCCATCCCGCATGCCGTAGTAGTAACTACAGACACACCTTCACCAGTGGATTTTGAAAATGTTTGAAACCAACGAGTCTCTCACAGAGCAGTCAGCCATTAGTCATATAATCCATTTTCCTCTGTGGAATCGCAACATGATCCGTTCTCTCCATGTAAGAGGAGTTAATATCTGTGAGAAAAGCATGAATCATTTAGTAAACACTTCAACTCCCTGTTATAACAATGCAATCAGACCACTCCTTTACCGTAAACTCCATTATTCACACTGACTGTCCTCATTGTTTGTATGGCTACACAGTTTAAATGTATCTGTGAGTTATCGGCTCTGAAATCACGTGAGGATCAAGTCACCTGAACTGACCCTGAAAGTTTACTCGGAGGAAAACATGACGCGAGGAACGACTTAAAGATTACAGGGAAATAAGAGATTCACAGTTTCAGGGAGATAAGACTCAGTTTCATTAGTGTTATTCAGGGTGATACTGCCCCCTGTGTGTGGATACTGCCCCCTGTGTGTGGACACTGCACCCCTGTCCAAGCCAAGACTATTCTATCACTATAGTAATTTCATGTAGACACCAGTGTAGATATACAGAATGTGAAATGTTGTTTGGTTTCATTAAATATAAAATGTAATATGTTTGAAACTAAGGATCTGCATGTTGTTATGAAACTGTAGAAGAATTGTTGACTCAAGCCCATTTTCAGCCGATTTGAACAGGATTATTTTCATTATAAGTTTATCTTTTACAACTTATTTTTTCAGTTAAATGATACATTTTGGGTGAAGAAGATGACAGAGAATGGGGGGGAAGTAAAAGTCCTCAGATTTCAAGTGGTGGCTTCAAGTTTCTTGTTTTATTGGAAATACAGTCTTAAAACCCAATATGATAACAATAATAATAATAATTTAGTATTAGATTGCCCTTTAGTATAAGAAGTAATTTTCTTTTGTGGGTGGAGAAATAATCGCCTGATCATATCACTAAACTACTGGATCAATAGTTATTTAAATGTCAACTACTTTCTGTAAATTGTTTTAAGTCATTTTTCAAGCAAAACACTAAATCAAATATTTTGGGCTTTTTAGACTGTTGGTCAAACAAATGAAAGACATTTCAAGGGCTGAAGAAAATTTTGATCGTGCTAAACTACTCAGTGCTAAAGCACTCAATTGAAAATAATCGTTACTTTAAACTCTTGTAAAAACACAGCCAATAAAGACAGTATGTAGGATTCAACATCTATGTTTGGTCCTAATTAATAGTGAAATATATGCTGCAAAATAACAGCTCCCATCAAAGACACATTTCAGAAACGCAGTACGGTATCCTAGAAAAACTCTGAATATTCTAAGTATTCTACATTAGACCAGTGAGTCGCTTTGTGTTATTCAGAGTCTTTTACTGTGACAGGGCTGCAGTCACCCTGCTCACTGCTGTGAGGACGGAACTCTCACAAAAAGGAAACGAGACAGGAAGGATAACAATGGAAAACAACAGCTCATCATGTGCCACACACAGAAATAATCACACATACTGACTCAATGTCTGACCTCCCTTTGGTTACTTTGTATCACTCCACGCACACATTTGTGATCGAGGAGTTGAACTTTTGACTTCAGTTCGCTTTATATGACAGATGTTTGAAGTTTGCGATTTTTCATCCAAAACCCAAGAGCAGGTGTAAATATATGAATATTTTAACTGTAATCTACTCAACAGTATATTTACAGTTCAAACTTGATCCACCTCAATCAGCCAAAACTTTACAAAACATAAAAATGGTATTATTAACAGTAAATGCGTTTTCATTGTGTCACTAATGAGTACTTTTGATCAATTTTGGTGCTAATACTCCGTCTTTTACTTATTATGAAAGCAGTACTTTAACTTGTGATGTTTTAACGATTTTATTTAGAATCCTCAATATGTACTACCGACATAAAAAATAAACCCACAACCATATTGAAACAACAACTAATTTAGGACCTTACTCCATACACCCAACAAACAAGCTCAACCTCAGAACCTCCACATCTGACAAACTTAAATAAAAAGTGTCAAACATAAATACACGTATAATATATATCGTATATAATCGTAAAAAGGTACATTCTCTCTCTAGTGAGTATTCCCGTAAATTAATCCTTCATTAACAAAAACGTCAACCCCAATACAATCCTTAACATTTGGTCCTTGGAGTATTTGTATTAGTCCGACATTGCTACTTTTACTAGACTTAATTATAGGATTGATCAAATATTACCTGGCTCTAATTTCAGGTTATGATCAATTAATTAATTAACTGGAAAGGAATAATTTAGTGAGGAACTTACCAGACAGAAGTTGAGCTGCTGCTCTGGTGCATGTGAAGCAGCTGTGAGCGGCTGACAGGGATGTGGAGGTTTTTTAACTGTCAGGCTGTGTGGGGGATGTGTCTGTGGCTAGTGTGTGTGTTTGTATGTGTGTAGTGTGTGTGCTTGTGTGTGGGTGTGTGCAGTTCTGTTGTACAAGCATGGTTGACATGAAAGAGGAAATAATGCATGTCGAACAGAGCATGGCAGAGTCACAGTCATTTTAACCGTCACCTTGAGCTGAACTGACTGAGGATTAACATGATGATAAGTGAACATCCCAGCTGACAATCAAACAAAATGTGAAGTTGAAGATGTATAACTAGTTTCACACTTTGACTAAAAACCACCAGCTATCATCTCCATGAATTCAAAGTCTCCCAGTGATTTGTTACATCGAGTTGCACCATTGAAGTGTTTTTAAACTTGTCTTAACTTGTGAACGTGCAAATCTGTAACTAAGAATCACCTAATTGTTGCTCATGGAACTCTTTTGACCGATACTGCAGCAAGTCATTGGGGGGCGATCAAGAACAGTTGGCTTCACTTTTGGGGAGCTGTCAAGTCCTGCAGTCTGGTATCAGCCCACATCCAGGTAACACAATTAGTTAAAAGTTGAAAAAATGCACACACAAAAAGACACACAGACGAAAATAAAAATCTGAAAGTTGTTTAAAAGTAAGAAGGTTTCTCTTAAATCCCTGAATACTGTTGTAGCTATCTGGATGAACCTTTGCCACACGTGGACAGAGCATGACAGCATTCGAAAGCAGCATGTTCCTATTTGGCTTTTTAATCATTTTAGATCGTGTTTGTATATTTATATTTTAAAATATGTCAAACTGAACATTTGATTGATTACTTGTGTTTTATTTTTTCGAAGGTGGCGACGTTTCATTATTAATATTAAAGCGCACATTTGTACTTTTTGGCAGGTCGTAGTTGCCGTAGACGCGGAAGTAGCGTTGCACAAGCGGCCATCAGTGTTTCAGCGTGACATTCACCGGCTTGTAGGGGCTGTGGGATCTCGGGGTCGAGCTGAAGGAGGAATAAGACCACCCTGGGTCCGACCGAGCTGTTGTCACAATGAGACTTTTAAAAGCGGGTCTGTGTTTGGCCAAAACGCATCTTTTGTTCCCAGGAGGCGTCACTGTCAAGAAGGTAGAACTGGATTTGAACCGAGCTGAGTCCAGATCTGTGGAGTGGGTCGAGTATTGACCCCCCCCCCCCCCCCCCCCCCCCCCCTGTCTCTCTCTCTCTCTCTGTGTGGTTCCTCCAGGTGCTCATCAACAGCTGTCGGTCATGCTCCTCCGGTGTCCCCAACGAGATGATCCGCAACATCGGCATCTCCGCTCACATCGACTCGGGGAAGACCACCCTGACCGAGCGAGTGCTCTTCTACACGGGCAGGATAGCGGAGATTCACGAGGTGAGCGCCGGGTCCATACATGTCCCGTGGAGGCATTATGTATCCAGGTGAACGGGTCACAATGTGCAGTACCGACCCGTCGTCTGTTCTCTCTGCAGGTGAAGGGGAAGGACGGCGTTGGAGCCACCATGGACTCCATGGAGCTGGAGAGACAGAGGGGCATCACCATCCAGTCAGCTGCTACATTCAGCATGTGGAAGAACCACAACATCAACATCATTGACACACCAGGTACAGGAGTTTGACACCCCACCCCCACCTGAGGCCTAGTGGGACAGAAATGAACTCTGTATCCCTGTTGATCAGCGGTTTAATTTTATTAAGGACATTTACTCGATTACTGTGACTGTATTTTAGATATATCTAAACCTAACCTAAGTATTTCTATTGTACTCCATCTTTATTATTCTATTCTACTACATTCCAGGAGGAAATACTGCACCTTTTACTCTACTACAATCATCTGACAGATGAAGATATCAGTTATTAATTAAGGTTTTACACACAACCAGAATAACACTCCAGCGTTTACCTCAACCAAGGCCTAACAGTCCCCGTATGAAACATTAGGTGAATTCACTGGATCTATGTTTTTATATGGATCTGCATTTAACTTCTCACAATAGTAAATATCAGTCCCCTAAACATGTCAAATATTTTTTGTCATCAAGTTCCAAGATTTACTCTCTGAGAAATCAATGAAAATGTCAAGGCCCCGTTTCACAATGTTAACGAAAGTGGGGAGAAAACTCCTGAATCAACCCCCTGATGCTGGATCCACACCTATATTTTACTGTGTTCACATCCTTCCACCAAGTTTCATACAAATCTGTCCTTTAGTTTTTGTGTAATTCTTCCAAATAATAGACAAACAAACTCTGTTGAAACACAAACCGTGAATCATGACACAGCAGAGGTAGTGATATCATAACTTTTGTTCCATAGTAAGGTGCAAGCTCCAGACAACTGGATACTGCATTTCCCACAATGCAATTTGACAATATTTTTTTTTTTTTAGACTCTTCCTGCCTGGTAAATGTCCGTAAATCCAAATGCCCTCAGTTTGTGATGCAGGCTCTCTGATACAAATTCAAAGCCTCCAAGCCCAATGTAAGACGACCATGATGATGACTTTACTTTGGTTAAGACGTTTAAAATCTCTTTCATTGCCAATGAAAACAAAAGAGGTTTCACAAATGTTAATAGTACATTAGCAGAAAAATACCTTTTTATTTAATATATTTAAATATTGTTTACGATATTCACTTTAAAATGTACTTATTTAAAAATTGAATAGCTATAAATGGTATAATGTGACTTTAAGAAGTCAGATTTTCCACTGAATTGTATTAGATAATAAAGAGGAAGCTAGAAAATGTTATGCAAAACAAAGTAAAGGTTGATTCTCATGTCGTTTCTGGATGGTCAGTGCCGAAGTCAACCGTGTCGTGAGGGAAAATCATTTCTACACTGTAATGACTGTGCAGTGGCTGTTAAATCCACTTATTACCCAGTTAAATGCTGAGTATAAACGTGCTGCGGAGACTGCCCCCAATTCTCTTCAGTTTTTTTGTCTTTGTAATGTTTAGTGGTGATAAAGATTTCCTCAAAGAAGTTCCAAAATGCTACAGAATGTTAAAAAAGAGCAGAAGAAGTTACTTTAATGTAGTAACATAAGGAAATATAAGTCCTCTCCATGCTTGTGATCAAAGTATGTTGTCGAAGAGACAAATAGGCTTTAGTACACAACTCAAAGGTCTCACTCGGTTGTGTTTACTTTCCTGGATGTCTAAATGTCAACGTGCGCTTTGTGTCGCCCAGGCCACGTGGACTTTACCATTGAAGTGGAGCGAGCGCTGCGCGTGCTGGACGGGGCCGTGCTGGTTCTGTGCGCCGTGGGAGGCGTCCAGTGCCAGACCTTGACCGTGAACAGACAGATGAAACGCTACAGCGTGCCCTTCCTCACCTTCATCAACAAGCTGGACCGATCCGGTGCCAACCCCTACCGAGCCCTGCAGCAGCTGAGGTAGAACATGAGACCGAGCTGGATGCTTGGTTACACAAACACGCCTGTTACACATCAGTTTGACACAGATCAGGGCGATAGTGTAACAGTATTAACATTAAGTAAGTAGCATGGCTCTAATCATGAGCTACGTTGTTGTTGCGCACATTCAGGAGATACAGTCAGAGGTTTTTTTAAATTTATAAAGTCATCAAAAAAGATCCCATATCATGATATTGCAGCAAAGATCCCAGATCAGACTGAAAATCAATGTGATTTCTCAAAAATTCCACAAATGCCATAAATAAACTTGACACGGACACATCCAACTGTGGTTTCCAAATTTTTTTAAATATTTTTCCTCAGATCTAAACTGAGCCAAAACGCAGCCTTTGTGAGCATCCCCATTGGCCTGGAGGGAAACATGCGCGGCATCATCGACCTGGTACAGGAGCGGAGCATGTACTTTGAAGGACCATTTGGGTAAGAGATTCTCCACCGGTTCCTTTTTTCACGAAGAAATATGTTTCTCTCTCAACATAATTCAATTTTTCTGTTTACCAACAGCTAGAATCGTTTATTACCATGAATGAGAGCGTTAGAAGACAGACTTGCTCTTGTTCTAGAGAATTATGAAACCAGCTAAAACTCTGTCTTCCTCCCTGCAGTCAAAATATCCGCTATGATGAGATCCCTGTGGAGTTTCGTGCCGAGGCCACAGACCGGAGGCAGGAACTGGTGGAGTGTGTGGCCAACTCTGACGAAGTCTTGGGAGAGATGTTTTTGGAGGAACAAATTCCCACCAATGACGAATTGAAGGTTTGTGTCTTTCCAGAGCATTTAAAACCTTTGACGTATAGTTGATTCATCTTAGTTGGAATTTTTTTTATGTCCGGACTTTACAAGCAAACAAGATTCAGAGTCTCGGTCTGAATCTTGTTTGCTTTTAAAATCAATCGCTTCTCATTATATAGTCCACTGTAAAGTCAGTTGGACATTTTGTAGTGCTGTGTGAATGTTTAGTGTGAATTGCTACACACTATATAACAACTGATGGTCTATAATCTTCAAATATCTACCATAATGCATTGCGTTCACGCTGGATGGATGAATAATTTCTTACAGATAAAGAGAGGAAACAAAAGCAGCAGGAAATTTACAACCTGTGGCACAAATGTAAAAACTATGTAGAGATTTTTTCACTTTAAACCCTTAAACACTTAAACAATCCGCAAGTGGCGCTAGAGAAAATTCAATCTGCTATTTCCATCTGCATCAGAGTGGTGGACCAAGTCACGTTGCTTGTGTTACTATTAAAATATAATAATACAATGAGACATCCTTTAAATCTAACTTTAATCAATTTGTGTTCAAAACAAGAGATTGGAAAAATGAACAAACTAAAGCTTTGAAAATCATTCAGAATACTATGAATTACAAACTGGGACAAGAACTCTCTGTGTTTGACTGAAGAATACAAATAAAACATTGAAAGCATAGTACAACTGTTCTCAGTGTTTTGTCCCTGTGTTTTGTCTCGCAGGCTGCAATCCGCAGAGCCACGGTGCAGCGTCTCTTCTCCCCGGTGCTGGTGGGCACGGCGCTGAAGAACAAGGGGGTTCAGCCTCTGCTGGACGCGGTGCTGGATTACCTGCCCAACCCCACTGAGGTCAAAAACTATGCTATCCTCAATGACGAGTGAGTGGGGACGTCCATTTGTTTAAAGTATCTGTTTAAATAGTAATAGTGGATGAAATGAAATCAGATTTAATTTTGACCAGTGTGTTTTTCATCATGTCAGAGATACTAATGAAACAGCCAAGCTTCAAATGGACCCGTCAAGAGACGATGTAAAACCTTACGTTGGCCTGGCCTTCAAACTGGAGGTGAGAGACATGTTCTGTCTCACGTCCTCTTGATAACTTCTTCATTTCTGCAGTTTCTTTTCTCAGCAGGAACGTCTGGTTGGCTCATGCTTTGTTGTTTCCTCTGGTTTCTCTCAACAACAGGCTGGAAGGTTTGGTCAGCTGACGTATGTGCGGGTGTACCAGGGCTGTCTGAAGAAAGGAGAGTACATCTACAACACACGCACCAGCAAAAGGGTCAGAGTGCAGCGGCTCGTGCGTCTCCACGCCGACCAGATGGAGGTGAGGTTAAACCGGTGGACGTCAGTGGACACAGTTTTCCCTCTGTGGTTTTTTAAAAGTGAAATGGCATCAAAACATGAAACGTCAAAACAGTTTGGTTCCTCTTTTCACTTCCTGTCAAGTGTGAAGATATCAACCACATTTCCATCACGCTTCAAGACATGAAATATCAACAAGATATTTTAATTGTTTATATATTTATTAGATATACTGTAAGACGTTGATTGAGTTGTGAAGTCGTTTATCTGACTTTTGTGTGCTTTGAAGTTAACGTATGGAAGCTGATGTATAAATAACTTAAAACTTACTCTCTAGTTAACTATGTCCCCTGTAGAACACTGAGATCATCTGCAGTAAGTCTATTAGAGGTTCCCAACAACAGCAGAAAGAAGATTCAGCTTTTGTGGACTACGCTCCAAAGTTGTGGAACAAACTGTTGCTAGATATCTATAGATAAGCTATTTCAGTAAACGTCTTTAAAAGAAAACATAAAACATCTTGGCTACAGCAGTTATAGATCTTGCACTTGGCCACACTCCTGTGCTTTTATCATTTGTATCACTTTCTTTCTTTTCAGTTTTTATGCATTTTCTTTCCTTTCATTTTAGCGTGTTAGGTGTCTTAAAGTCTGTTCTCTTGTGTGAATCACATTTTTACATGTTTTTACCAACATGTTTTTATTTATATTGTATGTTATTTATTGTTAAGTTTATTATTATTATTATTAAAATATATGCCTGCTTATCAAAGAAACATACGTAAACCTAAACATTGCTCACAGCTGGTTATGTTTATTGGGTAATAAGTGATGTCAGCAAATTGTGAACCCAAATGTTTGCTAACTTCCTGAGTTGCTCTGACTTTAGGTCGTGTTTAGTGAATTTTCTAATTCCTCAGTTTATTATGACATCACATGAAGGCATCAGCCCTGAAATTAAACCCTTGTCCTTTTTTATTTCCCTTCTTCTCTTTCTATCCCGGCTGCTGAAGGATGTGGATGAAGTGTATGCAGGAGATATTTGTGCCCTGTTTGGGATCGACTGTGCCAGTGGAGACACGTTCACATCCAGGACCAGCGCTAACCTCTCAATGGTGAGAAGCTTTAATGTGTTCACCGAACAAAAGATGGGTGAAAGGCTAAAGAGCTTGGGTCTGGATATTCTGTCTTTTCTCAGTGATATAAACAGGTTCTTGTGATCATTGTTTTGTCCCACAGGAGTCCATTCACATCCCAGAGCCTGTCATTTCCATGTCGATAAAGCCAGCAGTCAAGGTAAAAAAAAAACCTTCATCCATATTTTCTGCAAATATCTAAAACTAAAGTCAAAGTAGCATCAACGACTCTTTTCTCTCTCCTATCCGCACAGAACGACCTGGACAAGTTCTCCAAAGGCATCAACCGGTTCACCAGAGAGGATCCGACCTTCAGAGTTCATTATGACACCGAGAGCAAGGAAACCATCATCTCAGGAATGGGCGAGCTGCATCTGGAAATCTACTCGCAGGTACTGGGTCAGACAGGGTTGAGCTTAATGATGCACTGTTAAATAATGTCAGGGTAACTCAGTCATGCTTTGTGGGTGCAGGTCATCCACACTGTTGTTCATAGTCCCACAGACACTGGAGGTATTTAGTCTGTTAAAAAACTCAACTCTGCTGGTTTTAAACCTTCCTATGAGAGTTTTTTTCCATTGTCTGTGTCCATGTAGTAAAATAAATGTCAAGTCTGAATTATTTTGACTCCTGCTACTAAAATCAAGTGTTACTGAGCTTAAATGAACAAACCTCAGAGAAATCTGACAGAACATTTAAAGAGCTGTTTTTCTTATGCTGGAATAAAAAAAAATTCTGTAACTCTATTATATCTAACTTGCATTTCTCTGTGGCTTTGTCTTGGTTTGTTGTTTCAGAGGATGGAGAGGGAATACAACTGTCCCTGTGTGATGGGGAAACCCAAAGTGGCTTTCAGAGAGACAATCACCGGTGCTGTACCGTAAGTCCTGATCTCCCAATACACACACATTGGTTTCCGGGTTGTCCGTCTGTCCCATTCAAGTGAACGCGGAATTTCAAGAGCCTGAGGGAAATATTCATTGTGAAACTATTGGTCGTCAAAGGTCACTGTGAGTATAGGATATCTTGAACGTGATATATTAAGATCAGCTTGAGGGAATGTCTTCAAATTCGGTACAAACTTTCACTTGGACTTAAAGAAGAACTGATTAGATTTTGGTGCCTGGAGGTCGAATTTCAAGGTCACAGTGACCTCATGTTACTGTAAATGTGACAAATTAGGACTTCTGGTACAAATCACTTTGACTCACTGATAAATTGATTAGATTTCAGTGGTCAAAGGTCAGGGTGGCTTCAATAAAGCCTATTTAGCCTCTTGACTGTGATATTTCAAGACTGCTTGATGGAATTTCTTCAACTTTAGATCAGTTGTCACTTGGACTCAAAGATAGTGTTTATGTTTCAGTTGTCAAAAAACTATGTAGAAATATGTGCACAGAAACTGCACTGGTTGGCGGAGGCATACCACCGCAGTCCGGGAATTCTAGGGGGCAAGAAAGCAGGCTACAGGTCAAGCTGATGGTGAGCGCCCTCTGCTGGATTTAGGTAAACTACTGTTGATAGTGATGTGCTTCTGGTCTCTATATTCTAAATATGAACGAGTCTTTCCAGATTGAAAAGGACTTTGTACACAGCCGGAAACAGAGCAATATCATTTATAAACAGTTTATTTTAGACAAAATAGAAACAACCAAAAGTACAGAACAATGGAAGGATATCATGTCATCATTTGTGACCCCTGAAATAAACTGAGTTTTCCCTGGTGGGAGTGTGACGACTGTCGGCAGGTTAGTTGTTGTTGTTCTGGGGGGTTTCATTGTGATGACTGTGAGGAAGCTTCTCCATCTGCAGCACTTTAACTCCCTCTTGAGGAGACCAGGTGAACAGCAGCTTCCAGTGAATGATCTCCTACAAACAACAGACACCAGATAATGAGACAGATTTTCACATAATAGCAGTTTAACACGAGGCTCAGTGTTGATCTTCTTCTGAAGTCAATGAGGTTGAAGATGAAATTCATGCAAGATGCTTTTTAATGCTGAAATTGGCTGCTTCATTAAAAGATTATTCTTAGAAGCAAATTATCAGTTAAGTTATGTATCAATGTTTTCGATTATTTGCTTAGATAAATAATTGTCTGTATGTAGATAAATTAATAGATTTAAATATTTGCTCATGATGAGAATAGTTGTACGATACCTGGGAGATCATATCATGCAGCAGTACGTAATAGTCAAACTTCAGCTGGTCGTTCTCAGTTTTCTGCGGGAGACAAAAACAGACATTACAGGTGAAATGTGGCACCTGTGATGCACCTGATGGAGTTAACAGTTACATATATTATGAGACGAGTTGTGGAAAACAATGTCTGTAGACTGAAACTGAATTGGTTGGCGGAGCTGCACAATTGAAGGGGTTAGGGATAATTATATTTGATATGTGAAATAACAAGTTTAACAGAAACATTGTGAAAAATCCTGTCTCTATTACTGTTGTAAAATGCTTTGATCAAAAAACAACAATAAACCCTCTTTATGGATGTAGCGTTCCACCTACCAGCTGTGTGACGTTGGCCACCTGAGCCACGTTGTACAGTGTGTTTTCAGTGGATTCATTCAGCATGATGAAGCTGGAGGCCGCGCTGCCGAGGTGCATGAACGGCTCCATGTCCGGGTCGACGTGACCGTGGCTGTCTGCAACAGGCGTTGGGTTAAAATAGTTAAACAGGAACACTGAGTTTAAACCCTAAAGATGCAGCTTCAGACAGTTGATTGACTTGTTGGAGTCACTGTGTTTGTGTGTTGAACAGTAGCAGCATTACGCAGAGTTGGTTTTATTGTCCTCACCTGGTAAATGTTCTGACAGCAGACCTTGGTTCGTCTTGTATTTTTGGAACAAGGCCTCCTCTTCTGCTTTAGTGTCGGTTGTAGGGAGCTCCTCCAATGAGGCCTGGACCTGCGGGGGGCGCTGCTGCTCTCCCCCCGGAAACAAAACCTCTGCCTTGCATTTCTCTGTTTTCTGGATTAGTAAAAAAAAAAGAATCCGGTTTGATAAGAAAGAAGCAGAGAAGAGTGCACAGAGCAAAGGGTGTGGTCCAGATGTTACCATGGCAACCAGTGAGTCAGCGTTGCACCACACTGATCCTCGTTTCACTGAATGTTCTCCTTTCTGTCAGTTTGATAAATATTGTCCAAACTGGTCGTACCTGATCCCTCCAAAGCCACATATCACAACAGTGACCACAAAACATTAACTCCACCTTACAAAATACAGTAGATTACCAGTAGCACAATGTGAATGCAGGACTTGTAGCTCTTAGAATGCTGAGGTTAAATGCAGGCAGCTAAACATAGATTTAATGTCTAACCTTATTTAAGAAATCAGTTTGAATGCAATAACAGACACCCAAACCCAAATAAGCACTAAAGTAAAGCTCACACTGGCTGGTCAAGTGTTTTTAATGATCTGATCCAGACAATTTCTCATCAATGGGTGTGGCTCATGATCAAGGAGCAGTGTCGCTCTCAAATTATCAAAAATTAAAAGGGCTTATTTATGAAATCTATTTGAAGATGACATATTATTCAGATCCGGGGTCCAGATAAAATGCAGATGTGTACAGAACTTAGAAAGGAAAGCACAAAATATAAACATTTATATATATGTATATTAATGTCTCCCCAGCTGGGACTTGTTTTGTGTAGTGCTAAACCTAATATTCGATATAATCTAGATGATCCGATTTCTTCGGACAGATTAATATTAATTAAGACCAACTATAAACGCTGGGCTTTATCTAAATTCATGATGATCAATGTCTCAAAATGTGATTAAAGCTAAATAAGTCAAACTTACATTGCTGATGTGGTCCTGCACTGTGATCTCCAGCTTATACTTTCTTCCAGAGTCTGCCACATCCTGAAAGAGAAGATAACCACAATCAGAACTTGGAATTCAGTTTTATTTTGTATTTAGATCAGTTTACATGCTGATTAGAATAAAGTTGTGCTCATAATTTCATTGTAAAGTTCATCTGACCTCTGCGTATCCGCTGTGGACCCTGTTCAGGAAGATCACCCTGTATGGCGAGCCGTACAGGGTGTTCAGGTAGTGTTGGACCGCCTTGGCTGCCCGCTGAGCAGGGTAGTGATTGGGGTTCAGCTCGCCAGTCGCCATCACATCCTCAAAAGCCTCCTCCGTCGCCGACACGTTTTGCTGTCGTGGACAAAGAGAGAAGAAATAATGAAGAGAAGAGTAGCTGGTGTCGAGCAGGGACAGACTTTGACCCTCAGCCGGGTGGAGCTGTATGTGTTTACATAAGAAACGCCTCAGACAGAAGGAGAACATCCATCTAAGTGGAAAAGAAACTAACGTAGATGGTGAAGAGTTGAGCAGCTCAGAAGTGGGAAGAGTAAAAAATGGAGCGTCTGATCTTGCCTGTAACAGAAGGGCTGAGGCTCCCTGACAGTTATTTGTCAGGTGGAAAGTTTGATGTGTTCCTTTTTCTGAGTCAGCTGCTCGTCCTGCTACAGGAAGGATTACTTCCTACTTCCTGGACACGAGATATCTATGGGGACGGCCCCTGTTTAAAGAGGCAGAGCTCATTTCTTATATATTGCCTGCTTTACAGAATCTGCAGCAATGCAGGAGAATACAGCTCTGATGCTCAATGTTTTGAGCCTAATGGATTGATAGGTCTGATTTGCAGCAACCATTTTCAATGTTTTGCAATTCAATTATGTAAATTAAATTCCTTGTCAAGAGTTTAATGCATTTGTTTTTCAGACACTGTTCATTTAACTTTACAAAACAAAATTATGTTCTAGTATAGGTCATTTCTTATGTGTTGTTATATAGACAAATGCATTAAGTGCCAAATTTCAAAATAAAATGACAAAAAAAAGCTGATTCCTCAATTGGCTGAATAAAACCTAGGGCCCAACAGTCCCTTAAATATGCCTGATTTCTCCTATTAATGTCTCTGGATAATTTGTGGTTTTCTGTCAAGTAGCTTTTGTGTTATCTTGCTTACACACAAACATTAACCTCCTTGGCAGAGGCTAATACCTGTATTCCTTTTTTATCTTGCCAAACACAAATAACTGGGCTCACACGTGACACATTATGTCCCCCAGCTTCAATTAATGGATATTTGATCTCCCTTCCTGTAGGTTTGACTTCACCCATAAGAAGCAGAGTGGTGGCTCTGGACAGTACGGTAAAGTGATCGGGGTCCTGGAGCCTCTGGAGCCAGAACATTTCACCAAGCTGGAATTTGACGACCAGACCGTCGGCACGAACGTCCCGAAGCAGCTTGTGCCCGCCGTCGAAAAGGTGTGTGCACATTTTACTCATTTTAATGTGGTCACAGTCACCTATGTATATGTGAAAAGACTAATTTATGTAACCAGAGCTGTATTTTAAATCTTTTTTTGTCATCTTCTCTTGTCATTGTTGCCTCATTTCATCCCATCATGCTGCAGGGCTTCAGGGAGGCGTGTGAGAAGGGACCCCTGAGCGGCCACAAGATCTCAGGAGTCCGATTCCTCCTCGAGGACGGAGCTCATCACATGGTCGACTCCAATGAGATATCCTTCATCCGCGCAGGAGAGGGCGCTGTAAAGCAAGGTGCGCCTTGGGTTTCTTGAGATCAGAACTGTTGTCATTATACTTAAAGGTCCAGTGGGTAAGATTTAGGTGAAAGGGATCTTTTTGGCAGAAATTTAATATAAAAAAAACCTAGTGATGTTTTCACTCGTGTTTTTCAACTAAATTGCAGGAATTGCTGTTTTCTTTACGCTAGGAGGAACCCTTTATATTTAAATACTAAACACCTTTTGAGTTTATGACAACTGAAGGTGACCACAGGTTCTTCCATGTTTGGAAGGGGAGGGTGAGGGATACTCAGCTGCCTCCTGCAACTTCACCACTAGATGTCACCAAATCCCACACACTGAACCTTTTAATTTCGTGGTTTTCTTCACCTGTATTGTCGTGGGTTGATTTCTAATGGTTCTTTCAATCTGGTCTCCACAGCGATGGAGAAAGCCACCACGACCATCCTGGAGCCCATCATGTCTGTGGAAGTAGTCGCACCTCAGGAGTTTCAGGGAGTAGTGATTTCTGGTGTAAACCGTCGTCATGGTGTCATCACAGGACAGGACGGGGCGGAGGGATACTTCACTCTGTACGCCGATGTGAGTCCAGTTTGTCCAGTTCCATTGCACCAACTGTCCTCGGTCTTTATCATCCTTCCCCACCGTTTGTACCTGATTAACTTTGGCCTGGTTCTCTCAACAGATTCCACTGAACGACATGTTTGGCTACGCGACAGAACTACGCTCCTCCACTGAAGTGAGTTCAACTTTCATGTCTTTGAAACAGTTAGTTTCACATCGTAATTTATGGAGGGCATGAAATATGTTTGTGTGTCCTGTGTCATCACCTACGTGTGCTGCGTCTGCCTTTACCTGACTTTGGTTTGTAGACTGACATGCCTCTGATTATGGTTTAGTGAAGAGGATAACGAGAACTGTGTGTTCAAGCTTTTTAAAAAATAAAGTCAGAAAATACTTCATAATTATTTCACATCAATCTGACAGTTTTGTTATTATATCGGTTATCAAGCTTTAGAAGAACCAGACAGGAGGAGACTCAGATTAGTGAGTCATTGTGTAGATCTGCTCCCCTCAGCTGGATTTAAGCAGCTGTGTGAGGACACAGGGAGTTTGTATTGAGATTTCTGACGTCTTCTTCTATCATTGTTTATCCAGGGGAAAGGCGAGTACACCATGGACTTCAGCAGATACCAGCCCTGCCTGCCGGCCACACAAGAAGAGCTCGTCCACAAATACTTAGAGGCCACAGGACAGCTGCCTGCCAAGAAGAACAAGTGGAAGAACTGAAAACTCTCTGTTCGTTCAGTTGGACTTTTGACACCCATCCCGTCTTTAGACACATTATCTGCCCAGCATCAAGCGAGACTTGACAATATGGCTCTAATCAGTGGAGCCAAACAAAACTGTGACATTTTACTGTTTGTTTTGCAGTTAAAGACAAAATCCCCCCTGATAATTGACCCCTGTGAAACCCATAATGTATTTATTACTTGTAATTGAGCCCAGTTTGGCCCCCCCCTCTCTGCAGTCCATTGTTAAGGTGGTGATTGGTGAGGAAAGCTCAGGGTCGACTTGAGCTTGTAATGGCTTTTGTACAATGTACAGAATGGTTGCGATGTAGTAATACGTGCAGATAAAGATAAATATCCTTCTTTTAAAGTGTAGTTTTGTTTTCTGTGCAAATTATACGTTGGTGGCAAACATTAATTAAGCAGCATCCTGAGTTTAACTGCAGATTCCTCACATGTGCAATGCAAGTGATAATATCCAAAACACATTAGAAACCAAAACCTGCAAAAAGGAGCACAGCTACTCACTAGGAGTAGTCGGGTTTCAGTGCGTCATTTCCTTCTCACCTGTCCAACAATCTCCATTTCCTCTGAAGTCTCAGGGAAACTGGTGGAATGAGACAACCCCTCGTCCGCTGTGGAAGCTTCAGGTCTGATCGTCACATTAGGGCTCCCGGTTACCCCCATTAACAAAGCCAGAAATACAATGATCGTCAAACCCATCGTAGTACGCAGTAATCCAGACGCTCGAGGAAAGGAAATGCCCTCTTCTGTGAGAGAATCCGAGCGGGGAAATGTCCTCCCGTCAGCGTGGCGTTATATAAAGAGGAGGAGGAGGGGCGGCAGTGAGGAAAGATCCTGTTGCTGTTTTCCTGCCACGATCTGTTTATTTCCTTTTTATTCATCGCTTAGCAAAACAATGCGACTCTCTCAAGCTGTCAGGCTCCAAGTAAAAGAAAGAGTTCTCTCATTCCAGCTGCTGCTCATGACGCAGGACGAGTTAATCTGTGAACCTGATGAGCTGCAGCCTCGTTCTGTCTCCACAATGTGTTTCTGAAGCCTAATGAACACGTCCTGGGAATTTTAATTAGCTAAAACACAGATTCTTAAAAAGTCAAGACCCAGAAGAAGAACGGGACTCAGATGAGCGCCATGGCTGAACCAGCTTACACATGACTGGCAGGTTCCTAACTTGGAATGCATTTATATAAGGAAAAGAAAGTCACAGGTCAAGACGACAGCTACAAAAAAGTAAGCGTGACTTAAGACACAGACGACAGAAGATTCTCCCAGCGGATTTGCCACGTTCTCAAATCTACTTTGTAAAAACTTAAATTCTTCATGCACTGAAAACAAGATCATATTTTTTTTCATCCTGTTTTATAAAGTTTCTGAACAATGTGTTGTGTTTTTTTTGATGAAAAATGAATATTACCAGTGGAAACACAACGATTATCTTAGTGTTTTACAAAACAATCCCTCCACAGGGTCAAATAAGAACAACTGGATCTTGCAGTGACATTGTTTTTTCGACTATCACACCCCCCCCCCCGTTTAGCTCAGTTGATAAGTGATGAGAGGAAGAGGAAACTGCAGAGAGAGAGAGGCCGAGTGCCCTGGGACTCTTCAAACTGCTGATGAGGTGGATAACACGTTCACAGATATGGTGGATGTTGTTTTGCAGAGCGCTGACTGTCTATTCTGCTCTAGTGTTCCTGTTAAAGAACTTTACCTCCATTCTGAATCATTATTATTGCAGAAATGAATCCTTATTTCACTGTTGAAATTATTTTCACAGTCGCTGTTTCTAAGGGTCTGAAGTGAAAGGTATAAACATCAGGTTTCGTCGAAGCAAAGTCCAAAACCCCAGGAGTGGTGACACTGATTTTATTATTTTTCAGCCCCTGAATTGATAAATTGTCTAAGTATTTCAGCCTTAATCACGTATTTCTCCTAATAAATGGAGAAAAGTAAGTTGGGTGAACTTTATTGACACTTAACATGTTACAAAATCACAATTCACTGAAAAACAGGGGAACACTTCAGTCATTCTACTGTTAACAATATTCTGTAACACACGATGGATGTACTTTGTGTAGAAAGCATTTATTTGAAGACACGTTTAAGACAAAGAGCACATCTCGGTCAACTTCCTTCTCCTCTTCTTCACATGAGGCACTGGCTGGAAAGCTGTTTCAGGTTGAGCATCACTATCACATTTTTGTTTACATCCGTCACTGTCATCCTGCCGCTGCCCATTCCTCGGCAGGTTATCGATGAGCTCGTACAGGGTGAAGATGCTGAAGCAGATTTCGTCGTAGGCCGTTCTGGCTCCACACTCGAACAGGCAGGCGAAGGCCACAGCGGGCGGTGCTCCAGGTGAGGGGGGCAGCTCCAGATAGGCCAGGTCGGAGTAGGCGCTGGGGCCCTCGTAGATCACCCAGGGACCCCGCCAGCTGTCTGGGTCACGGGGGAACAGGCTGAGGAACACGCCCAGATCCTTGCGTGCAGTGGTCCATGTTGGGTGGGAGTACACCACCCAGGTGGGGGTGAGGAAATCTGGGGGAGTGACGTGAGAAGGTGACAAAGTGCTGGTGGAGACAGAGGTGATGTCAGGAGTGGAGGGGATGGTTTGATCGGAGCTGGTCGTGCAGGATGTCCAGTGTCTGGAGCGGTGTGTATGTTGGTGGGAGTGTTGGTTAAGACCCTGGCACACGTGTAACGGGGCAGGAAACCCAATAATGCTGCCATGACAGCCATTTCGAGGCTCCACCAGCCGCTGCACCAGCTGCCCCTCCTGAAACACAGCCCCGTCATCCAGACTGAGGGCCTGCACCCGGTAGCCGAGAGGGCTGCGAGCGTTGCAGTACAACACGTTGGTCCCGTCCTCCTCGTCCACAGACACCATCTGACACTCCACGCTCTCCGGGCCCGGCACCGCCTCGCCAAATCGCCAGGTTCTCCCATGGGTGTCGCTGTGGAAGCAGAAGGCGTGGGGGGTGGTCTGGCAGAGTTGTCCGAAACACTCCTTGCACTCGATGTGGTAAGCGTAGGCGGGAATGAGGAGGCGGCCGGACTTCAGCTGGATACCGTGGCCCGGGCCGAGAGCGAAGGTCGCCCATTCTGCAAGAGAGGAAGGGTGGAAGGAAAGAAGGAAGGAAGGAAGGAAGGAAGGAAGAAAGAAAGGAAGGAACGTGTTGTTATCATTTTTATACAATTAGCTGAAATTAAGGATCATTGTGTGTTTTTGTTATTTTAGAACGAGCCCTTTATATCTTCACTAAGAGCAGATTCTGTTCTATGGAGTCGGCCATGTTGCACATGTCATGTTACCTGAAGGCTCCCATAGGTTCTTATACACACATAGAAAGTTGGGGTGAGGGGAGGGGTATTCACTTGGTTGCCATCTACAACCTCACTCAAATTGTATCTGGATGTTACATCTTTAACAAAAAGTGCCAAGTTTTTAACTTTTGATATTTCCATCTTAAAATGGCAGTTTTGTGTGTAGTCCTCAGATTTGTTCAGAACAACCCAGTGGACGTCTGTTTAAGGTTGAATGACTTCTTCTCTGACCTTTGATGGTGTCTCCTATGACTCTCTTGGTCAGGTCGGTGACGGTCGTCCAGGTGTCTCCGTCGTCATTGCTGGAGATGTAGCAGAGCCGGGTCACGTTCTTGCCGGTCACCAGCTGATGAGCCTCCGAGGTGTGGCCCAGGATGGCGATGAAGAACAAGTGGAGGGTCCCTGTGAACTCATCGTACACCGGGCACGGGTTCATGGACCGGTGGCCCGCCAGGTGGGCAGAGCCCAGGACACGCATGTCCTCCCACTACAGCAGGGAAAGAAAGATGTAGTAGATATTATAGTGGAGGAGATACAGAGAGAAGATTTATAAATAATGTGGGACATGAACAAGACAAAAAAGGCAAAACTACCGAGCAACAGGTTTTTACAAATGACACAATCGATTTCCAATCCAAACTCTTGACTCTTTAATTCGGTTTCCTTCATTTATTTTAACTTTAAACAAGCTAGCCTAACATAATCGAACATTATGTCAAAGGCTGTCTCCCATTCATTTCCCGTTTGTTTGCTGAGACAAAAATGAGACCCTATCCCTACCCACAAATGATGATAGATCAAATACTAAGCCCAAAATATTTTAATTAGAAACTTCATTCCGATCAGACGTTAAAAGAATTTACATCAGCCCACTAATATATTTAAATATAATTTGCAATGAACCCCAAAAAGTGCTTTTGCTTTTCACTGAGTTAAGCTGCAGCAGATCGATCTGATCTTCAAGTAAGCGCCACCAACCTCCACATAATTTCTGTAGAAAGTGCCTTTCCTCATGACGAGCAGGTGAGCCTGGGCGTCTGACGGGCTGAGTCTCTCCTCACAAAAGGCCAGGAAGGACCTGGAGTGGGACAGGTAGAGCAGCGCCGGCACTCTGTACGTCACCCCGTTCGGCTCCTTGTGGAAAAGCACAGACCTCGCTGGGAAATAGGGCGACTTCATGCTCCCTGATGTGTGGACGTTATAGCTCCCACTCGTCTGGAGAGAGGAAGCAAGAGCAGAAGTCCCTCATTGGAAAAGATCAAAGGTTCACAATTGTTTCAAACCTGTCTTAGAATAATAATAATAATAATCAGATACACTCGACATTCAGGCTGTCACAGTCTGCTCCTCTCCTGTCTGCTGGTATTTTTCCACTCACCTGTCTCTGCTCCACTCTGTCAGCCACACCTCCTCATCAGGCCAACTCTCCACACCTGTGACAGCCCTGGCTGCATTTAAGCCTGCTCCTGTCTCTGCTTCAGAACCAGATTGTCTTGTGTTATGCCTGACTTCCAGCGTGTTTCCCCCGGACTGATCACCTGTTGCAGACCCCGCCCTTCCTCGTCTTCGGCTGGAGCCGGTTTCTAGTGATGGCGAGATGAAGCTTCACGAAGCTTTGAAGCTTTCCATCCAATTGGTTCGCTCATGGGCCGAAGCTTCATGGTCCTTCATTTGCTCTACTGCGCCATCAAGTGGACATTAAATGTAATGTAATTATAATGAAACCATGGCTTTGGTGTGTGAAGCTTTGAATTGAATAAACGAATTAATGATGTTTGTGATGCCAATACACGTACACTTACAAAATGGATAACAGTTAATTTATTTTTATTTAAAAACAACAGCTTCTCAACAGTGCTGGGTTTCAGGCGGATTAATTTTTTTGAAATAATTTCACCTGCTTTAGAAACTATCATTTCACAGCGCACAGATAAGGGTTGGGGTACAAAGAAAAGATACCGCAAGTTTGTACGGTTAAGAAATAAATTATTTCCCCCCCCCCCCCCCCATATTCTATAATATATTGCAAGCAAACGCACAATAAAGTCCCAAGACAAGTAGTGTGGGGGGGAATCCATTGCGTTTCGCGGCCCCTTTTATTTTGAATCGCACACCAAACCCGCGAACCATTTCCTGAATCAGTGACGTGCTCGGCCGGCTCGCGAGGCTTCGAACGTCATCACATACGTCATCAACACCAGCCTCGATACGCGCTTCATAAAAATCCTCCTCGATTACTCGACACACGCTTCGAAGCCTCGACACGGGAGGACACATCACTGCCGGTTTCTTCTTCGTGGAGAAGAAAGACAAGACACTCCGCCCCTGCATTGATTATCGTGGATTAAATGACATGACCATCAAGAACCGGTATCCCCTGCCTCTCATCTCCTCAGCTTTCGAGCTCCTAGAGGGGGCCACCATATTCACCAAGCTTGACCTGCGCAACGCCTATCACCTGGTCCGGATCCGCGAGGGGGACGAGTGGAAGACGTAGTTCAATACCCCCACCGGTCACTACGAGTACCTGGTGATGCCCTTCGGCCTCACCAACGCCCCTGCTGTCTTCCAGGCTCTGGTGAATGACGTGCTCAGGGACATGCTCAACAGGGTCGTCTTCGTGTACCTTGATGACATTCTGATCTTCTCCCGCTCCAGAGAGGAACATGTGCATCACGTCCAGAAGGTCCTCCAATGCCTCCTGGAGAACTCCCTGTTCTTCAAGGCCGAGAAGTGTGTGTTTCACGCCTCGTCTGTCTCCTATCTGGGGTACGTCGTAGGGAGAGGGACCGTGGAGATGGACTCAGCCAAGGTTTCTGCCGTCACCACTTGGCCCACCCCTGATTCCCGCAAGCATCTTCAACGTTTCCTGGGCTTCGCCAACTTCTACCGGAGGTTCATCAGGGACTACAGTTCGGTGGTGGCCCCCCTCACTGCTCTTACCTCCTCCAAGGTGCCTTTCCTCTTTTCAGGCCCTGAAAACACGATTCACCTCGGCCCCCATCCTCCGAATGCCGGACCCTGAACCGCAGTTCGTGGTCGAGGTGGACGCTTCCGACTTAGGAGTGGGGGCCATCTTGTCCCAGAGAGCGGCCTCTGACCAGAAGTTGCACCCCTGCGCCTTCTATTCCCGACGTTTGACCCCGGCAGAGAGGAATTATGACATTGGGAACCGATAGCTCCTCGCCGTGAAGTTGGCTTTGGAGGAGGGCGAGACTGGCTCGAGGGGACAAAACTGCCGTTTTGGGTATGGACGGACCATAAGAACCTGGAGTACCTCCAGTCCGCTAAGAGACTGAAGGTTCTACAATGGGCCCACAGCACTCAACTTACCTGTCATCCAGGGATCCAACGGACCAAGGACGTCGTGCAGCGCCGGTTCTGGTGGACGTCACTGGATGAGGACATTCGGGGTTTCGTCAATGCCTGTTCCACCTGCAACCAGCAAAGGCCGGCTCACCATGCCCCTGCCGGTCTTCTACATCCTCTGCCTGTGCCTCATCGTCCCTGGTCGCACATTTCTTTGGACTTTGTCACCGGTCTACCACCATCCAGCGGCAACACTACTATCCTGACGGTGGTAGATCGGTTCAGCAAGATGGCACATTTCGTGCCCCTGCCCAAACTTCCATCTGCCAAGGAGACGGCTAAACTACTCCTTCTCCACGTCATCCGTCTCCATGGCATCCCGGTGGACGTGGTCTCTGATCGGGGTCCCCAGTTCGCCTCAGTGTTCTGGAGGGAGTTCTGCTCGCTCCTGGGAGCCACCGTCAGCCTGTCCTCAGGGTAACACCCCCAGTCCAACAGCCAGACCGAACGCAAGAATCAGGAGATGGAAACGGCACTACGCTGCATGACATCTCAAGACCCTACTTCCTGGTCCGAACAACTTCTATGGGTAGAATACGCCCACAACACCTTGACCAGTTCCGCCACCGGTCTCTCCCCCTTTGAGTGCACCTATGGGTTCCAGCCACCGCTTTTTCCTGCACTTGAGAAAGAAGCATCCTGCCCCTCTGTCCAGAGCTTCATACGCCGTTGTCGCAGGACTTGGACCTGAGCCAGGGCGGCTCTACTCCACTGGAATCCAAGAAACTGGCTCCTCGCTTCATCGGCCCGTTCGAGATCCAGGAGATCGTCAACCCGGTGGCAGTGAGGCTCAAACTCCCTAGATCCATGTGGGTTCATCCCACGTTTCAAGTCTCCAAGGTTAAACCGGTCCGAGAAAGCGCCCTGGTCCCTGCTGCGCCCCCCCGGGAGGAACATCGTGGACCACACCCTCATCAGGGACTTCCATCGACGCAACCTCACCCAGACGTCCAGAACCAGGCCACCTCCCAGACCACATCTTCCGACGGAGTCCCCGAACGACAGCGACGACGCCGAGGACAGGGCGGGTCCCCCCTACTCTGAGGAGGAAGACGACACTCTCCCCGGGACCATGGAGGTGGAGATGGACGCTGGACTCTCGGACAAGTATTAGCCCTCCTCCGGGCCCCCGCCTCCCACCCGGTTTGGTCCATTCGTCTGGGGACCAGTCAGCCACACCTCCTCATCAGGCCATCTCTCCACACCTGTGACAGCCCTGGCTGCATTTAAGCCTGCTCCCTTCTGTCTCTGCTTCAGTGCCAGATTGTCTTGTGTTATGCCTGACTTCCAGCGTGTTTTCCCCGGACTGATCACCTGTTGCCGACCCCGTTGATCCCCGACCTGCCTGCCTCGTCTCTGCCCTGGATATTACCTCAGCCTTCTGTCTTCGACCACGAGTTTCGCCTATTCCCTCCTGGTTACGCTCCTGCTCAGCTCTGTGGCTACACAGCTCACCACTGGACCTGTCTGCCAGCTAGGTAACCCATCAGCTGTTGACTTTACCTTCAGTGAGCGACACCAGGCTCGCTCCTGCTCAGATCTCGCAGATGATCACTGTGAGCAAAGACTTTTCACCCTGCCACTGTTTGAACTGTTAAAGACTGCAGTGAACAATAAAGGTCATTACCGACTGGTATTTCGTCTGCCTGTGCTGCTTTTGGGTCCTCAACATATCCGTGACACAGGCAAGTTAGAGGTCATTTTCTAACATGTTCAGTGTCACTGCAGCTCAGCAAGTCAACACTGTCTCAGGAGAACTAAGTCCTATAATAAGGACCTAATCATGAAAAAGATAGGTTTGAGGAAATTATTTATTCACTATAAATAAATAAAAAGTTGACATAAACATATAGTATCTACATATGTGTGAAGGTTTAACTGCTAGATGTAAAAGCAGCATTGCAGGGAGGGCAATGCATGTTGAAATAAATAGGTATAAAGTGTTAGTTTGGGTAATGTAGTAAGTTATGTATGGGGATAAAAAAGATTATATCCAGGTTATAGATAACAAGATTATACCACGAATCAAAATATGATTAAATCTCTATAAAAATGAAAAGAGTAAGTATCTGTGCAACAAGCTGAAGGAAAACATTCGCCCTGAATTGTATTGTACAACAAAAAGCTTTTTGAAAACTGTACATGAATGTATTCATGTCTATATGATTCGTCCAAATGCTGTTGGCATTAGAGGGTATTACATGGTTAAGATACATCTCTAATTAAACTTTAATTTAGGAGACACTGCAACAGAATCTGGCTCTGATCTGTGTCGTTTTTTAATGTCACTAAACAAAATCTGGAAAAAGTCCAATTTCTGAAGAAGCTAATTCATCTGTGACCAATGTGGATTCTGTTTGTCATCTCAACCGTTACATCAGCGTTCACACACTTTATCTGCCTGTTTTACATTTTCAATCTGCTCAGACCTTTAATTTAATCCCAATTCCCTAAATATGAATACAACTCCAAAAAAGATGCCACATACCTCAAGCGTCGGACATTACATGAGAAACCAAGCGTGAGTATGAAGAAAACGCTTGTGGGAGGAGGAACTGTTCACTCTGAATCGACCACAAACTGTCAAATAAAAAGCTGACAAATTTACACTCACAGCTCATCAGTGTGGCATCATCTGCGTCATAAGATGTTCTCCCTGTATAACATTACATATGGAAGATATAATACTCAGGTTATGAGCAGAAAAAGGTAAATGACTGCAGGGTACTTACACGACAACGCTCTGTGAGAACGGCTTCTGCTTTGTGAGGACAGTGTATGTGTTAGCCCTTGAATTTTGGGTTGTGTGTGTGTGTGTGTGTGTGTGTTTGGGGTTGAGGGGTTTGAAAGCTATGGCCTCTCTTCTCTCCATCCTCTATTCACTGCAGCAGTATGGCACCCTGCTCACTGACCCAGAAATGGACCACACTCATCACATCTACAGCTTTGGATGAATCAGATGAGAGCAGCCATTGTGGAGGTGAAGGCCGAACGAGGACACAGAGTGAACAATGACTCGATGATGTGTCCTCTGTGATTTTCTTTTTCGTGTTCCAGAGAATGTACATGAAATCATGATCTGTTATTGTCCTAACAATACGGCTGTAGCTTGTATCACCCTAACCCTACTCACTGGGTGTACATACATTATGTTTTATGGGATCACAAACATTCTTTGAGGCTAAAACAATGAACTACCTCTGTAATTATATTTAAAAACTATTCAGACTTGTTATGAGTGACTTATTTTTGCCAAAGGGTCATTAGATATTGAGCAACTAAATGCGACTCTTTGACATTTTATTTTCTCTATACATTGGTAGGGAATTGTTTTAAATATTGCATGCAATCAAATATCTATATACGAGTTATAAGATGGTTGTATATCTGAATTTGTAAATGTTTACTGGTAAGTATGAAATTACTTTCGTCCAGATGTCCTGCAGCCAATTTCGAGATGTGTTCAAATGGAATTTTTAATTGGAGCCTGATCATTAAGTGGTTTTAACTTTATTATTACATATATGATTTTATTAGTAAACTCATTTAGAGGCTACTGTATAGAGGAGAATCATGCCCACCACTTTGACTGACAGGAAACACTGGGCTATGATTTCCTTCAAAAAGGCAACATTTATTACCAGTTGAATACTTCAGGTTATATTATCATATTGTAGTTGAGGTAGATGGTAAATATATCAGCTATTCTTCGTTGGAAAAATGTATTTTAATGCTGCCTGAAAGAAATGCCTGTCAGACTCTACTCTGGGAAATGTGTATATATAATTATGACGTAATCACCCAGCGTCTCAGCCCCACATGTCTTCCTGCTGAAGTTGATGCTGCTCTCGTTAAGGTAGATTCATTATTTGGTTGTTACATAATCGATAATGACACCGAACCGATATAGATTATTGATTATCTGTACATCAACATGTTGGTCAGCGCAGCCTGAGCTACAGCTAAACATGAAGCTGTCTGTTAGCTCTAAGGCTAACGAGCTAGCCTAAGAGCTAACTGTGTTTAATCTGGTTTCACGTTTGTTTTCTTCCTCTGCTTCTTCAGCACTAACTCTACATACTTAGTCATTCATATGTAAACTAATGTAAAGCTTTGTATTTGAGTTTATTCCCATTTAAAGACATAATGTACGTTTTAACTTGTCAATATTCCTTTTTAAATCAGAGTGCTTATTTTCTCTGTAGTAATAATGTTTTACCTTCATCCATGTTGATTTTCTCCTTGTTAACTCACATTTGAAGGTGTCACCATGGCCAGGCAGTGGTCTGAGGGCCACTCCACCCCCATCCTGTGTGTTGGAGCTTCTCCGGGTCCTGAGGGCCTCCTCGCTTCAGGCTCTGAGGGCGGAGAGGTGACCGTGTGGAGCCAGGAAGGGACCATCATCGGCAGACTCACCCTCCCCGGGGAAGAGGACAGCACGAGTGTCGTGTTCTCACCTGCGGCCCCGGGTCAGCTGTACGTGTCTCACGGAGATGCTGTGAGCGTCCTCGACCCCAGGAACCTGAGGGGCCCCGTGGAGGAGTATCAGGGCGCGGGCGAAGAGGAGATCAATGCTTTGGCTTTAAATGACACAGGCTCAGCCCTGGCTGTGGCCGATGACTCCGGGGCAGTGCGGGTGCTGGAGCTTCCTGGGGGAAAAGTGTCCAGGACTCTTCGCAGACACACTAACATCTGCTCGTCTGTGGCTTTCAGGCCTCACAGACCCAACAACCTGCTGTCTGCTGGACTGGACATGCAGGTGAGGGAGAGGAGAGTTGTAAAGAATTCATGTCATCGACTTCTGTTCCATTTCTCCCCTTAATACTTTTAACATCTGTTGCTTCAGGTGATGCTGTGGGGTCTGCAGAAGACCCGCCCTCTTTGGACACTCAGCCTCCAGGACATAGCAGAGGACGAAGACGATCACCAGCAGCGTCCTGGTCAGCTTTTTAACCCACCACTGGCTCACTGCGTCTCAGTGGCGAGCTGTGGGAACATTGTGGGCTGTGCAGCAGAGGACGGTCGGGTGCACCTGATGCGGATCGGAAGCGGCTCTAAACTGGAGCAGCAGGGCGCAGTGAAAGCTCACAGCCAGGGAGCCTCACAAGCCCACTTTGTTAATTTACCCTCCCACCCGTACTGGCTCGTCACTGGGGGGAATGACGGCCTCGTCGCCCTGTGGGACCTCAGCAAGCACCCAGTCGTGGCTCCAGAGGAAAAAGCCAAACCTAGAGTGGTCCAACGCAGGAAGGGTAAGAACAAGACAAAGAGGAAAGAACCGTCGCAGGACAAAGCAGAGACGCCACTGAAGGTTGAAGCAGAGAAGGAAGAAGCGGAAGTGGAGGAAGAAGCTGCAGAGGATCTGACTGACGACAAGTCTGGGGCCAAACTGAGCATCAGTCACGGGGACAAGGTGAACTGGCTGTGCCCTGTGGTGCTGAGAGGAGAACACTGTGTGGTTGTAGCTGATCAGAGCTGCAGTCTGACTGTCTACCCTCTGTCTCATCTTTAGTCGTGCACTTTACACCATGTTCCTGAAGCTCTTGTTTTGGTCATGGCTTTGCTTTATTTGTTAGATTCAATGCTTGTTTGTTAGTTCTTTTGTCAGATTACAGAATCCTTTGTGTTGCTGTTAGGACCCGTCACTCAGCTGCTGCACGATTTGTCTGGTCTATTATCTGTGGCTTCTAATTGAGATGTGTTGATCTTTCTCCCCTTTAAGTCTGAACTGAGGGCAAAAAACAAATGACATGTGCACCTGGCAGGTCTGAACCCTAGACTGTATATAAAAATGTTCCAGTCTTGAAATTAAGCCTGAATATCCTGGACATAAACTGTGAATTAGTGGATAAGAGATATAGCTGCTGTAGTGAGGTCCCATCAATACAGACTCGACCAATCACAAGTCGTTTCACCCCATTTTCAAAGCATTAAATAACTAATTAAAGCAAACTGTATCATCTATCAAACCATCTTTGAGAAAAAAAATGTTTACCTGTATTTTCATTTCTTAGTTTAGTCCTATCCACTTGTATGGAGGGGACAGGGTTTGTGACCAATTCGACAACCAGTGGGCGATCAAGATGCTTTGGCTTGACTATTGTGTAGCCGACATGTGGTTAATCTTTATATACAGTCTATGAATTAAACTGCAGAGCCAGTATTGTAAGCAGATGTTTACAGCAGAGATCAAACCCCACAAACGCACCATTTAACTTAATGTGTAATAATTTTAATGCCATCTTCACTTGTTTGATTTGGCTCAGTGTGTGGTCCTATAAAAATGTCTTTGAAATGTACTTTGTCTGAAACTGGATTCTTTATATTTTTCTTTAATGTTGATGGTCTGTGAAAATACCACATTAGATGAAAAGAAATCTGCTTTTCATGTTTTACCAAGTCTGATGTGTTTCATAGAATTAAAAGGACGTGTTCCACTCCTGACCGGGTGCCAGGCAGAAAATAAAGCAGAGTGAAGTGAAAGATATTTGAAAACACACATCACACAGCAACACTTTTTAATTGCTCTGAGGAACAGTGGTGCAGTTTTTGAAATGAATGTGACGCAGCATCCTGTGAACTGACAGCCCGCAAATCCCTCATGTAATTATGCTAAAGCCATGAAATCTTTTTCTGTACATGGGTAAATTGTCTTTGCTGCCTAAGAATCTTTCCTAGCTCAATTTACTGTTTTACAGTTAAACAAGTCTGACTGTATAACACTACAGCACCATGGATTTGTCTAAACTGAGAGTGGAACTTTTTTTCTGTCACCAAGCATCAAAAATATATTGTCTGGTTTTAAAACACGCTCAACAACTACAGACATTTCATTTTTTTATGACTCGACAGATTCATACATTCATTGCAAATTCTTCCACACAAGTCAACCATCATTCTCCTGCAAACAAGCCAAACACTTCTCTTTAAGAACACTAGAAAAAAGGCACAACTCTGACTGTTCAACTTGATGAATAAATGCAATTCACACCTGTTTTCAAAGGTCAGATGAGCAAAGAGTTAGAAAATGCTAAATAAACTACGATACTTTCTTTGAACTGCAAACCACAGATGTATTTTTTCAAAATCCTTTTAAGCTAATTCAGATAAAGCGTTTTAAATATAATTGTTCACAGTAAGATTTGTATTGAAGAAGCACTGCAGAGCATCCTGACGCACAGCTCCAAGCTTTCAGTCTTTTTTGGTGTTTTCTCACTGAATATATCTCAAATGTTCTTCTAACTTTAATGTCATGTAAGGATAGGACCATGTTTGACTCCTGTCAGACCTCCACCGAGATGGATTTGTCCCTCTTGATTATTGAGGTGACAGTGGACACGGGGGTGACCAGATCTTAGGTCTGTGCCTCGGAGGATGTTGAGTTTAATCGTTTTACAGCTTAGCCAGGCTTTTCTCCAAGTTCTGGATGTCTGCCTCCCCCTCTTCACCCTTGCTACCGCGGGCGCTGCACTCCAGGAACTCCACCTTCATGGGCAACTGGCTGAACTCGAAGTCCTTGCCCTTCTTTCCCAGATACATGCTGCCACCAATGGAGCCATCCTGAGCGCTGAGGGCTGCGGAGCGAGTCACCCGCAAGGTGTTCCTGTGGGAAGATGAGACAGTGATGAGCGTCTGGATGGATTATAAATCTACAAGGTGACTGGTAACTAGGGGATTTAACATATTTGTCAGAGGGGATATTACTCATTCTATATCTGTTTTAATATGTATTTAATGGCTTTGCAGGAGCTTTATCAAGTCTTCACCAGCAGCCTGTTACAAGCTGGAGGTGTGGTGTTTGAAACAAGGACCCAGATTAACCAGATGCATCCTATAAAACATAACAGATAGCAGTGCATTGTACTCACAGTTCCTTTTCCAGCTGCTGCTGAATCAGTTTAGCTGATTTTGCCATGGTGATATCTACAGAACAAATACATCAGTGAATGAACAAGTAGTTTCAGGTGCAGGGTGAAACGTTATTTGTTCGAGAAAGGGCTTCTTCACCTTGTTTGTTGCACGCCACCAGGATGGCTGGACCATTTCTGGAGATCACAGAATCTGTCAACAGGACGTACAGGAACTCTGCCACATCCCTCACCTCCTTCTGGAAGATGGCGCTGTCCACTACAAACACGATTGCTCTGAAGAGATAGATGGCAAGTTAAAAATATTTAGATATACAGTACTAGAGCAGTAAAACTGGGATAGAAACTTAAGCAGCAGCTACTATTATAATTTATCACTATTTTCAAGGCAAGTAGGAGCAATTTACAGGGTTTCAGGTAGTTTCAACAACTTAAAGTTAAGACTTTTATATGAAGGAATATCAGAGTCCCAGAAAACTTTGACTTCCCTATAATTGAAGATTAGGTGAAGAAGTCTAATAGAGACTTTTACCCTCGAAGTGCAACATTATCTCAAATTACAGAGACAGTGGATATCCATTATCTTTCCCAGGGTCAGTACACCGAGATAAACTATGACCAGGGTGTTTGTAGACTTTCGTAGACATTTATCGGTTCCATGTTGGTTTGTTGTTTTATTATGTCAAGCTCATATCTAATATTGTTGAGAAAGAACTACAACAAAAGAAACTTCATAGACTATGTATGCTGCCAGAAAAATTCTCATTAAAAAAAGTATTTGAAAGCTGAACGGTAGCAAACCAAACTAGATTTAAATTAACGTTAACTTAATTAAGACATACCTAAACATATTCAAGCGCTAGTGTGTATTTATTTTTAAACATATTTCAGTTCTAAAAGTCAAAGTAGTGAACTCTGCAGACGCGCTGAATGTTTGATGATTCCACATTGTCAAAATATAAGAATTGGCTTCATTCACTCGTCTTGACTTTTGGACCATTACTCAGACATCGGATGAGGATATGGAATCTGGGAGAGTGTAGTGGTACACATTGTCACTGCCTTCTGAGGTTTTAATTGACTACACAATCATAAGAAGTCAACACATTAGCGGATATTTGTTTCTAGTTGTCCTGTTCTCACCTGGCTGCAGACTTGAACTTCTCCAGGTACTGAGGACGCAGACTGTCATGTCCCGGCAGGTCAATGAGAGTCCAGGTGCAGGCCTGAACATATGGGAGGGAGACAGGGGACAACTGTCAACCAGGCTTCTCGTGAAAGAAAGGGATGATGAACAATGGAGGACTCACCCTGTCGTTTTTAGCTTTGTACGGAGCACTGCTGTCAGTGATGGAGGTCTGTGTCCGCTTGAACTTGCCTGACAGCAGCTGCGGACACACGAAAAGCACAGACGCATCAGTCTCACACAGTCTGGCACCAGCAGGTCGTCCCGTCACACACACAACGTGGCGGGTTAGCTGCAGGGACTCACCCGGCTGAAGAGCAGCGTCTTCCCGGACTCGCACAGTCCGACCAGCAGCACCGCGCTGCGCACAGTCTTACTGCTCAGGAAGTACTTCAGAAACACTGACGGGAGAAACCACAGAGGTGTGTCACTGACTCGTCTTCACGTGAATTCTAAACCACTGTTGTCTGTTAGCAAAACGCTTCAGTTTGAATGAGTTCCGCAGAGAAAGCTGTACCACTGACAGTTAAGCTAGCAGGTAGCCTCCTCGCTAGCTAGCTCACGCAAAAGGTTTTGAGGCGCTAATTCCCGTATAACACAAAAACCATTACACAATAACAAAGCTGAACGTCCCGGTTACACAACAGCAGCGCTCTGTAGTAACACTTTGTAGCCGAGGGCAGGCTACCGCTGTGGGGCCTAAGCTAACATTATCATGCTAACTTACCACAGGTGATGACAACAACCGCCAGGGCGACGATCAGCGCGATGAGGAGAACCGGGTCCTGCTCCTCCAGCTGCTGCCGGAGAGACTCCATGTAGGGCTCGAACGGGTTGTCGGCCATTTCCATTTCCACGTCTGCCTTCTCTACCATGTTTCCCCCGGTGCTGTCTGATCCCATATGCCCGAGTAAAGCTAATCGCTGCCCTGCTACGAGAGTGGGACACGTCTCCTTGTGTCTGCCGGCTGCACAGAGGCTGTGGAGTCAACAGGGGGCGCTGCCGATCAGCACGTGTCCAGTTTATTCCCACTGTTTGTGGTTGAGTTTTGGAAACGGTCGAAACAAAACCAGGAAAAAACACGTTCATATAATTTGATTCTGTTTCATTCTACGTTTATGAGCTGGACAGTTGCTTAACTTGCTAAGTTTAATGTAATAAATCTAAGATCTGGCGCATACAATCAAAAGAATGAGGGAAAAAACAATCAATCAAGTTGATTTTGTATATCCCATATTCACAAATCACAACTTGGCAAGTCCAATTATTGCTTTCCATCCATTTTTTACTTTTATTTTGGTAGAAATGGTTTCCATATGTTATATTGCTATATGCAATAAACATTTCAGACACTGGTTGCCAAAGCTTTTTGCAGTTCAAGGCAAATTATAGTTCAAAACAAAATAATATATAGTGTTTTTGTCATTTCAAACTTTTCATCCATTTGTTTGTACTTTTTTGGTGACAATGGGCTGTGATATGTAATATATATATTTGGTAAAAACTTCAGACATTGAAACTGGAAGTATACCAAAACACACACGTTCAAACTTGATAAACACTACAGGCGCAGGACAGAAGTGAACTGCTGATTTTCTTCTGATGAAAATGAACAGGCTCCAGGTTATGTTTATTTAAACATTATGTCATGTTCATTGTTATCCCTGCTTTGTATCTTCATACATAAACTATACCAAGTCCTTGTGGGGTCGTGCAATCAAAGCACCAAACGGGTTTATAAACACAATATTACATTAGAGCGTTAGAGTGACTGCTCGGGACCACACGCGCATTTTACGCATTCACTATCTGGATCTCACACAGCGCGCCTTTTGCGCACCCACTCCAAGACTCACACCCAACACGCCTTTTACGCACGCTGGTTATTTGACTCCCCGGTCCTTGGCACGATGTCAAACGTCAGAAACCCAAATGATTCTATAGGAAGAGGTTGTGTGTCATTCATCCTGAGCTCATGAGAGGACCAGTCTGTTTCTAGTCGGGAGGGCGACCTGACCAACTCATTAACGGTCACAGAGTTTTTTACTTAGACTCGCTCTCCACTTCTCATCCCAGTCACTGTAGATCGGAACAGGGCTCACTGTATAACTTCTGGACTTACTTGAACTTCGTCGATATTTTCGGATATTTCTATATTTGGTTAATTTAAAACAGAGAGGATGGGGTTGTCTTTCCTCTACGCGCTCTGTATCTGGATGACTGTTGTCTCCCCTGCGGTGGGAACAGGGTTTGTTTACCGCTTTCCAGGCATCACAGTGCAGCGGCCGCGCATCAAATCGGAACTGAGCGGCAGCAACGGACCCCCAGGGACCGGGACCCGCACCCAACTCAGGTGAGACCAGCTGATAGGAAGCTTTTTAAAAACAAACTGTGACTTGAGCAGAAAAAAAATGCTGAAATGCTACAGAGGTATTAAATGTATGAATTATGAATCACTGATATTTATTGATTTATTAATTTTCTTATCATGAATTAGTGTTGAACGATCCTCAATACTGTCATTGATTATGTTCAATTCCTTTCTTGTATTGTTACTATTAAGAATGGAAACTTTTATGTGTGTTTTAGGAACTGGTGTCAGTACACTGTCTCCAAAACCGTGTCCTGTCAGGTGCACAATGGCTCTGAAACCACAGTGCAGAGAGTGTATCAGGGCTGCCTGTGGCCTGGACCCTGTTCCAAAGTCATCAGGTACTGATCCCTCGCTGCCACCTTCTTCTGTCAAATCCTATCTGCTCCTTCTTTTTTTGTGTTATTCACTGTTTACCATTCATTATGCCAGGGGCGCATTTAGTGTTTTGGGGGCCCAGAAAAGTCCTTAATCCAATAAAGCCATCTGGGAAAAGTTATGTCGAGCGAGCCAGGCTCTTTTAAAAGTGAATGAGGAGTGAGCCAAACCTGCACTTTCATTGACCACCAAGAAATAACTGCACACAATTATCAGTCAAATCTAATGATTTGATCATTTGGTGACTTTGCTTCCCCCCCCCAAAAATTATTTTTTACAACACGTTAAACTTCTACTATAGATGCACTAAGTTTTGCTTGTGTCAAGTGAGTTTTCTTCTCTCCTGTGTCGCCAAGTGTTTGCTCTTTGTGGGAACTGCTGGGTTTCTAATATTGTATGAGCTAAACTTTACTATGATAAAAGCCTTGAGATGAAGTATGTTGGGATTGAAACAATGCAGCAATCTGATTTTCCCATCTGGTTGTTATAAATCAGCCGACTGCCTAATTGGGGGGAAGGGTGGGATATTTGTCATACAAAAACATCTTCTGCATTCTGGAACTCCCCAATCAGGAGTATTTAACTGGTTTGTCTCCCTCATCTAAAGTGTTTGTGTAACACTGGCAGGTAGTGACTCAGAAGCAGAGACAAACTGTGGTGCACAGATGTGGGTAAAAAAGACTGTTGTCATACTGTCATACACAAAGGAAGAGTCTAAACAAGACAGGTAGAAACAGGCAATGAGCAAGCAACAATCCCAGGGAATCAAACAAATGGTATAAATACACAGAGGTAGCATTGACTGTCTGACAGGTAGCAATAGCCTGAGTACATAAAGGGTTTACTAGAGGGAAATAGGGGGACAGGACATAAACAGGTAGAGGTGAAGAGGTGAGGTGGCGTCTCTTCCTATGTGTTTGTGTTTCTGAATTTTACATTTCCCTGGAGTCACTTTCCATTTGTTTTCTTTCCAGCTACAGGACCCTCATCAGACCATCCTTCAAGGTCACCTACAAACAAGTCACAGCACTGGAGTGGAGATGCTGTCCAGGCTTCCTGGGAGAAGAGTGTCGTGAAGGTGAGTTTCTCATCTCTGTTTTCTCCTCTTCTTCTTTCACATGATGCAACTTTCTGAAACAGAGGACCAGACATGAGAAACATTCTCTGTAGCACTGAAATAGAGGCCATGTGTTTTGCTCGGACCCATCTGTGTCTTTTTAGTAGCAACAGGCAGCTTTTCCCACATCAGAGCGTGTTTTTTATGGTTGGTGGTGTGTAGTCGGGTAGTTTGCTAATCGTGCTTCTGTGCAGCTGTCGGCTCCCTGATGTGATGGTGACGTTGTTTTGAATTCAGGCTTAAAGTCTGCTTCGGATTACTTTAGGGAATTTGGATTGCAATAAAACAACAGTTGAAAGGGATCCTGTTTACCTGTTTCCGTCTGTGCCTCGAAGGAGGAGGATTAAAATCAAAATTGTTCTCCTTCTGTCTCATACTGTCTCTTTTATTTTATCATCATAGCTACCACAGTCAAAACTATAAATGGACTCAGTAGCGTGGGTACCTCCACCAGGGCCCTGTGGTCCCCTTAGATTCAACCAAGCTGCACCAAATTTCCCTAAAAATGCCCGACCCTGGGAAAATGATGATAAACACCCTATCTCCCAGTGCTAAAGAAAGTGAAAAACAAATGATCTGTCCCCTGATCCGGATCCTGATGAAATCTTCCCTGACCCATTCAGGATCCTTCCATTAGGTTTCACGGAAATCCATTTAAGTTGTTTTTGTGTCATCAACAAACAAAGGGGTGAAAACAGACGAATGAATGGAAAAGGAACTTGTGAAGAACATCAAGCTGTGGATTGTAAAGTGGGAGGTATAGTCTGTGTTTAGGTGGTGGGCAGCTCAGCTCCTGGACAGAACCGACCGCAGACTCTGAGCCCAGTGAAGAGCAACATTTTCAGCCACCACAGTCAACACGAAGCCACAGAGTGGGAGGTGGATGGAGGTCTAATGTAGGGCTGCCTTCACTCTGCTGTTTATACACCGTGCAGTCGGAAAGTATTCAGACGCCTTCACCTCTTCACCTCATGTTTGGTTGCAGCCTTAAAAACGTCTTTACTTACCATCATCAATCTACACTCACTTCACCATAATGACAAAATCTCCTGGACTGGAGTCTGTCATGATCTGCCCCTGTTAAGGACTTTTGAGACTTGTTACTGGTTTGTATTTGTATTTCACTTTAAAGGACTTTAAACTTAGTTTTCAGTTGTTTCGACCCTTGATTTTATTATTTCCACATTTACTTTGAAGACTCTTTCCGGAATTTACTTAGATGTCTAATTTATCCTGTTTCCCGCTTCAGTGATTATCTGCCCCACCCTGATGTGTTATTTAGTCTCTGCTTGTCAGTTCCTCTGTTCGGTGAGTCCGTTAAGTTCCTGTTAACTCATACTTGGTTCCCCGGTGTTTCCAGGTCGTGTTATTGATTTTTTTTGCAAAGGTTTCTGCTTCCTGAGGTTTTTTGTCTTTGGATACCTGAGATCTTAATACCTGCAGCCAAATGTCCTGTTTGCAACCACCTGCCTTGTCTGCACTTTGGGTCTAGTTAATCTTGGAATCTCTACAGAATTACTTCTGTGGATAATTCGATTGACTGAGCATTATTTGGAAAGACACATCTGTGTCTAAGGTCTCACACCTGACAATGCACATCAGGGCAATACCCAAGCCATGAGGCCAAAGGAACTTCCTGCAGATATCAAAGACAGGATTGTTTCGAGGCACAGATCTGGCAAAGACTGCAAAAAATCATGAAACTTCCCAAGAGCCACAATGACCTCCAGTAATCCTTAAATGAAAGAAAATTGAATAACGTAGGAGTTAACAGCTTGGAGAGAGGAACCCTGGAAAGAGAGGTGACCAAGAACCCAAAGGTCACTCTGGATGCGCTCCAGAAATCCTGAGTGGTTGTGAGAGCCCCCCAGAGAGAAGGTCTGAACAGTTATGTCAGTGGGATTTTTATAATACAATTGGAAACATTTATTAAATTTGGGTATGGGTATTGAGTTTAGATTGATCAGGCAGAATCGTTTTTATTTTTATTTTACCGTAAACAATGTGTCAAATGTGAGATCCGTGAAGGAGTCTGAATTCTTTATAATAAATAGTCTGTATTGCTCAGAACCATACTCACATGCTGTCCTTTAAAATGCAAGAATTGTTGTTTAAAACTTCTTTAGTACACCCACCAACTTGGTAGTTCTTTTTTTTTCTGTTGGGAAATACAGCCGTTTTTGTAGGTAATTGAAAAATGCTGGCACGGCCCCGTTCACCGTCGTCCAAGATTAACAGTTACCTCAATGAGCGAGTTGTGCCTATTGGTAATAATTACCACACCTTGTTCCGTTTTGCAGAATTATTGGTTGTTGCACTTGGATGGGCATGATCTACCATGAGTTCAGAAAACACTCCTTAATGTCAAAGGAATAAACATCGACATTATTACAAAACCGTTGGAAACCATTATTTGCCCGATGCTGGATATTATTCCTCAGAAAGATTAACACACAGCCATATCCGCCGAGTCTGTAATGCAAGAGATTACGGTTCACTTGAGACCAAAGTGGTTGCAGGAGTGTGAAGAAGTAATCTGGCTGTTTATTTAACATTTGCTGAGATTTTTTTTGCACGTTCTAATGGCTATGGAGCAGGGGGGGAAATCGTCTCCATATGGGGAGACAGAGGGCCAGGCTCCAGTCAGCGATGAGACACTCAAGACAAAGGCTGATGTCAGAGATGCTCGGGAGAGGGAGCATGGGCAGGGGTCAGTGTGGCGGAGTTAGAGAACGAGAGGACGCACGGAGGAGAGAAAGTTAGGGCTCGTGCACAGAAACAACAAGGTGTTAGAGTTGGCGAGGCTCAGACAGCTGTGCAGCAACATGCTTGGAGGAGAAATGCAAAGAGAAAAGTGAAGTGTAATGAGGAGAGGGTTTGTCCCACAGGACTCCAGCTGCTCCGAGCTGCCCAGACGGCAGTGGAGCAGAGAGCCGGTTCTGTGGGAAAGTGGCCCCACAGAGATTAATGACCGTGACGCTCCTCCACCGGGTCTTTGTAACATACGTGACCGCGCCGAGATCACAACAGCTATGAAACAAAAACTGGGTCTCCTCATGTACACTCATCTGTGTACAACACAAAGAGGCCCGGCACAGCATCATATCAGGAGTACCTTGGAAATAAAGGTCGATCCTATAATACAACCACAAGAGAACATTTTAAAGTTATACCACAAACTTTTTCCTGTGATTCTTTAGAGAATCTTTTGCTTTAAGCTCTTTAAAGTGCTCACATTTTCCGAGATCTGTTAAGGATCATCAATCTTCATGTTTATATAAAAGAGTAATTTGGTATTTTGGAGCATTTCAATGCCACTTTCACATGTGTCTGCTAATTACAAAACTGTGTGGTCATTACACTGGACTTGGGTATACGTTGCGTTGACATTTGATGGAGATGGTGCCAGATGCTTGGTGACAACACAATGCTCGCATTACTAAAGAGATTTACGGGGGGGAATATCCACAACCAGGTGAACACACACCAGATTAGTCAGCTGAGTCCACACTAAGTCACAGAAATCGAATATTTTATTCACCGGCACAGATTGGGTGTGAATGGGAAGCGAAGGTACGCCACTGCTACATTTGCGTACGTGTTAGCTTCTGATGCTCGCTGCACAAACAACACAGCGAAACAGAGCCACAATGCAGGTCGACAATAAATAGTGTCGCCTCATTTGAAAGTGAATTAGCAGCATTTCAGTTGCATTTGCATTATTTGGTTAGCTTAGCTTAGAAATGGTTCTGCACACAAACCATCATGACTTTTACCCATTTGGGTTTGGAATTAAACAAACAGGATGTAATTATATCAAATAGAAGTGGCTGAACCAGGCCCAGTGTTTCCATGTTCCATACTTTATGCTAAGCTAAGCTAACCATCTTCTGGCTCCAAAGTCTTGTACATCATAGTAAACAGGCAGGAAAGTTCTATCAAATACTCACGCCAACAAAACAAATAAGTATTTTCCCCAACATGTCAAACGTTTCCTGGAAGTGTGGATCATTTCGGTCAGTCACAGAATTCTTTGACACGAGGCCAATGCCGAACATGAAGCCCGAGTGGTAGGAAACCGTTGCCGCGTGGCTCGGGGCCAGATGCTTTATCAGAGCGAGCGAGGACAGCCTTAACCAATGAAGATGACATCACCTCTGGTTTTGGTTTGATGAGATTCTGGCTCCACTTCAGAGGCCCCTGAGGCCCTCGGAGATGTAGAGACAGGGCACATAAAGAAAGCTCCAGTCAGATTCTAAGTCTGTGTAAGCTGAGGAGTTCCTCCCACCTCTGCACGCACTCTCCTTTCCATTTTCCAAGCTCTGAATCATTTTCTGCATGACACTGATGCCTTATTCTTTTGTTACCAATTAATCATTCTGAATTAATACATTGAATAGTGTTTCCCTTGTTTCATTTTTTTAGAGAAGGCGCACTACACAACAAATGAGCTAAACTTGTTGTTGTAAAGGTTTTAGAAATCAACAATAATGCAAAAGATGCTTGACAGCGCTATCAAAATATTTACAGCTATCCAGTTTATCGACAAAAACACTATTCAGCCAACTGAATTATTAGCTTAGTTTTAAAAGCAAACTAGAATGGCACTATACACACCCGCCAAGTCTGCAACAGTTTATGAAATCACAATAAGAATTAACTGCATCAAGATAATTATTTGGATCTGCCTCAAATTCACACTCTCATAAATATCACTCCCCCAAACATCATCCATAAATTTTTCTCTGAGAAGTCAACAAAAATGTTGAGAAACGCCCTCGTTTTACAATGTGAAAGAAAAAGAAACATTTCCTGGATCTTCTGCTTGATGCAGATCCGCAGCAAACTGTTCATGGATTCTTCCCTTGTGTCACGCCTCCATCAAATATTATGAAAGAGTGTTTTTTGCGGAATCCTGATAATAATAAAAAAAAAGATTTAAACGTAGCCTCCTTTTTGACGATGCTTCCTCCCAGCCTCTGAATCGGGAGGATTGCTGTCCTCGTTATCTTATGTGAATCTAAAATGAACATATTCACATGTTGGTCAATTATTCACACAAAACAAGGAATTTGAATGCATCACATCCGGCTTTATGAAATTGCAACGAACATCTGCCACTGTTCACACTTACTATTCAGAATAGAGCTTTACAGTCTTGACTACTCAAAGCCCTTCACAGCACAGTTTTTCCATTCACCCATTCATACAATATATGTGCAGGACTTTCCCTTAATAGCATTTATCACCTAAGTTGGGGTTCAGTGTTTTGCCCAAGGACACTTCGGCATGTGGAATGGAGAAGCCCTGACCCTCTGGTTAGTGGAAGACCTCTCCTGAGCCACAGCCGCCTCCAACATACACCAAACATCTGACACTGAGCTCTTGAAGCTGCAGAAATCGACAGAGGTCATGCTGTATATTGAAATGTTCAATGCATCACACATTAATTCTACAGTGGCAGTGTTTTCTCAGTTGGTTTTGGCTTTTACAAGCCCTCTAGTGTTCCCTGTGTTCGTGTGTGACTCTTGACCCACTCAGAAGGGGCTTTTTATTTTGTCCTTTTACAATTTAACCCTCCAACACTCAAGGCTATGGCCAAACTCCATGCAGGGCCGAGCCGGTCACAAAGCCTGAATGTTTCTGCGTTTGCTAAATGGAAAGTGGGCGTTTGCTTCAACGCATTTTCGTTGACACCCTGACCCGTCAATATTTTTGACAGCTTTGTGTGTGCTGCTCTGCGTACAGTGCATCTCGACACTTACATTTTCACTTTCAGCAGAGTTGTGCTAACGCATGACGGCATGGAACACACTGGAGAGAAATGTGTTCGTAATTTCCCCGCCGTTGGCCCTTGCACCCCCGCCGCCCTCCTCCTCCTCGCCGCTCCATCCCAGCAGCACCCCAGCATCTATCTGCACATGATCCCATTAACAAGAGGCATTGTGGGTTATGTCTGTGCATTGGGGGGGGGGGGGGGGTAAATCTTAGAAGAATTAGTGCCAGAACCTCCTCCAATGAGAGAGGTAAGCTTTGAAGCTCAGGAAAAGGAGTTTAGCAAAAGTTAAACGCAGGGTGTGCCAGGGCAGGATGTTTTTTTAGGTGGAGTTAATTATGGATTTCATTAAAAAAAGTGAAAAGGTGGCTGAAAACTTTGAGTGTCATATGTTAATTTGTTAATGCTACAGCTGTGGACGTCACTGTTTCTCCTGTGCAGCTGGATGAGAAGGAAGTGAGGGAAGTTTCCTGAAACCCCACCGTTGGAGGGATTATCTTGAAAACCAGCTATATTATATATCATCCAGAAACACTTCTGTTTTTCCACTTGGTCATCCTCTCTCACCCCCACACGGACCTTTGCTCGTTTGCTTACTCTTGCCACCACTGGCCTCTTTATCTTCTGTGGTTTTTACTGCTTTCTACTTCCTCTGCCCCCTTAGATCTCCCTCTCGCTTTTCCTCGGAGTGAAGCGATAAAACAGAACCATATCCCACATGTGCTCTTCTAGTCCACAAGCTTTACAGCATGAGGATATGACTGATGTCTCTGTTACGTCCCTGCTTGTGCTCAAATATAGGTCAGACATTAACCTTTGACCTGCTGGGAGCTGTAGTGGCTGTTCCTGGTCTGATCTGCCTGATGGATGACGCTCTCTGTTCATGCTCCTTCTGTGGGGGGGTTTTCTTTTCTGTCACCACCTTATCGTGGAGTCTTCCCTTCTCTCGATGACATCGTCCCATTTGTCCCACATGTCTTTCTGTCTGCAACTCCACACATCTGTTTATTCAAAGTTAAGCAGATAAAGCTCCTGTGGTCAAACAGAGACAGAAGTTTCCACATCGGTCAGTGTGATCTGCAGGTTTGTGTTGTTTGTACTCTTGCTGCTGCTGGGAAATCCCTGTGTGTGAACATCGAGGGTTGCATGACAAGTTTTGTGATTTACAACTGCAAAGATCGCCACAACGATCTTTGCAGTTGTGGCTTCACTGTCCATTATAAGACTTCAGGTCAGTTTATGCTCAAACAGAACTGGCTGGTACTGCATGTTGGCCACACTGGAAGATGGAATGATAAGGTGACATCGATTAAATATGAGGACACACACACACACACACACACACACACACACACACACACACACACACACACACACACACACAAACACACAGTCTGAAGTCATGCAGATTTAGGTCTATTCAAAACTGAATTGTCTGTAGGTGTCAATGGGAGCTTGACTGGTTGTTTGTCTCTGTATCAAGGCTCCAGCTGCCTGTGACCCTCAAAGTTTAATATATAGAGGATGGATGGATGGATATGTCGGGGGTGAATCATTCCACTGTCTGTGTTTGGCTGGATATCCTGGGGGCTCAAGGAGACCTCCATATTTCCAGTTTGCCGTGGCATTCACGTGTCAATGTTTCTGATATATGACTTGTGAGCAGGGATATTCTGCTGCTCCTTTTTTCCTCTCTGTGTCTCCACCCTTTTCATTCTCACCATCTCATTCGACACGGCTGCGAAACGACTGGCACCTCAAACGCATCGCCCTCGCTTTGTCCGATCACCGTGGAGTTGTCTCTCCTCACCACATTCACACAGCATCGTCTCATAGCGTGACGATGACTCCACGTCTGTGCAACAGCAGGGCCGTCCATCTCTCACTGTGACTGATGTGTTGAGAACATTGCAGCTTCAGAGCAGCAGCAGAGGGCTGTCTTGACGGAGAGGCCGGAAGGGGCAGGGTGAGCTCATGAGTGGATGCATTTCCTGAGATATGAGGGAAGGACAGAGTTCTCAGATAAAAATGTTTGTCCCTGTGGCATGACCACGTCTGTTGAGCGGTGGCCTTTACTAAGCCAGTATTTCATTTTCTACCAGATAATGACATTAAAGCTGCTTTCAGACATGCGGAGGAGTCTAGACATTTCTCTGAGATTTTCCAGAGGGGCCTTTATGTGAAAATGCAAATGTTGTAGTCATGGACATTTCTCAGAACATTTCCTGCCAGCCCCCTTGTACAATGTGCAGAAAAGGCCAGAGCAAGTCCATGTGAAAGGACAGCAGGCAATTCTCCAGGAAAAATTCACAGTGAGCGAGAGGACGTGTTTGTTGACGTTTCTAAAAACGGACATACAAAAAACTGGAAGAATACAATATCTCAGGTTATGTCTTGATGTGCTGTATTCAAAAACACTCAATTTCCGCCCTGGAATTCATGGGTTGTGTCCTGCCTCCCGACATTGTCCTGTTGTGAACAAGTCTGACCCACACAATCTCCTCCATATAAGAAAGGCAAACCCAATTTTCCAGACATTTGCAATTCTTTGCATTTCTTACTTGCAAAGTGTTGAGTTTATATAAATAGTGTGTGGCCTGTCAACTGGCATCATGGCGAGAAATATCTAGTGGTCCCTCTGTGGACAAGCAGACATCTTGGTTTTCAAACAGGGTTTCGTTCGCCCTCCTCCACCAGCCACCGCAGTCAAAGTGGGTGTGTGATTTAGTGAGGGAGAGAGTTTGTGACATTGTATGCGAGTCTGCCTGTGCATATGTGTGTGTGTGTGGGTGTGTGGGTGTGTATCTTGTGCCAGCTGTTTTTCATGCCAGCAATAGCTGACCACTTGCTGGCTGGGGCCGACACACAACAGGGTGCTGGGATGCAGCCAGCTGTCAGAGGGTGTCTGTGGTCTTAATGCACACAAACACACACAACACACACACACACACACACACACACACACACACATTCTCTCTCACTCTCTGGGTACAGACGTGAGTGTGTGTGTATGTGTGTGTGTGTGTGTCTTGGAGATGTAACAGTGTCTCATAAGAATGTCCAAGAAGATGTTTCAATTGATCATTTTTCTCTGTCCTCCCAAGAAAGTTTTTAACAGCAGTTAAAATGTCTGTGTGTCCCCATAGGCTATGGTGTAAAACATTTAATTGTAAAGAGATGCTTTATGGTTTGGTTAGGGTTTAGGTTAAGTTTAATTTGAGGGTAAGGGGCAAGGGAATGCAATACACCAATGATTGTCCACTCTAAGCCTGTGGGAGTGTGTTTTTGTGTGTGTGTGGTTGTGTGTGTGAGATCGGTGATTTCTTTGATCCACATCCAGCTCTAATGTAGGAAATGTAACTGTCTCGACAGACGAGGCCTGCAGTCTGACTCACACTCTTGCCAAGTTATCCCTGTTCTGTCTTGTACCACGATCACTTATGATGACTCGTCAAACAGCCCGGTGCTTTCATAGCTGCCTGCGCTGACACATGCTCATTGTTTTGGCTCATGTGATGTTCTAATGAAGATTTATCTGCACAGAGTTTCTTATCTTATTGACACCGTGTGCTTTGCCTGGAGGGGGTTTGATCCGAGCCGTTCCAAGTTTTCCATCAACCCTCTGCAGCGGAGCATATGACTAACTTTGTTTCTGCACCTTGTTATTTTTGATCGTGTTATCCATTTACACGGTGCATTATCCAGCAAACTGATATTTTTGTGGCATTTAATTGCATTTTATGAGATTAAAGTATTCTGTCATTGTGATTATTTTTAACTCGTGTAAATGGATAAAAGTTGAACAGATGTAATACTTGTTCTGGTTTTCATGAAGATCGGTTTTAGCATCTGAATATTTCGCATAACTTCTCAAACACATGTGTCCTTCCCTTTGGGGCAGAAACCGTTCGATATTCACTCTGTTTATTTTGCTTCCCGCTAAAGACAACATGATTCTGATTCTTTCCCAGGAGCTGAGAGCAGTCCAAGAAAAATAACCCGGTCTTATGTTGCCATGGTGTAATTATGGATCCAAACAGACTCTATAACCGCGGTCCAGTTCTAAACATCGGCTCAAGCACAGCGGAAGTTTGGTTTTCTAAACCAACATAATTAAATTCCAACTGCAGGAACCGAAATCCCTCCCGCCGCATATAGAAAATGAAATGCAGTTGTTTTGCTCTGGTTCACATTTATGGTGGATAGACTTAACTCTGGTGTTCTGCTCTGCGGTGTGTGTTTATGACATAATAAGATATGACTGGATTATTTCGGGATCTCTCTGGACCAGCGATGGAGATGGAACAAGTTATCTTGTTAGAAGTGAGTAACGGAGCTATAGAAGAATCCTTTTTAGGCCTGAGGAGCAGAATCCGTCACAGAGAAAGAAGAGATGTGAGATTTCTCTGTCAACTGACTCACAGCAAAGTGGCTAAGAGGCATTTTAAAAGTAGAAGTACTTCACAGCCAGTTCTCTGAGGCTTGTTGAAATGGTGAGTGAAAGTGGGTGTAAACCAAAAAATATCCTGACTGTCTCTAAAACAACTTCATTCAATCATTCATTCATTCATTCTCTACTCCCTGTAAAATAAGTTTACAGGTTAACTCAACGGTTAGCAGTAAATTGAGATTTCAGACATGAACTCTAAATAATTGGTTACAGATATTTTCCAGGGTTGCGTGTTCATAACATTCAGGTGAGTGGTGGCACCTGGACAGAACGCTCAGGAGCAAGGACATGATGTAAATGCACAGTGTTTACAACACATCGGCACTGGGGTTGTCCCTTATCGTCAAAAGCTCTCGAATCTTCTCGTCTTTTGAAGTTGACATCATTGTCTGCGTCTTCTGTGTGTATGGGATCGATTTGTCATCCTGAGATATTTGCTTCCTCCAGCGTCAACGTGTCGACTAATTCACTTTGAATTCTCTGAACCTGCTGCTGTGTTCTCACATGGGCTCACTGTGATAGTCTGAAGACATTTTACTCTGGAAAAGTTCTGGAAAATGTCCAGAGCAACTGACTTGAACATTTTGTGTTCTCACATATAAAACCTCCAGAAAATGACCATGCTAACCATCATAGCCTCAGTTCAGCTCACGAGACACGCCTGTTAGCATGCTAATCACCAACTACAGCTGAAGTTGATTATATTATTTTGCTTGTTTTGAACCAAGTGAATTTTTCACACGATGGTGATTGATGAAGGATCTTCAAAGCTGCTGCATCCTGGGAAAAACACCAAAGGACATAATTTTACGACAACCCACCCGGGCCTAGTTATTAAATATTTCAATCTGCACCAAAGTGGTGGACCGACCAGCCCACATACAAACTGGCATCGCGATCAAACAACTAATTTAGCTCAAACTAAAGCTAAACACATCATCACAAGATCACACTTGGAACTCATCACAGATTGATGCAGTGTATATGTGTGAGAGGGTGGAGGCTTTCTCAGGACCCATGATGAATAACTGCGGAGGACATGAAGGCCCATCAGCTCATCAGCCCTCTCGCATAGCGGAGCTGGAGCTGTGGTGCTGTGTGTGGCTTCGGCGTCCTTGGTGGAGTCGCTGGGGAAACATCGGTGCTGTCAGTCACAACAAAGCAGCTCGTGTGGGGTCATCTTGGTCCCGGCGGTTGAACAAGCCCTCAGCATTTGGGCTGATGAAACCTGAGGAATGTGCGTTTGGGGCTGAGCTGTTGATTGTTGTTTCTGTTCGTGACCGCACTCTGGGACGAGATGTTCAAGATGTAGATGAAACAAGGCATTCAGAAACCTCCCCCACACACTCTGATAGACCGCTGGACTGGATGTAGATGAATACAGACACATAGACATGGGACAGACATTCACGCCGGCCTATTTCAGTGAGGCAGAAACCTCAGAGGCTGCCGTCAGTGCCCTGTGCGCCGCGGTCGGAGACGATGATTTTGGCAGGCTCCAGCCATTTGGGTCATTTAGTTGTTAGTTAGTTATTTATGAGCACCAGTTGTTCCTCATTCTGTTTCCCTGCTATGACCGCAATGTGGGTGGGTCCCATCATTGGGACGGACAGCTGACATTCCACAGCTCCTATGAGCCATGGACCAGAGGAAAAACTCAGATTTAGAACAAAAACACGGTTTTTCATTCTTTATTGTGATTCTGTATTTTGGATTCTGGGTTACAGCTCATGTAAAAGAACCACAATTGCTGCACAGCGTGGCTTCGGATATATGCGGTTTAGTGGTCGCTAGAATGGTATAATTTGGGAGAGAGTTTTCAAAACAGACTTAAATAACAGAATGTAACGGACAAACAGGAATTTCAAAAAGGGACATAATGTTTCAGAGGGTACTAACGGTGAAAAGGAAGAAGTGTGAAATAATACAAATTGTACTAAACCAACATCTCAATACCTTCAGTTGTGGCACTGGTTCTGGAACCCATTGATTTATACTGAAAACAAAACTTTAAAGCTTTAATAATCCAGCAAACATATATAGTTTAAATTTTAAGAAAGGCAAAGTAATTATTAAACTTGACACTGTAGGTCTTATCAAGGAGTAAAGAGTGACTTTGTCCTGGACCATTTTCATAAGTGGAGCAACACACGTGCATCAGTATCCATAGCAGCATACATCTTATTAAGAAACACATCAGTGATTGTTTTTGTTTGTTGGAGGTCATTACCAGAGAGGAATAATGTCAACGTTGGGATACACAGACAACACTTGTCTTTGATTGTCGCTTGGTGTGGTTCTGTGGTTGGTTTTCATTGGATAAGAAAATACAGAATAAACACAGAATATATTACCAGTGTGTAAGGAGCGATTTAGTGCTGTAATAACAAACTTTAAACTTTAAATTAGATACATAAATTATAAATGGTGCAATTAAATCTCATTTTGTAGGAATAGGAGTGTATGTGAGTGTGTTTTTTTGTGTTTCCATGAGCTTTACACACTTAATGTGTTTGGCTTTGGTTCCTGGAGGAGGATGTGAGCGTGGGCATATAGGCCATCGCTGTGAGTGGGCGCTCGGATGGAAAAACATGCTGAGTCAGGAGGTTAGGAGACAAGCAGGTGTGCATCGACTGTGTGTGTGTGTCTGAGGGACAAAGCGAGAGAGAGAGAGAGAGAGAGAAAGAGCAAGAGAGAGAGAGAGAGGGCATGTGTCAGCAAGAGAGAGACTTTAATGAGAGGTCTAATAATATTTATTCTGTGTGTGTGTGAGTGACGTGATTTACTGTAAGATGGAATTCCTGATGAATTCTTGGGGCTGGTTTGATGGGTATTGTTCCTGTTTATGTTGGCTTGACCTGCTCAGCGGGCGAGATACCAGTGATGGTGCTGCAGGAATGAAAGAGAGGAAACAGAAATGAAAGAGGCAGAGGAAACGACAGACGGGTAGAAAGTGGCAGTGTGTGTGCCTCCTCTAATGTGGAGACTAAACATGTTCTTGTCTCTGGTTCTTTCTTACAGAGTGTATGAACTGTACCAGCTTCACTGACATGACGAGCCGACTTCATGCAGTGGAATCCAAGGTAAAGAAGATCCCCAGTACAAGCATTTGTACACAGAGGATTTTTAAGATATTTAACTGAATCTGAATCTGCTGTTGTTTCAGATCAGGCTGTTAGCAGAGGGACGTCCTTCACTGCCGAGGGTCAACGGTTTACCAGAGGGCTCAACGGACAACGAGGTGGACACACCTCAACCAACTCCTATTGGACCCCCGTCTCACCTGCCACCAGGTGCTAACACATCCTCAAACATTTATCATTAACTACATGTGCGAATGAATGAACAGTAAATGCATAACAGAATTCAGCCTTTTAAGAAAAAAAAATTAAGCTACAGAGGATGAGATAACGATTTATAATCTGTTTTAGGAGTTTAACCTCCAACCTTCCACATTTCCATGTAATTCAAAACAATCAAGTGTCTTTAATTGAACCCCTCCCCTCTCTTTCCAACCCCACTGCTCCTTGAAATGAATTTAAACTGAATGATTATTAGAATTATACACTTGACTCTGACTGTCTTTTCAGGAAGCATTGGGCCTCAAGGGCCCATTGGACCCCCAGGACTTCCTGGTTCTGCTGGACCTCAGGGTTTTGCTGGAAGACCAGGCCTTCCTGGACCCAGCGGTAAACCATCATCAGAACTTTAAGTCTCATCTGCAGTTTTAAAGATGGATACTTGTGACTGTTTGGACTTAAACATTACAAATTAATTATGTTGTTTTGTTTTTGTTAATGATCAGGACCAAAAGGGGACAGAGGTCTACCTGGGGGTGGAGGTCTAACCGGCCCTCCTGGTCCACCGGGTCCTCCAGGGCCAAGCTCCACTCCTGTCCGAGTGAGAGGGGATGTCTTTCAGGTCGATGACCAAGGTGAGCAGACTGTTCCACTACAAATTGAACCTCTCAAATCAAATCCCAGGTGAATTTAAATGATATGTTAACAGAAACAGATCTCAACCACATGGTTAATTTCTGGCCCAAAAACAAAACTTAAACCCCTGAAGCATTCAGTCTCTGAATGGTTTAAATTGATGCCAGAACCTCGGGTCTATTTTCACAGCTCCTCCTACAGAGAATCATGTGTTTCATCAGTTTCAAACCCTCACATATCTCATGCATATGTCCGTCTTGTTCATTCCTTGCAAAAGTTTTGTCAGGCAGAACACGAGCACTGGCCAAACTGCTGTCGATGCATGTAAAAATAACTTTGGGTGGGGGGGGGGGGGGGGGCACAAGTGGAAGCACAGAGACTGAAGCAGACTTTAGCTGTTATCAAGTGTTTAAGTGCGCATATGGGTCTTTAGCTTTTAGTGACTGACTTCAGTCCGTAATGGAGAGAGTATTGTTTCTTTTCCCAAGGAAGGCTGGCTTAGATTTAGTTTAATAGTTTCCGTGTGTTCGGCTGCTGCTGTGCCACTGTTTACTGCAACCTCACTTAACACCACCACCTACAACGGAGCCAGATCCAAGCATATAAATCAGAAGATTAACCCAGAAGCTGAACAAGTCAGGAAAAATATGTTAAGGCATTTTCTCATCCATCAGATCCAGTTTAATAGAACTCACTTCCTTCTCTACTCCAGTCCTGCAGAGAGCACTGAACACAATGACGAAACTCATGCAGGGAGTTTAAAGCTGTTTTCAGATCTGCCCTGAACTCCAGACATTCTCCTGAACTGTTCTGGAGGGGCTGCATGCGAGAACGCAAATCTCCAGCATCAGTTGTTCTCAACATCTTCTTGCAATTTTCCGGAGGGGCTGCATGCGAGAAGTTTGTTCGAGTGAGCCGATTGGAGAGTACAGCTGGATATTGTCCAGAAAATTCACAACGAGTGAGCGGATGTATTGATGATGTTTCTAACACATGGCAGATGCAAAACTGGAAAAAGGTGCTATACACGTAGAAGACTCACACAAAGATTTCAACTAAAGACAATGAGATTTTAGAGCTTTCGGTAATACAAGGATTAGTTCTAAACAATATGTACAGACATCATAGATTTCTTAATGTTTGTAAAGATCATCTTGACATGTTGACATTTCAACCCATGATACTCAGTAGTCAACATACTTGCATGAGTACTCAGTGCTTATCGATCGGAACCATCTTCCATCTCCAGCTTCATTTTGATATAAATTAAACCTGTGAGGAGTTGTGACTTCCTCCTGAGCTGTGTTGACAGAGTCTGTCCAAGGACAAACAAACGTATAAACTCCTGCTCAAACCTGCCTGTATGTTTACTCCTGCTACAGTCGGTGTTTACAGTGAACATTAACCCCAACCTGAACCTAAAGGCCAAACTACTACACAATTTATGAATTAGATTTGTTTTCACTCACCATTGTCATTACATCTGTATGGATTGGATTATTGGTAGTGACGCTCTGATTGGTGATGAGGTTTTGGACCAGGTGACTGACAGCGAAAAACCCGAATACAGACGGAAGTCCCTCCATTTGATCCGATCTAGTACCGACAGTGAAGTTTGATATCAAGTCTATGTACATTTGACTTGGATTGTATCCTGGCACACGTGGTTGCTTGGGATTCTCTGTTGGTGCTCGAGCCGTGGAGCACCCACGGACTCGACACCTAGGCCTCCACCACATTGAGAAGATATAAGAACAAAGCCATGTTCTAAAAGTACTTGAGCGCCGTGGTCTTACCACATGGAGGCAGTAGAAGTCTGTGCTGTAATCATTACCTCACAGAAGACTTCTGGCTCTGATTAGGCTTTTGGCTGGCGCTGCCTTTCTGTGTCTGCGGGTCTGGAACTATGTAGATTTGGGTCTGTGGGACCGTGTAAGCTGAGGGGGGCCAACTGGCTGTAAATCAGACCTAATTTGTTAGCTGTCAGCACAACAGTCTGCGTTTTGGGGAACAGGCCGTGGCCCGCAGCCAATCGCTGGCTATGAATGAGGGAGTAGATAGTCTGCCACTCATGTGGAGTTTCTTGGGGAGGGAGCCAGACTCGAGGAGACTGTAACATTAGAAAATTAGTTCCAGATAGAAATGTGTTCCTTCTAGACCCAGTCTGTGGACTGTAACAGGCTCATCTCTGCACAGGGGGGAGACTGACCCCGAGCATATGGTAAAGTGGAGAGGAAGTGGATGTGTGGCGGGGTTTCAAACTGAATTTATTCCTACAAGCATATTAAAAAATATCCCGCATGCTGAGAACAAAGCATAACTTCCACTTTGTTCATGTTTTCTTATCGTGTCTGAGCATTTACTGCTCCATTAACTGGGACCTCCTTCAGATGGAGCAGCTGTTCCTGTCCATCACTGTCACTGCAGATTGAATTCGCCTGTCGACTGCTGATGAAACTCAGACTGTTGACCCTTAATGTCTTCACTCTTCTGTCGGCCTCAGAAAAGAGTTAATCTAACAGTATGTAGTTGTATAGATAAAGGAAACAACATGGAAAGATGTGCCAAGGATGCACAGTCACAAAAAGAGTCTCTAACTCGATCAAGAGCTTGTTTCTTGTATTTTACATCATCTTTCCATGTGTGTTTACCATCTCCTCAGTTACCCTCAGTTAGGTATTGTGTTTAATGTTTTTCATATCTGTCGTCCCAGTTCACATTATCTTTTGTGCAAAGGTCGAAATCAACTTTCAGTTAAAACTTCTGTTTTTGTTTTTCCCAGAGGAGAACCACACACCTCCCCCTGCTCCCCGGATCATAGTCGGGCCATCCGGTCCAACGGGTCCCTCCGGCCCCTCAGGTATGGATTTAAGATGTTTCTAATCCCCATGTTAGGAGAACACGCCCCATAAATCGCACCATGCTCTTAGTCTAACACAGCTTGTGAAACATAACTTCAGGGTTTCAACCTTTTCAACTTCCTCTGCAGAGTCAAGCACTGCTTTAATACTCAAAACCAAGAGAGACGTGGTTGTTTAAAGGAGTAAGTGAAAGCAGAGAAGATATACATAAATAAAAAAAATTATGGGATATTATTATGCAGTAATAACTTGCCATAAGATAAGTAGTCTGTCGTCCACTCAAAAAACGTTATGTTTGCTTGCGTTTGTCTCATTCATCCATTTTCTGATAAATCATTATGAAAAACTTCCTGGATCCGCCCCTGATCCAGATCCATACTTAAATTGAGATGGTTCTTTCCGGACCCTTACAACATCCTTCCACCAAGTCTCATGATAATCTATCCTGTAGTTTTCACTTAATCCTACCAACTATCAGACAAACTGATGAAAACATAACTTTCTTTGCAGAGGTTATAATAACGCTGTGTTAAATTGACTGAACTGAACTTGATGTTATTTGTGAATTACATCAGGACCAAGAGGACCTGCAGGGTTACCGGGCATGCCTGGACAAGACGTGAGTATCTGTCACTGCGGGCTGATTGCTGATCAATAAAAACGTGAATGCATTTGCAACATCACTAACACATGTGCTTCTGTTTATCTGACACAAGGGCAAGGAAGGCCTCCAAGGCAAGCTCGGAGATCTGGGGCCTAAAGGAGATCCGGGACAAAGGGTGAGGTCTCTTTAGAAAACCTTCCTCATTGTTGGATTAGCAGGCCGGCTGAACATATTTGATTCTGCTGAACGTTCAGATGCTTTTTGTTCTACGTTTTGTAAATTGCCTTTGCTGTCATGCAATCCTAAACACATTAAAGGTGAGCGAGCTACTCTTCAAAGACTCACTCCGAGCTGTGACTAATCCCCCTCTGTCTCTCTCGGCCGAGGCCAGGCCTCACTAATCAGGGTAGCCATGCCGGGTCCCCTCTGTAGTTGGCTCTCTCGTGGGCCTCCGTCTTTAAACCTGATCTCCTTCCTCGACTAGCATGATTTAAGATTGGAGATCTGGTGAAGAGGCAGATTAGCACGGAGGATAAAGAATGCGAGACGGTAAAGTGTAAAAGTGAGCAGGGGTCTAAATTATTTTTATGTCCTTCCTCCACCAGGGGATTCCAGGTGTAGCAGGCGAGCATGGTCTACCTGTAAGTATAAGGTTATGGTGTTACGTAAAACAAGCACATATACACACACACACATGCACACAAAGAGCTGATGACAACATTATTGTACTCTGTTTCACAGGGAGCACCGGGGCCAAAAGGAGAGCCAGGAGCAGGCTTGAATGAGGTAAGACACAATGTTTTTTTTCCTTGTTTCCTGCTGAGATCATTTGAAAATGATCCTAAATAAACATGATGGTGTTGATCAGGGAGAGGCCATGCAGCAGCTCAGAGAGGCCCTGAAGATCCTGGCCGAGCGGGTCTTGATCCTGGAGCACATGATCGGCATTCACGGTGAGAAAAACAAAAATGGAGGAATGTGTTGTTATCATCCTCTATAGATGATGAAGGAATCATCGGATCATCTGGCAAAAGTTCGACGTTTATAACTCTCACATCTGTCTGTCACATGTAAAGCTACATCCAGCAGCCAATTAGCCTAGAAAGAGGTGTATTTAAAGCTCACCAGGTAATAGACTATATCTAAATTAGAACTAAGAGGGCCAGTCTTTTAATTAGCAGCCAGTTGATTATAAATTAATGTGAATATTTTCTTGTTTGTTTACTCTTCTATGATCTTCAAACTGTAATTTGAAAGACCAAACAATTAATTGATTCATCCAAAAAAATAAAAATGTTGTATGGATGATACAAAAAAAGCTACAACATGTTTATTAGTGAGATGTAAAGGTGCTGGTTGGTGCAGTTTGTTTCCTACAGACTGAGCCAGGCCTCTTGTTTACAGTCATTACACTAAACTAACCATCCCTTGGCTCGGCAGCTCCATTCAAACAAATGTGATATCAACCCTCTCATCTTACTCGCCACCAGGAAACAAATAGGCGTATTTCCCTTTTGAAGAAGAGTACTGTCGCCACTCACTCTTCTCCTTTGTTATGTCTTTCTTGTCCAAACAGACACCTCTGAAGGATCTGGATTTGGAAACATTTTGGACCCGCTCTCTTTCCCCGCCATAAAGACCAAGCGTCTTCAGCCCGTTCAAGCCGCCCCTCAATCTCCAGCGCTGGTGGGGAGACAAAGACGATCCCCCCTTTAAGAGTCCATTGTCTAATCCTGTACATGTGGTCTTGTGTGTGAGAGATATTGCAAGTTTTGCTGAAAGTTTTGTTCATGTAATTTTCCCTTGTGACTTTTGGAATTTATTTTTGTCTAATTGTCTTAGTACTGTTGTGAAAATGAAGTTCTATGAGATGTTGAGCATTTCAAACACAGGAAAGGCTTCTTTGAGCCTTTTTCGTTCGGTTATTGCTGGATCTTAGTCTACACAACCTCAGCAGCCGCACTTACACGGTGTTTTACTATGAAATATAATCTCATAAAGTGTTATGAGCATTTTGGCGTCATTCTTTCCTCTGATAAACGCCTGCTCCCCGAGCGCTGGATCCAAACTGTAGTACTGTTAAGTGTCGAACACATTCTTGGAACCACCCCGGGGTTAGTCCTGCGTTAGCTTGTCAAACATACTTCTTCCTCTTCTCCGTCCGTCTCTCTCGCTGCGCTCTGCCTTGTTAAAGCTGAGGTAAGACATGACAAGCTGCCAAGAAGATCTGCTTAACATAACGTTTGGTGAAATGAATCGCATCTGGAGGGCGCACATCTGGAAAGCCGAAGGAAGGGATGCTGAAACAGTTACGCTTTGGCCTGGAAACCTCAAACCCTGCTCAGCTGCAGCGCACCTTCTCGTGAACTGGCTGACAGAGCACTAAACCTGACAGGATTACATTGACTGCTTCATAAACTGCCGCTGAGAGGTGTTCTCCAAACTGTTAAGATTGTTGTATATTAAGTCTCTGGGAGGCCAAACCTGTCGGTCTCTGAATAATAAATGATTGGCACAATGTTTGTTTTCGTATGTTAATAAGCATTGTTTAGCATTATTAGGCTTACTCCCTTTCTTTCAAGGGTGTATCATGGGAAGAATGTTTCTGTTTATATGGAGCTACAGCCTTGAGCTTGCAAGCTTAGCTTAGCCTAAATACTGAAAACAAGGAGAAACAGCCAGCCTGCCTCTGTTGGAAGCATAGCCTGTATATTAAAATGGAAACAGACTCCAGTTCCGGAAAGTGAAGCCAACACGGTAAGGCCTGAAACCTGTACTCTCTCAAATAGCCAGCAGGGGGCAACTCCACTTCTCGCAAAAAGAAGTCTACGTGAAAATGGCCGTACTTCTCTCTTACTTTATGATGCCAGTAAACATTGTCATAGTTTCCAGTCTATAAGCTTAATTAAACTAATCCTGTTTCAAGCAATACTAAACTCAACAGCTAGGTTAGCTAATAAAGGATATTTATCTGGTGTTAGTTAGTTATACTCTAAGATGAGACGTTTTTTTGTTGAACCGACATTGTTTGGCTAACATCATAAAATCACTGTACACAAGAAAAACTGCACCATATAATATTATAATTAGTGATCTTCAGAGGTGGAAGTAGGTGGATTGTTGTTCTGCTTATTTGGACTGAGCCAGCTATGCTAGCCATTTCCCCGTTTCCAGTCTTAAAGCTAAGCTAAGCTATACCTCCGACAAGCACAGCTAAGCAAAACATTGGGGGAATTGCAGCAATTAACCACCATGGCTGATAGTCATATCCAATAATAATACAAGCAATTCAGGTCATTGGAATTGGAACTATTAAACACATATATATACATTATATTTGTGTAGCTAATGTGATAATGAAATGGTACAAATATGTAGAAAAGCAAAAGTAACTAATACAAGATATATATCTGGTGTTGCTTCTTGAGACGGGATGTTTGTCTGTTTTGTGGACGTAGCTTGAACGCTAACGCTACACAATCACTGCACATAGCCAAGAAAAGGTGCCGCAAGTGACCACCTGGAAAACCACGATGTGTCCGTCTTTTACATGGTTGTTTGTACAAATCAATAAATCATATCAGTGAGCGTTAGAGATGACAGTAGGGGGATTTTTGAACTTTTGGACGGCGCCAGTCTTGGTGTTTCCCAAAAGCCAGAGTCAAAAAGTAAACAAACCTATTTCTTTTCTGTTTTGTCTAATGAAGGCCTTCCTATTAAATGTGTTTGTTGTGTCTTGTGCACGTTTCATTTCCTTTACAGTGTTCCGGTGTGATGTTGTTAAATTTGTAAAGCAATGTACTCAGCAGATATTCATCTGTGTTGATAGCCAGAGAAAGATTAAAGCCTCAACAACAAAGGGATTTCATTTCATCGTCACGGCTTAATTGTATATAATTACATTATAATTACATTCACACATCCTGTACGGGACACCTTCACAGCGTGGAGAGACTATTTACAGGCAGAAGCTTCACTGCTGCTCCTCCTCCTCTTCGTCTTCCTCCTTCTCCTCCCTTTCATCCGTCTCTTGTTCTTCGGTTCTCTTTTGTCCTCTCTGTGTGTGATCACATAACACAGGCCCGTGTAGTCGAGGATACTGGGAGGGGTGGGGGGGCGCTAGTAAACATCTGATTTACCTGCAGGCAAACAGGTAGAGGGATTTATTGCACCTTCCTTGAAAAGAGAAAAAAGAAATCCACAGCTATTCTGACGAGGGGAGCTGTCAGGCTTGCGGGGGGGGATGGGGGGGGGGGGTCATGCACGCTCCCACATCTACACACAAAAACAGAGCTGGCTTTTGCCATTCAATTATCTCATCAGAACCGGGAGATAAGTGCGGTTATGTATCAATGTCATATATTTCACTCTGGTCTCTTTATGCATCCTTTCATCTGCGCTATGCCTGCCTGTTTCTGTCTTCTCTCCTCCTCCCCCTCCTCCCCCTCCTCCCCTGTCTGTCTCTCTCCTCTTGTTTTTCCTGTCTACTGAACAGAGACATGTTGATATGAGGCCCGCTTTGCACAGCCACAAGGGAACAAGTCTCTGGAGTTTTTTTGATCAGCTGCAAGATCAGACACGTCCCCGGCTCCCTGGTGTACACTCCGGTGCCTGATCATGCTGCATAATGGACAGGCACAGACAACCAAAAGATGCACACCCACACATGTTCACTCTATAGATCATACAGGCATGGGCACACACATTCAAAAAAGGCACACACACCCAGTGTAGGGGGACTGCTATCCGCGTGTTGGCCGCGCTCACAGTGGGGTGGCTTGTTTGCTGGACACAAGGGAGAGCGAGCGGGAGAGATGGTGTGTCTGATTTCCCCTTTCTTGCCCTCTTTTGCCTTTGACAGTAAGATGGATGATTGCAATCACAGGAGCCATCAGTGAGACAGAGTGGAGGTCTATGGGGCAGGGAGACACAGCCATGGGAAACCAGCCGTCAGATTACTGCACCGCGCTGCCATGGGAACGCTCTGCTGTTTATTTGTCTTGTGTTTTTTTGTGTTTCGTATGCATCCGCCTTCCCCGTCACGTTCGTCCTTTTGATGCACAGAACATGAAAGAGTCTTCGAACAAACACGTGTAGGCCGCGCGAGAGGGCCACGGAAGGAGAGCGTTTACGTCTCACAACAAAGTGAGCCTACTGTAAGTCAATATGTCTCCTCAAACCAGTACAAATGTGACAGATTTCATAGCGATTAGACCGGTCTCTTTGATCCCTTGAGAGAATGAGAGGCAGACTTTTCACTCCCCAGTCAACGGATGTTTTTAAGAGAAACATCTGTTGCTGTACAAATGAGATTACTGTGTCTCTAGCCAGGGGCCTTGTGGGTTATGAATGGTGCTGTAGCTGAGGAGGGGGGCCTGAAAGAGAGCTGAGAAGGATCTTTGTAATAAGCTGTAGCTGGTAGTTAAGGGGTTTAAATCACATTAAATTGCCTCAGATCCTCGGTATTCATCAACGCTCACCTTCAGCTTGTTCGACGGTATCACCACCACCGGTACCTTTGAATCGCTATCTCATATTGATATATCCAATATTTCACCGTGTTGCCAAGCAACAACTCACCTCAGCCTCTGTAAACTTGTCGGCCGGTGACACGAGGTGATATTTCATCCTGGAGGAGAGAAACAGAGAAGAAGAATTACTGTTTCCATGCATGACTTTAAGATAAACACTTGTATTTCACTGACCGAAATATGCATTATCTGCAACCAGGGACTTGGTGCTTGATTTACGTTTCTGTATCGAACGACATTAATACATCATTATCTGACTGATGAATTCTTGCGAGAGGCGTCACAGGCCTCAGAGTAATCTCTGCTGTGCATGTGTAGCCTGTGAAGAAGAAAATCACACACTCACTCCTCCTCCCCCAGAGGACGCCTGTTCCTTCTGGGTCAACAACCTTGAAGAGGCTGAGAATCCTCTCTTTGGGTCCTTTCCTGACAGAACACAGGTAAAGCTGCCTGTAAGGACTGTTCCTGGAGCAGAAACAAACAGCTGCACTGCACTGACTCAGTCTCAGATGATGATACTGCACATGAGTAAAAAGTCAAAGATTTTGCACAGGCCAAGAATAGAAGACCAGGTGTCTTTTGTGATGTCTGGTTTTATGCAAAACTATCCTACAAAAAATGATAGATAATACCTGAGCTTTGACAGTAACTAAGCAGAAATAAATTATTCAGGTTAGTTAAAAAAATACAACAAACTGTACTTAAAAAAAACATTTAAAAAAAAAAAATTAAATTACAAAAATTAAGGGTTTCCTGTCAAAGCCAAGTTGTAATGTAGAAAAGGATATTTATAGAGAAAGCCCTGCTGCTGACATAAGTTACTATATTGTCCATTTCGTATACATATGACTACTTCAAGCAAAGAAAATAATATTGATAAAACTAAAATTAAATTAAAACCCTGAACTCCTGGGAAACTAAAATTAAATTGTGAATATTCACAAATATGTGACTGAAGTTAACAAAAGTAAAATGTACAATCACTATAACCTTACCACAAATTGAGCTCAATGATTTTCTTCAAACATTTTTAAAGGCAAAGTGAAGTTCAGGTTCAGCCAACATGAAGTCGACATGTCATCAAACATACGATTCACACGTCACACTCATACAAATTAAACTTATATGATCCATGTGAGGAACGCTTGTGTGATACTGAAGAGAGATATGTTATTATGAGTTTTAGAAAAAGGGAAAGACATTTTCAACTAATGCACAAAAGTAAACACTTTATTATTGCTTTTCATGGTGTGCCTTTATGACTAAAACGGCTAATAAATACTTACCCAGTAGCAGCAAAGGTGTCCCTCAGATTGCTCTTTTCAATACATGACCAAACTCCATTCCGGTCCATGATTGTAAAAACATGCCAGTGATACTGCTTCTAGGTTCGGTCAGCTGATCAGTCATAAATGAGCCCTACACACATGCAGTTACAACACAGCCTCTGTTCCTCTTTGTTCTGTGGGAGGATGGTGGAATATACCTGGAGAAGACCCATGCAAACACAGGGAGAACAAGCAAACTCCACAAGCCAAACTGGGATTCAAACCACTGTCTTGCTGTGACGGTTCAGTATCCACTGCACCATTGTATTGCCTATATGCAGTGCATCCTGTGCAGTGTTGTATGTTGCAGCTCCAATGCTGTTCTTATGTCCATGTGAAATAAAATAAACCAACCAAACCACCCCACCACCGATTGCATTCAAATGATGTGAGTTGCAGTTGAAAACCCCATTTTTTACCTTAGTGAGAGCAGTGACATAAATGCTGCACCGCCTCTTGGCCTTGTGTGAGACTTCCACAGTCTTTTATTTTTTATCAGATGAGCTCTAAACACAAGACAGTGAGAGGAGTGTCCTTCCTTTGTATACAGCTGGGTCAGCTGTCCAGCACCTGTTCAGTGCAGACAATAGAGGCAAAGCTTCCCACAGCAGAGAGGCACGGCCGGGCCCATTTGAAGGACACTCAACGAGGAGCTCCAAGGAGAGGCAGGCCGAGCATTCAGTGGCCCTGAAGAGTGGATGTGATAACCAGATATGCTAATAAATCCTTATCTTACATGAATGGGATTATGACACTGGGGGGGGGTCTGGCCGTGCTGGCCATCTGAAAGCATTATTGCTGATAGACGTCAGCGGTTTCTGCAGCTGTTGAGGCCGCAGCTCATCGCTGGGCGCAATATGACCCGCTGCCGCTGTGTCTGCAGGAAATGTTTCATTTGACGGGCGTCAAGTGCTAATTCTGTGTCAGGGCACTAACAGAGGTGTAAATTCAAATGATCCACATCCCAGCTTCAGATGTCCGTCCAGTGACTCTTCTCACGCTTTTTTTCTCTCTGCCTTGTTGCTGCCGTCTAAGCTCTGACAATATACAGAGTGGAGAATAATAAAAGCCAAAGAAAAGGACCATGTGTAAACATAGCAACGCTGAATGAAAGACTTGGAGGATGTGTGTGTTAGTGCAGCTCTCCTGCTCGATAACACATTGTGCCAGATGATAGAACTGCACTGACAAGACAAGTTTTTGGGTCTAACAACATATTTGAGGTTATTCTGTTAGAACCCTGAGACTGAAGAGTGATGCACTGAACCAGCTGTGAGAAGACTTAAAGGAACACATGTGTGGACCACATCACTATCAACCATGTACAGAATGGCATTAGGCCAATAGATCTGATCCAGGGACACTTTGATTAACAAGATTAAGTGCAAACCCCTCTGGTTAGACATGTGTAAACAGGTATTTGAGGAAGTCTCGACATTATGTCTCAAAAACATACACACGAGTTTCACATTCACACACTCTCTCTGAGTACATTAATGACCTGCTCTCGACTAATGGAAAGAAACATATTTTTAGCATGTTTAAGCATGCTATCCCAATCCATGTTAACTTTATATCACTAAGTGGTTTTTTATTCTACTTCTCAGGCCCTGATGTCCAACAGACGCATCGCAAAGATGTCAAACCTGCTGATATATCTTTTTATATCCTTAATTCTTTATAAGTTGAAATTTCACAACATGTAGGCCTAAAGTTGCAAACAGCTTTTGAAGATGGGAGCTATGAGTTAATTTTTGAGTTAATGGGGTCTGTAAAATTGAGTTGAAAGTTTGTTTTTAAGTTGTAGCATTTTGTATATACAAAATAATGTCATTTAAAAAAAACGAATTAATGTTCACTATTTGCACGCCTCCAGAGAAACACATTTTTACATATGCACAATGTGTTTAGCTCTGGTTTTTGGTCACATTTGACATCTTCCCCTAAGTGTATTATTATCTTATCTATTACTGATTTACTGAGAATTAAACTTTGACCTTACTTCCATAATTAAAGCATGTTTTTCTTCCCCTGTTTGAAACTACTGAAAATGTCTGTTCGTCCAGAAGTACGGAAATGTGGGTGATGTACTTTGTGGGACTCAAAGTTCTTAGAAAAACATGACAAGTCGATCTCAAATAATATATTCTCGATTGAACACAAGGTAATTAATCAGAAAATAATTTAATATCAATATATTTCTATAGATAGATTTCTTTTCTGAACGTTAAAAGCAGCAGACTCTAATTGTCACAGGGGGAAATGATCTCTCAGTTCAGGTTCCTGATGCAGGTGCTGTTGATGTCTTCATGAGTAGAACCAGTTCGTCAGGTCTTTGACCACATCAGTCTTGTCTAAGCACGTCCTCGTCGCCCTGCAGGCGGTGCAGTAGTGTTCAGCCCACAGGGCGGGCCGGTGCAGGCTGTAGCTCCCCCTCCAGTCCAGGTGGCGCCTGAGGCGGCCCGGGTTGAGCCTCAGCATCAGCAGGTACCGTGCCAGGCCCCGCACCGTGGGGAAGTCGTCCACGTGGATGAAGGCCTCTGGGGGCAGGAAGCGCTCGTAGTTCTTCCTGGGCGGACCCAGGACCACCGGGACTGCGCCAGCCAGCACTGCGTTCCACAGCTTCTCTGTGATGTAGTCGGTGTGCTGCGAGTTCTCCAGCGCCAGGTAGAACTGGTAGCGCCCGATCAGATGCGCCAAGCTTCCCACGCCACCGTCGTCCGGTACCGGCCGCCCCGCGTGTCCGTACACATCCACGTGGATGTACCGGCGGAGCTTGTAGTAGAAGGCCACTCGTGCTTGCGTTTCCGACCAGTTGCTGATGACCCAGGCCACGACGCGGGGCCGGCGGAGGTGTGCGCTCGAGGGTTTGTTGAGCGGGTGCGTAAAGCGGTTCTGGATCATCTTAGTTTTACCCACACGGGGGATGAGGTACCCGTACGGCAGGAAAATATCCGAATCTGCCCGGTAGCTCATCGTGAGATTGAAAACTCCCTCAAAGCGCCACAGTGCGGGTGTGTGTACCGGGGACTCGTAGTTCATCCATATCCACTTTTGCGCGCTCGGACGCGGTTCCGGTGGCAGCTCAGCAGAACCGGTAGCGACCTCCCGGTGATGGACGACCACAGCGTCCGCCTGCGGGTACGCGCTCCTGTCGTCGGTGAGCGTGCACCCGGGGATCTGAAAGAGCGCGGAACAGTCCGGAAGTTTTTGGCGTCGGCCGAACGGATGAGTCCAGATCAGGAGCGTCACCGCGCGGTTCCGCTCAAACCCGACAGGTTCCAACGAGAACGGGTCCGGTAGGTAAAGCAGGCAGAGTCCCATGAAAAACAAAAAAACAGCGGTGGCCACGCACGCACGGTGGGTTCTTCTGTAAACAAAGCTGCACCACATCTTTCCCACCGGGACCACCCGACCCGGAGCGCGTGCCCGCCCTGTGCGCTGCGGCTGCTGCTCGCTCATGGACGCCCTGCGCCCTGCAAAGTTCAAAGACGTCTTCGAGTCGAGCTGGGTCCTGTGTCCACCGAGACGTTTAATGGCCAACATCAGGGCCAGAGTCTGTTGTTTCCAGCTGCACCCTCGTAAACTACTTTCAAAGTTAGTACCTGAGCAGATAAGCTCAATGCTGGGTTAATTATCACAGTAACCCTACACGGTCCACTGCACCAAGTGTCTCCCAGCATTGTTGTCTCCTGTCTGTCCTGCACTGAACAGTGTTGGTGGTTGATTTCAAGTCGCCTTCTTAGTCAAAACAGAGTGAAACCCATTTTTGCCCCTGTGCTGTATGTGTGCTCAAACATTTTTGACGTGGCACTGTTGGTCTGGAGTTCCAGTTACTGGAGAATGGGGCCTTTGTGAGGCCTGCTGCCTCCCAGGCTCTATTTGGTTGAGCAAACACATTCACAGCAGGGAGGAGTCCCTGCTGATGAAATAGGCAAGACTCGTCCTTTCCTTACTTTTTAAACAAGACGTGTTTTCATTCAGCTCCTGAATTGGACTATTTAAAATAAAAGCACTTTATGATGGAGGACAAGGGTCAAATCTCAAGTTATGGCCAATAAACTTACACTGAATGAAATAATCCATCTGATCTTTTCGGTTGAGTGTTGAAAACATCAGGTATTAACACACACACACACAAGGCCCACCTCTGATCCTCATACACACGCTACGCAGGCCCCTCACCACCAGGTGTCTCCATACACAAGCACAAAGCAGCCTGTGGAGTGCAGTGACATTAGGACTCATCATCTCCAAACGTACATGTTTAATTTGTCCAATGAATAAACATTTCAGCCGGATATTAGTCATTCAGCGGCGAGGCTTTGAAAAGGTTTGTTTGATGTTTTATTTATCAGCTATGACCCAGCACAGCAGCTCCCTCTAACCAGAAATTGTTAATGTTAATAAATGATTCAGTTTTAATTTGGTGCTCCAACCTAAACAAATAAGATGAGTGGGGGGGGACAAGCCCTGCGATAGTGACACTACCTGTGTAAAAATGGATCAGCTGCCCAGGTTGTTTGCCTGCGTGTGGATGAATTCTGATCAGAAACTCATGAAAAAATGATGAGACGACAGGGCCGGAGATGCTGCAACTGTGTGTGGACTGTGAGCTCTGGTGGGCAGGAAAAAACACGCCGTGACTGGGACAACATTATTTCCCCCCACAGACACACGAGTATGTCATGAAGTCTGAATGTGAGTGAAGAAGAAGAAGAAGGGGGGGTAAAAATGGCAGACAAGGAGGAGGGGGAGGAGATGAAGCAAGAAGCATGTGTGTCTTCTTCTCCACTGGGTCCTCCTCCTTCCTGTTACATCCATTCACTTTTCTGCACCGTGGTGGAGCAAAAAAAAGAAGAAGAAAAGCATTTCTTTGTGTATGCTGGTGTGCGTGTGACTGGTTATCCCCATAAGAGGTTTTGTATTCTTTCTGCATTATTTATCCTCCCTTTCATCTGAACAGTTCTATTTTCAGACAATCATTTAATGTCCTGCCCGGGGTTATCTTGTGTTGGGAAGAAATACAGCAACTCATAAGTTATGGATACATGCTGAGGATCCACATTATACACACACACGCACACACACACATACACACATACATGTCTTTCCTCCGAGGTGACTGAGGTCAGGAAATGACACAACGAAGAAGAAGTCTTGTTTATCTTCTTCCAGTTCAGCTTTTTAATTGTTTTTAATCCTACGCAGCACTAAAACATGCAAATGCTGCTGGAAAGTGAGCTATAATTAAAGCTAGGCTGATTGGTGATATGGTGACATTTTGCTCGGCTCAAATTACAGCCGTGGAGACGCACAATGCTTGGCATTTATGTTTGCTTCATCCTTTCTTCCTCTCCCTCGTGCAAGAAAACTACTTTTTTGTTGTTGTCAAGCTTTGCCATTTGCTGTCGCAGAAAGAAGGATTGAAAGAAAGAAAGAAAGAAAGAATGAAAAAAGAAAACAGTCTTGCTATATTTCATAACGGCCTTGGGTGCAAACTTCTAATGATAGATTTATTGAGAGAGGGAGATGGAAAAATATAGAAAAACATTCCCTTTAGATTTCCTAATGGCCTTGGAAGCCATCTTTTGGTGATAGATAGAGAGATAGATAGATAGTCTCACTTCATTTAACTTTTTGTTTTTAGTATTGTTTCAATATGTTTTACATTTTTATTATTTTGTTCTTTGTTTTTTAATCTATATTAGGTGCACACAGGATATTGCGCATCCAAAACACTGCACAATATCCTGTGTGCCATGTGTTCTTTTTGACTTTGATTCAACTTTCATACACTAACCTAGAGTAGCACTATTCATTTATGTTGTGTTTTGTGTCGATTTCTGTTTTTATACTGAAGGAACTTTAAATAATACTGCACTTAGGAATGATGACACACACAAACTGTATATTTTGTGTATCTTTTGCCCATTTTCCAGATTTGTGTTTATTCTACCCTGCTGCCTCTGAAAGGTGATGACAGCGTGTATCACTGTGCATCAGTGTTTTTCTGGGTGTGTGAATCATACCAGCATGGAGAGGAGCATTCAGTTTTTGATGGGACCCCCAGGTCTTCACTCATCTTCCCTATTGATTTTCTCTTGCCTTCCTTTTTGCACTCCCAGGGGACGGGATGTCTCAATTGGTCCCGGCCTGTAAAGGAGAGCGTGAGGGATAGAGAAACCGATAGAAGACGAGGGAAAGAAAAAAAGAGAGAGAGAGAGAGAGGGGGAAAAACCACACAAATGAAGGGAGCGAGAACGTAGAGGAGGAAGAGGCAGGAGGGGCCTGCGGGCGCCCCGATCACTGAGGCCCTCTCTGACCCCTGACCTTGATCATGACCTCAGAGGTTACCCCAGAGGTCAGAGGTTGTGTGAAAGTGCCACTGCGGCGATTCACTCCACTGCTGGGTGATGATGATCTTATACCGCCTCCCCAGCCTGTCTGACATGATCAGTGTTGCTCTCCGCCCGCAGCTCCCAAGGGCCACACATCCATCTCTAACCTGGCCACACAAGGCCCACTAAAAGCACCTTACAGGCAGAGTCAGTGAGGAGGAGGGACACAAACAGAGAAAAGAGGGAAAGCTAAAGGACAAAAAGGCTGTTTTATTCTTTTTTTTACCCTGTAGCTCAGTCAGGGTATAAGATCGTTTTTTTATTGCAGCACTGACACAAAGAACATGGGTTTATATTACTCTGTTAAAACTTCAACTAAATATACTGATCGGATGAGGTTAAATTTAAATTTGAGAGCCTCACGTTCCTCCTGCTGTCCTTGTCATGAGCAATTCATGCCATTTGTTCTGCTCTTTAATTTTACAATATCGTGTAATAAAAAGAAAAGTGCATGGGGGGGGGGGGGGGGGGGGGGCACACAAGTCATTCATGCCAGACGTGCACAAGCGTCTATAGCAGGAACATGATAATTTGTAGGTGGATTGATAGCTTGGTCTCTTACCTGTTCTGACTTATACTGCAGACCTCCCGCTGCTTCAAAGTAAACCTGAGCTGTGTGTTGAAATGCAGGTCTGACAGTATAAAATCAAATGATTATAAATGGTCTCAACAAAGACTGCAATCAAATATTTTACCAAATTAAATTGTTATTTTACTGAATGAAATCGAATCGAATTTCTGTGTGAAGCAGAGTTTTATTAAAGGTTTTAGCTGAAAGATTTCTACTGTTTGTTGCGTGATTTGGATCATGTTCAAACTCAGTTCTTAAAATAACTTATTAAATGTTGGTGTGGCTCTGGATCAGGGGGCAGATCCAGGAATTGTTTTATATCACTTTCTTTAACATTGAGAGATACCCCACATTTAAATGTTGTTGAGATTTTCACAGATTTCCTGTGGAATCATTCATAGATCTTGATGGAAAAAATCAAATTAAATTGAATTGAGAATAGCAACCACATTATCCCGTCAATATTTTTTTCATTCAGAGTGACATAATCATAACGTGTACAAGCCGGTTAATATTACTGAGGGGGTTACAATGCCCTGGGTTGAATAATCTTATACAAATATTTCTAGATACAAATGCCATAAATCTTAGAGCTACTTTCAGCTGTTATCACGGATTGATAAAATAGTGTCGAGTACTTTTTATAAGTCATAACAACCTTGCGGTTACAAAAATACATCATGTTTGTTTTAGTTGTGTGTTTCATGTGTGTGAATGTCTGATATAACTTCAACAACGCATGATAGAAACAGAGCTGTTCAGCTGGTGTGGATTATCAGAGACCTGTTATTCTGGTTTGGTTTAATGACAGGTAGAATCACAAGACAAGCAGGCCGAACCATGGAAACACGGATAAACATGGTGGAAACCGGAATAGAGATGAGGGGATTAAACACACAGATCTATCAGTTCATTAACACCTCTGTTCAGCAGAGTATTTATCACACGCAGTATCTTAGTGCAGATCGCTCGCTCCTTTAACAGTCGTCTTAAAGAAAAACACAACATGGTTACAATGGCAACTAATCACGCAAAAACAAATATGATTAATGCTTTTTTTCATAATGATTTTTCAAAGCAGCTCTCCCAGTTTGAGTGATTGAATGCAAAGTGAGTCGGTACATTTTATTAAAAGCTTGTGCCTTGGTGTGAAGGGAGATTTAAAGACTTTAATTCACTGCATTATGTCCATAAATGAAGTATAAAATAAGGCAAAACCACTTAGGCTGCATGTCAGCCGAGCACTGAGCGACATTCATACTGAGGGCGGAGGGAGACGCAAAATCAAATCACGTAATGACCTGCAAGTTGAGCTGATTCAAAGCACTAAAATGGCCACCTTTGTATCCCAAGCAGAGAGGCCTCATTATCTATGGCAAATTCTCATGTTATTTTAAGTGAAGGTAATTCAAGTGCAGTGGCTGCAAAGAAATGAAAATGATTGGGGGGGAAAGGAAAATAAAAGCTATGGAATATTTTTGGCAAAGTTGGAGCTGATACAAAGGGTGTAGGGTCCAGAGCTCCACAGTGTGACTTCAGGCGTGGACTTTCCACTCATCCAGGCCTCGCAACGTGCTCGACGAGTCAAATTTAGGAAGCCACAAAGTGCTAAAAATGAAAACAATGTGCACAGCAGATGTTATAACCTGATAGACCTGTGCAGCCGGGCTCTGGCATGGAGGCCGAGGCTAAGGTGAGAGTTTTTAAGGTGGCCGTATACAGCTTGACACAGGAATTACGAGTACTCCCTGTATACAGTGAAATTAGAAATTCTTTGCATATCCCTCCAAGGCCCATCCACACACTGAGGGGGTCAGAGGACATGGCCAGCAGGAGGGACGCCTCGGGAGCAGCCAGGGTTCAGTGCGTCGCTCAAGGTCACTTCAGGGAAAGATACGTATGCACACTGACACTGTAACCACCGGGCTGCCCCTGCTGCATTAATGACTTGACTCGATTAACAACACAGCTATCTGATTTGATTTACTAATCTGTTTAATAAGTGTGTTGCAATAGGAAGCCCTAACTGACAATATCAGGCTTATACTCTCTTAATCTAATAATTGTAAAAATGAAAAAATCATGAAGCGGGGTAAATACCCTGTGTCAAATCGAAGTCCACTCCACCTTTTACCAATTCTTTAGATGGCCAAGTTCAGCAGGTCCTCAGCTTTGTTGCATATGCAAATAACAGATGTATTTTTTGAGATGAATGTTTTGTCTTATTGGTTTGTTATATTTGTAGTTTGGATAAGTTATTCCAAATGATGCAATTTCCCTTCTGATCAATAAAGTGTCTGTCTGTCTGTCTGTCTGTCTGTCTGTCTGTCTGTCTCTCTCTCTCTCTCTCTCTCTCTCTCTCTCTCTCTCTCTCTCTCTCTCTCTCTCTCTCTCTCTCTCTCTATCCATCCATCCATCCATCTAATATCAATTTGTCTAATTTTAGATTTTAATATATTTTGTGAAATTGTCACTCATATTCTACTAAACAACTTTCCTTGGGTCTTATCGTTTACTTGTAAAAATACAAAAAAACTAAAAACAAACTCAAGGGAAGCGATTTTCATAGATTTATGTGATGTTTTATGTTGGGGCGTAACATAACAGTCAGCATTAGTTTAATGTTTTGGTAAAAAATCCATGTGGTTACACTAAAAAGAAAAAACAAGTACATTTCCTATATCTAAATCTGTCATTTGTTTAATTTGAACGAACATTGATTGTTGATAGAAACAAATCATTAGATAGTAAATCCTGTTCTGGCACACACGTCATAGGAAACTGGTCCTGAATTCAATGCTTCCTTGGTGGGATTTCTTCTTTATTTTTTTACATATGGCTTCCAAGTAGCCTGCTGGCATTAATTCTGTGTGATCTTTGCTCTCCTGCACAACACATGACAAACCGAGCTGAGACACAGAAAACGTGGCGCTCGGGTACTCGAGCATTCCAACGTGATAGAATCTAGAGTTATTTAAAAACCAGCTCGGTTATTTACCTGTAATATCACAGTGTTGATAAAATGCTATTTAAGCAATTATAATGGCGTTATTAAGGCAACACTCCCGCGCGTAGACTCCGTTCCGCACGCCAGCTGTTGCCGGGGTGAGCGGTGGGAGTGGTCCGGCCCGGGTGTTCCGGCCGCCCGGTCCTCTCCACTGAACTCCAACCCCCGCGCTCTCTATCAGCATCTCATTCCTGTCTCAATATGTCTCAAGATGGCGGCCAATGCAGGATCGATGTTTCAATATTGGAAGCGCTTTGACTTACAACAACTACAGGTCAGTTCCGCCTCTCTTTACACCGTCTCCCTCCCTTTCGCCTCGCTCTCCCCGTCCGCCTCTCCGGCCGCGGTTCGCGGTGCCTTTTTCTCCGGCGGTCGCCTCGTTCCGTGTTTCGGAAGGAGAACCCAAGACCTCTTCCTCGCATTGATGAAAGTGGCTCTCTCGCTGATCAGAAATTGATCCTCTTTGTTCAATTCAACATCGATCGGACACTGCGACTGGGCAACGCCGGGGCGACGCCGCGGGGATGCGCCGCGATAAAAACAAAACGGCGGCGCTTCTTTTTTTTTATTTGGTATTTGTGGCCGCGGAGCCGCTCGTCTCGCTGCCTTTTATTGCGTGTTCTTCAACTTTTACCGGAGCGAGTAGCCGTAGTTAGCCCGACGCTGTAGCCGCGGTGAGGTGGGATCATTTAGGCGAGAGGAGAAAAAAGAAGTGCGACTCATTATACGGTGGCGCTGTGGTGACACCAGACACCAGCGCAGACACACGACAGCTTGTTTTCGGCTTTTATTCCGACACACAAATGTGAAGTTTACTCCGGCGACAATGAAAACATTAGCAGCCTTATCGGCTAGCGGCTTTTCCGGAGCAGTTATATTGAAGTGGTGTCCGTGATCGTGGTTCATCAACTCGGCCGTTTTTTTTTTTGTCGGTTTCCTCTCGTTTGACGGCAATTATACACACACAGCTTCCCCCCCTTCCAGTACAGACATTGCCACGTCTGTGGAAGTGGACGGGACAGTGTTTGTTGACGCGATCACGCGAATATAAATAGTAGAAACGCGAGCGATCGTGACCTTGTTGGGTTTTTTATGATGAACTCCGGCAACGTCCCCGGCCGCACGCACGCCACTAATCTCGGCGTACACGGCAGGAAGATCCACGGCACGGGGAAGGGACACGAGTGGGGGGGGGGGAATATTGGGGCCTGTGTGAATATAGCCCGTGTACATTATAGAGCCTGTATGACCCATCACAAGACGCGGAGACAATGGCACTGTTGTGTTGTTGTGTTTTTTTTTTCCTTCTTTCCCCTCTGCCGTGGCATTTAACGCGCATTGCTGAATTTCAAATCACAATTTATGAATATTAGCATCCGTCGTCATTAACATAAGATTGCATTATGCAGGCTGCACCCCCTCACCCCCACCCACCCCCTCCAACCCCAACCCCTACCCACAATTGTTCATACATTATTTTGTGGCTCGCACGGGGGGCTTGGGATTTAAACTTTTATTTAGGTCATGATGCCCCTATGACGTGGAGACAAAAGGACAGTGAGCAAGTCTTCCCGGCGTGCTTTGTGTTGCACTTATGCCACATCACCAAGGCTCCACTTCTCCTATTTATTTGATCCTGTTTGGTCCTCCTACTCGTGCCCCCTTGTTCATGCATTATGTAAAACATTTCAGACTGCTTTCTCTTTTTCTTTCCTGCACCATCTATCGCCCACCCCCTTCCTGCCACCACCACCACCACCACCACCACCCCCCTCCCCAATCTTTCTCTCCATCTCCCTCACCCCCCCCCCCTCCTCCTCCCATCCTTTTTTCATTTTTTTTTTCTTCCTCCTCTCTGGCCCTTCACCCTGCTTTCACCCATTTCGCCCTGTTTGAACTGGTGCGAGTGAGTGTGTGTGAATTTGTCTGAGATCAGTCCCTTTTGTGTGTGTGTGTGTGAGTGTGTGTGTGTGTTCGTAGATTGACTGCCAGCGCGGACAGTGAAGGCACTGCCAGCAGCCAGGACATGAAAAATGCATCGCATAAGTTTGTGATAAGGCCCTGGGTAATTATGGCAAAGGCCCCTATCACAAGCGATTAGTCAGGACAGTGAATCTGAGCGTGTGCAAAAAGGCTGGCGGTTGGCAGGCCTGTCTGCAGGATAGGAATCAGTCGGAGCTGGTGTGTGGTGTGGTGTGTGTGTGTGTGTGTGCGTGCGTGTGTGTGTGTGTGTGTGTGCAGAACTGCTCAGAACATTCACTGTCTATTATTGATGACATCTTATTTACTCTCCCTCCCACTGAGAGGCTCCTAGAGGAAATCCTTCAGAGGAGAACCTTTTTTTAATCCGTTTTTTGAGGATAATGTGAGGTTACCATGATATGATCACCGTCTGCCCGTGGCCCTGTCAGCCAATTGTGTTCTAATTTCCGTCTTCCTTTGCGATCGAACGGACAGCGTGCACTTAAAAATCACAGTCTGTTTTGTGTACGCGAGAGACACCAGCAAAGGAATGGGTTCTTTTTATTTTTTTTGTTTCTTTTGATGATGAAAATCCAACCCAACCTAGTTGTCAGTAGCTTTAAGCCATCGTAACGTCTATTCCTCAGGCTCCAACTGCTGATGTTCATTAAAATCTTATTTGATCAGTGTGTCCTATTCCCTGTGTGAGAAACTAGCTAGGTGGTTGTTACAGGACAGAGAGTGCTTTGAAACAGCACAGCGAGCCGTTAACTTGTCTTCTCTGCGTGATTTTTTTTCCTCCTCTTTCCTCCTCTTCCCCCCCCCCCACCACTACAAACACAAATGGGTGCAACAGTGATGCTTTTAGCAAGGTCTCGTACACTTGCAAAATGGATCAGTGATTCAGAGATGATGGCAGGGTGACAGTGAATTACAGATGGAGGAGGTTTTAACGTCTGTAATCCCTGTTCGTCCATTACAGAGTTGAGTTTCTTTAGAGGGGATCATCACTCTTCTCTCCTGTTGTTTTTTCTCTCTCTCCTTTTTTTCTCTTTTTTTTTTTTTTGACCCAGTCGAGCAGTTTTCTGGAACATCGTGTTTCTACTTGAGAGCGATGAGAAATTGCGCTTCATTACGGGAGAGCCATAACAAGATATGAGTGTGTAGCTGAGTCTAAACCTATACTTTTTTATGTAAGCTTGGGAAATTAAGACCAGACCTCGCTGCTCCACACAATTTCCAATTTAGGCCCTAATAGCCTGCATCTCACCTCATAACATTTCTTGGAAGAAAGCACCCCAGAGCCATTTTGAAAAAAAGTTCACTAGTGAACAGCTAAATAGTGACTTGGAGGAAAGCGGGTCTAGATCTTGTTCTTGTTCACCACCTCCTAATGGGTAAATTTAGGAAAAGGCTTTTGTAAGCTGATCCCAGAGCTGTGGTCAGTGGCAACCTGAGTGGTTTAAATCTCTCAGCGACTGGCCCGCTGTTGTCTGCAGGAGTTTTAGTGTTAATTTATGAGCTGGTTGTCTGAACTCAGTGGTGGGATATTTTTACCCCTCTGTTGCTGCACAGGCTGGGGGGAGCATGGAGGAAGGGGCATCACGTCATGCTTTTACTGTAGCCAACCAGTTCTCTGCCCAGTGACAAAACCTGGCATTGGGACTAAGGTTTCACTGTGTGTCGTTGGGTGGTGAGCGGCTAAGCGTGAGTCAGAAAGAGGGATGAGTGCATGTCAGGTCTTTTGGTCTGCCCTCGGTCCTCCTTGGTCGGGACTCTTGTCATCCTACTTTGTAAGAGGTTACAGTCTCTCCTTACGAAGGATCACCTCCGTACCACTGAGAAGAATGTGCGGCATTCATAAAATCGGAAAAAAAGTTTTCATATACCTTATCAGTGACTAATTCTCAGCAGAGGCCCATACTCCCCCAACTCCTCAGCGGTTTAGTGCACGTCACTCTCGTCTTAACCCTCCCTCTGCTTTGAGTGTCTGAGAGTCTACACCAGTTTATCTGATTTGATACAATAAGTAAATACATCACACATTTCACGACAGACAGAATCTGAATACTTAAAAGAACTTTTCTATTTTATTTGTGTGTTTAAAGAAAATGTTGACCAATGTCATTGGATGTTTGAACAAAAGATAAAAAAGCACTTAAGAGACGTCTAAAAATAGTGGGACCCAAACAGATGGCTCTTAATTCAGGCTTTATTCAGAAGTGTGTGACAGGCTTCCTTCCATTAGTTTAAATAAGAATAAAACACGAGACAGGTTTCAGCATATTTAACAACTGCTCTGCCTCATGATGCTGCAGGTGAGAATAAACACTGGAAATATTCTAATATAAAATGATATATCTCATTGATAGTTTTCCTGATCACAATGTGTTTTTATTTCCTTTTATAAAGTTGCAGGTAATTGAGGCAATTCTGGTAAAAAAATTACACCACAAAGACAACCAGTACCAGACTGTTGTGTCTTACACCACTTTAAAATGTATTGTCACAACTACAACGAGTTATTATGAGCAGTAAATTCAAAATTAAATTTACAGTATTCCTCCACTAGCCAGTTGTGTACACAACAGCATTACAGAGCGGCCTACTGCCCATGTGAAAAAGTCTGTAACTGGCTTCTGTCAAAGCATATTTACTGCTTTCAGTTAATTTAATAACTTTTGACTTTTTAATATTCTTGAAACATACTGAGACCGAGAGGTGACATTTTCAGGGTGGAGAGCAAGCAGGCTGTAATGTAAAGAGGTTTTTTATAAGTATCATTATTGCCTCTATTTCTATTAAGATCTATTCCCATAGCTATGAATTTTGCCACAAAAGCCTCAGTTTTATCCTGTACTCTCTCTCCTCATTTTTCACTTGAAGAAGTTAGAGCTTTGGGCAAAAACAGCCATGGAAGGATTTATAGTCTTAGTTTATATACAGCGTGTGGGATATCGAGCTTGTGATATTCTTTTATACACAATTGACTCATTTTGGTCTTTATGACGCCCCCCCAAAAATATATATATTTTGTGTTATTAGGACATTTATTTCTATTAAAGTCAAATTTCCAAAATACCTGCATTTTGCCTACACCATGAACCTTTCCAACTACACATGTTTATCGCTTTAAATAAATCATACAAATAAAAATGTCTTTAGGGGCGGTGTGACAGCCAATATTTTTAGGTATTTTATGTCTTGGCTTACAGAGTCAATACCTAAATAACATTTTATTAATTTGGACCATCTGTGCGGTTCGATCTCTCTGCAGGCTGCAGGGTGAGCTGCATTTTTACAGCTGGAAATCGGTAACTCACCCCCCTTTTTTATCGTGCATCAAAATGTAATAGAAATAAATATTTAATGTGCCTCATAATCAGGCCCAAATCTTGATGTATTGTCTTCATGTTCCGCACCGCTGAATAGTAAAACGCTACAATGTAACGACACAGACAGAACCTCCACCCTACAACCAGCAGCAAGAACACAGGGGGCAGTTTCCAGAGACCTATTTTCAAGTGGCAGGCATTATTTACAGACCCACTTGGAGTCTCTCACCTACAGCATCATAGAGTTTCACCGTATCTCATGACAGAAGCATCCATTATTCCGCTGCTCTGTATTCCAGCAGAGAGAGCATGGGCTTCGGTGACTGGACACTTCTCTTTAGGCTCCCCTGGGAATATACAGTCTGTTTCCACTTGTAAGTATCAGGAGGCTGCCCACTTTATTTGAAAATCAAGCGTACACTTGAAACAGTGCCTCAAAGGCCGATGTAATCTTGTATTGTGATATTAAGCCCCGGGTTTTCAGTAAACAAAAATCTTGCATTCCCAAGGGACCATAGATGTCTGTTCCTGTTCAGAGATGACTGTTAATGTAAGAATGCACACACACACTGTGAGGTGCAGAACATACTCACATATTCATCAGAACAATCAAATCACACACACCAAGGCTTCCTTTTTTACCTTTCCACTTTCATGACTTTATCCATCCTAGCTTTGTCCAGCTTTATTTCAAATTACAACTCTCGGTTAAATTTGCTATTTTCAGAGATATGACTTCAGACTCAACATGATTACTTGACTGCAGATGGTTTTAGATAGCTAGACATTTTTTTCTCAATCAATTTATCAATCATTTGTATCTATAAATGTCAAAAATAGTAGAAATCATCAAACCCATGGCCTCAAATCTAAGAAACATCTTCAGATCAAAATTATATGAAATGCAGGAAAGCAGAAAATCTTTGGTTGAGAAGCTGGAACCAACGACTGTTTGGCAGTTTTACATGAAGTCATTACTAAAACGTTTAATTACATGTCAAAATTGTTGCTGATTGTTGGTCATTTGAGTAATTTATTTTATATTCCAAATAATAATATAATCCATCATTCTTTACCATATTTTCCACTCTCCAGAGTCTTTTTAAACACACAGTACATGAGGATTGGAGAGAAGTGGGGGAAACCGAAGAAATATGTGGTGAAACTTTGAGTAATGACAACTTGGGTTAAAAACTGGCGTAAAACAGCCGGAGAAATCTGAGCTGTTAGAAACCGTTTGATTGCCTGTTAAGCTGCAGATTTGTGATGAACCAACAAGCACAGCCTGGATGAGACTTCCAGTATTTTGAAGAGTTAAACAAGACGTTAACATGGAAATATAAACAAAGGCAATGGCCCAGAAAATGAAACGGAGTCCCGTTTCCACAAGGTACCACATATATGTGATAATTTAGACCCACTGCAGACCAGACGGTCACACACTGGGGGCCAGTGTTCGAAACTTTTTTGACAGGTTTGGCTCGAGTGCACCGCTGAGCTTGGAACTAATGCCATGCTTCATTTTGTTCCACAAACGCCACCCACTGCCCGCTGAAATTTGTTTCTGCAGCAACTACTCCACGCCCTCCAGCGTCTGGTGTAGACAAGCTTTTGGTGAGCCACTTGCCCTACCTATTTTAGTGTTGTTTATCTCACTGTTATCAAGGAGTCTGGGCTAAATAAGGCCTGAGGATGCTTCTGTGCAGGCCTTACCCCACCTCAACTCATGACTCCAGTATCAGTGTCCTGTTAGATCATTGACCATAGGTATTGAATTCTAATAGGCCTATTGGTGTGTCCTAATGGCCCATGTATTGAATTATGATATTGGCAAAGGCTGATGGCCTCAGGATTGAATTATGATATTGGTGCGCTGCAAGCTAATGGTTCTTGGTATTGAATTATGATATTGGTGCACTTTGATGGTGTAGGGACTGAATTATGATATGGCTTGCTATCTGCTAATAGCTCACTCTGTGTAATTTTCAATGTCAATCATGGGTTCAGTTGCTAGATCCATCGTCGGCCTTCAGGCTCAACACATCAGTCACAAAGATGGGAATAGCCTTCAACCTTAAGCAGTACTTCTCACTCTACTTTCTGTTGTTGCTCTCTCCCATTCCACCTGCTTCTGGCTGTCTTCAGTCTGTCTTCAGAGTTTGAGTTTTTCTTGTATGAATTTTATTATTTAAAATAAGGAGTAGAATTAACTTTGACCTTATAAGTCAGTACTTTGATTAAAATAACTCTCTTGCACTAGTTCTATTGACTCATTGTATTAAGGTAGTAGCTGGTATTTTTCTCTTATCCTAAGTACTTTCATGTAACATTGCAGCTATAAGAGCAATAAATGGTGGATGTTTTAATAATAAGCCACCAGCAGTTTACAGATGTTAGATTAGCCAAAGACCGCCATTGATTTTCAGGCCTTTGTTCATTGGCCAGTCAGTAACTCTGCGTGGATTTGGCATTTTAATACACCGCCTTGTGTTATAAGAAGCCTAATGTTAAAGTAATGGAATTGTAATGGCTCTGAATAGCAGCTAACTTCATTTCTGTAAGTGCCCACACCTTCGCAGTGTTTATGTTGAGCTTGTTCCCATTTTGGTAGTTTAAAAGCAACCAGAGCTGTGATGGTCCTGCTGCCAGCTCACAGAGTAAATTGACGGCCTGCTTCTGTGTCAGCCCTCTAAAAATAACACAGACTGCCGGCTGGGCTCAGCAGAAAACTACCGCCGATTATGATGATTCAACTACCCTGTATTCACAGGTGCGTGCATGTGTGGTTGGATGGGGGTGGGTTATGCTTAACAAATCGTTCTCCCCTCAGTACGGTATTCACTGATTTAGCTTTATGTCATAGTTTGGTAAAACTTTGCTCAGTCGGTCAAACTTAGAACAAAAGTCTCTGCAGCGCTTACCACACTCATTTAAATTCTACTGGAAATCAGATTAAATGGTTTTGACTATGAGTGTCCTGCTGTAATAGCTGCACGAGCTTTGCCTAATGTAAAAGTGAAATACTAATCGCAGCTCCATGGCTTTGTCCAGAGGAACATGGGACGTTTTATACAAATGATGCAGACCTGTATCTGTTAAATTCATTGAGCGTCCTCAGACGGCATCTTAACCTCTCCCTGATCTTTGACCCGAGCAGCTGTCTGACTGGGGCCAGGGTTCAGAGGTGGTCTGACACTGCAGACCCCTATGTGACCCGGGCTGTCTGACTGGTCTAACCTTTAGAGCTAACAGATGATGACTTCACCATCTGTCTTGCCTTTAACAGGTCTAGCCTCCTTGAACTTGAACTTGTTTTTACATGGAAAGAAGGGAAAAAACAACAACTTAAGAAAGCAAATTGTCTCACAAGAAGACAAAGAAGTTTATCTCTGGTTATGTATTTGTTTTATTTTTAAAGGATGACCAAATGTGAATTAAAAAGTTTCAAACTTAAAAGTCTATGTTTACTTATTGTGAGCACCGGCCGACTTTTTCTTTGGCCCAGTTTAAAAGAATAAACTGGATGTACCTCGCCATGGTCTGTTACTTGCCGTCTTCGTTCTTAAAAGTGAGAGTTGTCCTCTTGAGAAAGGGGGGAGGGGACTGTGTGTTTAGTAGACACAGGCTCATCCGCTGACTGCTGTCTGACCCTGAGTTCAGCGGTATGGTTATTAATAGGCCCAGAGGCCTCAACTTCCAGGAGGCCCTCTGATCAGCTCCAGATGTGGAATGAGAAAGGACAATTCTACATTAGCCTATCCATGTTTCACATGAAGCAGAAAGTGGGGAGATAGGCATTTGGCGAGACTGATAAAGTGTGAGGGAGGTAGGAAGGGAGGGAGAGGAGACCTTTCCACAGCAGGAGTGTGTTTAGTGAGTCTTTGTTTTCATGTGTGTATGTTTTTTTCGTTTATTACTCTCTGCCCTTAGACCAAAAGACCATAAAAACGTATGGCATCACCATGGTGACCATAATAACTACCTATAAAACAGCGTGTAAACTGTGAAATAAGACAAACAGACCAGAACAGCCCTGACTGGCTGGCTGGCTGGCTTTTTCAATGGCTGCCTTCCGCCATAAAACTATTTGAGAGCCAGACTGAAGGAATGCCTTGGAGGCTGCTGTGGCTGTCACGACACATGAAAGGATTAGGCTCTGTGTTTTATCTCCTCTTTATCTGATGGTAATGGATAAGCTGAGTGTAGCCTATCATCTGACGCTTGGGCAGGGGGTTTGATGTTTTAGTAGGGTGACGGTTTGTTGAGTTGACCGCTTTGGTCTATTGATTGCTGTTTGATGGTTTTGATATGTAGGCTGTGTGGAACAGGTCAAGTCTTTTATGCATTGAAGGCTCCAAATAGCTTTTAGCTGTCCTTCACTCCCCCCATTACTCTAGTGGTTCGTTTGATGTTTGGATCAATCAATAGAAAGAGCCTGAGCTCTTACACATGCGCCATCCTACTTCCCACCAAGCTCAATTCCTCTGCCTTCATTGTGCAGGCTTTATATCACATTCTCTCAACACAGAATAAATTATATAATTACAACCCATTACTTAGCCTAACGCAAGCTAATTATTCTGTCATTACTGTAAGGATTAGCTATGCTCATTCTCCCCTTCTCACTGTGTTTCTCTGCCTTTCCTCTCAGAAATCGTGCAAGCAGAGCAGAAAAGTCTTACTCATAAAGGCTGAGTAAGACTTAGCCCCAGGCCATGCACTGTTGACGTTGATCATATAGACCGTGGGTGTCAAACTCAGTCAGAAGGCAAGGCCATGCTAGAAAATAGTGACAGCATGTCCTGGACACATTAAATAGTCTGGATATATCTAACCTAATGGGGCATTTTGATTTACGTTGTTAATTTATGTGGGGATGTCAGTTCGCTGCTTTTATAGGCTGTGGCACGACTCATGCTGATGTGTCATCATCAGGCGTCTAGAAAATTACTGGAACAAAACCGATAGACAGAGCTAAATTAAAATGTGGAAAAAGGGGCATCATGCAGAGCCGGGATTTAATGTACCGGAGGCACATGAGAGTGATGCACACTTTTTTTATTGTGTCCTGTCACTGTGCCAAGAGCATGCAGCTTAAATGCATGTCTGCGTAAAGCACAGCAAATCAAATAGGGCAACAAATTGAGAGCCGATCAAATCTCAGTACAACTTGCTCTATTGTTAAGGGGTCAAAGAGGCCGTACATTCGAAAGCTTAATGCGAGTGTGATGTCTTCAACATTACAAAATTGCAAGCCTGTCTGTGACCCTGCCATTATCCACCTATGGTTACTTGTATGTGCAGCTGATGTCATAAACTTAATAGTGGCAATGTTGCGTTGTACAATTGCTTGTAGGAGTCCTTGGGCCTTGTGTATGTGCTTCGGGCCTGGAGAGTCTCACTCGTCTTCCAGACTTGATTAATCCCTATCGCCCCTCTCCATGATCGCAGTTTCCATTTTTTAGTCCGTATCTGTGCACTCATCCCCTCCCCAATCTCCTCTCACTGGCACAGAATAGCTTCCTGGCAGAATGGAGGCATTAATTCAGGGATGAGAGGTGTGATAGTCTCTCCCCTCTCTCTCTCTCTCTCTCCCTGTATCTCTGGGTCTCTCCCTCTGTCTCCCTCTCCCTGTATCTCTGCTCTGTTTGTAATGCGTGGCCTTTATCGTAGCTGAAACAGCTCACTACCCTCTGATCCTATCTCAGATCTCAATATCCTAGCCGTTCCACCCTGTAAACGCAGGGATGAAAAATCTTGCCCTTTCACCAATGCATTACACCCTAGCATATCGCCATACCCCTCTCCTCCCATTGCGCACTCCACACCACTCACCCTTTGTGACACAGGCCTCTGGCTAAATTCAAACTCAACAAAATGAGACCAAGTGAGCTGCACTTCCTCAATGCTGCAACAGTCTTAGTCTCATTATATTTGTATTTAGGATCAGGTCAGGCCTCTGAAACCCTTTGTCAGACAATAGGTCGGGCAAAATAATGACTAGCTCTCAGTAAGCTTCAGGAGAGTTAAGGCTTGGATGTTGGGGAGATAAAACAACAACCAGTCTCTCGGCAGAGAAACATGGATCAATACGAACGAGGCTGTGGTGTAAAAAGGCTGTTTTTGATCCAGGCTTGCGTCAGCGGCAGTGAGGTGAGTCCTGACAGCTCCTGTGCTGTTGGTAGATATGGATCTGTGTTATAAAAAAAAAAGGAGCAAAACGCTCAGGGACCACAAGCATCTTGTTAGACTGTGGAGAGTGGTAGGCTGACCCCCACCCCCAACTGCTCTGCACACAAACACAGATGCACACACACAATTGCACGAATGGTGTGCACACAAAAGTGCTCAAACCTCAGTTGTCACAGTGAAACTATTGTGTTCGCTTGTGGTAAAGAAAACTTTGCGGCTTTGACTCCAGTGGGTGAGAGGAAAAGTAAAAGTGGAGATTCAGGAGGATGTGACTTGCTTCTTCAAACCCTGTGTGGTTTGTAAAAAGCTTGTCTGCAGGCACATGTAAAAGTTCTGCAGCCCGCTTTGTCGGCGGTAGGAAGGCAGACAAGCAGCCTGGATTGCAGTCTCTTATCTGTGCTGCTGTTGTGCTGTGTTTTGAGGGGGCGTGCCTGTGATCTGTGATCATGTACCCTGTCGCTGTAGCAAGCGTAGCTGCTGCTCCTGACTGAGCCGCCACACCATGACTCCACCTCCACACAGTTGCTCTGGCGTAGAGCAGAGTCGACCACATAGGGGGGTTGGAACGCTGCGAGGGAATATGGAGGGGGAGTTTGAAAGATAGAACTCGTAGATTTCAGATAAGACATCTTTCCAGAACCACATAACAGCCTCAGACATGTCAGAGATAAAAGAAAAAGATTACCGACTGCACTGCCAAGACATAAATCCTCATTTCTTGCACATCTCTGCCAGAAACACTGTCTGTAAACTGATTCTCACCTTGTAATGAGCACAGAGAAGTTTTGTTTTAAAATATTACCCTCTTCCGCAGTGTGACTAACACACTGTTAGTGTTACAGAGAAGCAGTGAGTGTATTTGTGTACTTCTCTTTCTATGCCCGGCCTGTGCTCGGGAGCGCTACTCCCATTAGATGAATGTGTAAAACATAGACCAAATGCAGAGCAGTTAACCTGGGCTGTGTTTGGACTGAAGGAGTAGTGGCAGACTACTTGGCATGTGTGCCTGCAGACCAGGAGTAAACAAAGTGTTTCTAGCAGTTACAGTCCCAATTATTCTGCGGGGAGTGAGATCTGAAGCGAATCCCTTGTGTGGGGTTCTGTGCTCGGTGTGCACTCCTGGTCACCGTGGCAGTGCAGACGGCAGCTGCAGATTGACATCACACTGTGTACATAACAATAACTTTGTTGTCATTCCACCCGCCTATCTGTCTCGGCATCGGCGGAGCGTGAGGGCATAAGGAATTCCGTGAAGTTTTGATACCTCAATTAACGTGCGTCTGTCTCCTGTTATCTCGTTTAGTCTGCAGTCGATATGATTGGCATAATCAGACACGCCTGATTGGTGCCTCCCATTTAATTAATCAGTCTCACTGTATCATCACCTGTGGCTCATTAGAGTAATTAGAGAGAATTAGTCAGATAGAAGGCCTCTCTCTCCGCCGGCAGACGAGTGGAAGGAATTTCATTAGGAGAGACGAACACACACCGACGCACCGTACACCTTGGGTCTGACGGTCAGTGGTAATAAGATTTGTTTATCCGTGACTGTTATCGGTGATTAGTATTATTACCACAGTGTTGGGACGGAGAGATACTCATCTCCGCTTGGCCCGGCCTCCCCTCGTAGCTGCAAACAACGCTCCCCATGCCAAATTTCACTGGGCGAACATGTTAGCAGACTTCCTCTTTTGAAACCGAGTTCAAAAGAATGTGGAAAGACTGGGCTCCCCCAGTTACTGCCGCGGCCTGCGAGTGCATTCATGTGAGAGCACACGCGTGTGGAGCAGTGTGCGGGAGGCTTCTTGGCCAAGTCGGTGTTGAAGTCTCTCTAGGGACTGTTGGCAATCTGTTCCAATCGTCTTTACAGCTGACCAGACGACCAAATGAACCAGGACAGGGACTGCTGCTGTGGGCCAGTCCAGCCAAGCTAAGCAGAGCTGTTACAGCAATCACACAGACATTACAGCCCACTTAATGCTCCCCTGCACACACCATATTCCATCCTCTGTTTAACTAGACAGTGCAGTCATAACCAGCCCTAGACAGATGTAAAAATAGTGCTGGAGTTAATGTTAGCGATTAAATTGATTAATTTGCCAGTAAATTAAACCGCTTTCAGATCAGAAGAGTAAAACTCAAAACCGGGCCAACGAGAGTCGGTGTGTGTCCACCTCACAGACTGGGCCCTGAGGCCCAAACACAGTGGACCCCAGTTTCTTGTCATTACGTTAGTCATAGAGTGTAAAACATAGACTCCCTTTAGCGGCATGTGTTAGTTTTTTAATTACAGTTCCTCACTTGTTTTGGCTGCTTGTCAAACATGTTAATTTGTATGATTTATCAGACTAGCATGATGTCAATCATTAATGATGGGACATGATAGAAAGAAAATCCCAGCGGTATGCCAGATGGCTTCAACCGCTGTGGAGCACTTTTGTCTAATGTTAACAGTGTTCAACTCCAAAAGCTTGGATATTGATGAAGCCAACAAAGGAGTAAAACTGACAAGCTTCTAGTGGGGGCTTTTTTTTCAACTAATATCCAAAGAGGCACTGGGATAAGTCACTTCAAATAGGGAATTCTGTTCAATCATCTAATCCAGTATTTAGTAGCCATATTTCCAATGCTGACTTGACCAACCCTTTTAGCTACCTGCAACCACAGAAATATCCGCTGTAATGTGGGTGCTAGGGCAGACCGAGCGGGTTCCGATAGTCCGCATTGCGAATTCTATCAGTTCCAATGGTTATCCTTATCAGAGTTGAGAAATGTATATTGATGTCATAGAGTCTCATATTACAGTAATAATCAACTTGTTTTAAGTATGTATAACAATTTGAGAATATCAGCTTCGGAGGAAAAGGGCAATGTGCTGCGTCCCTTACTACAAAATGAGTGGTTATACAAGGGTGAACTTGATAAACAAAGATGCTTGACTCCGTTCCCCTTGCCAGTAGACGAGTTTGCCTTTCAGTTTTTTCCCCCACTGCGCTGAGTCGACCTAAAACCAACGCATCAGAAAACTCCCCCGTATTGCCATTGTGGTATTTTGCAAGATACAGAGAAAAAATCGCTGTTGGATGCTTTCCCCCCAAGATAAAAAAAAAACTAACACTCATAGCTATTTATCCGCCATTTTCCAGAAGTTCAATTCACATCATAACGTTGCGCCAGGAGAGATGCAGAGTCAGCATCTAGACTGCCTAAATAAAGAAGAAGAAATTAGCGTGTTCACTTGGGTGTGATGTTGCCATCACTGCAGATTGGAGCTGATAAAAACCCATTCCATTGCATAGTCATTTGTCCAGGGAGTGAATGCTGATTATATCCATTTCCCCTTTTACAATTGGTTAATACAAAGGAGGATATATTAAGAAAATCAAGAACAACACAAAATGATCATTTAGAATCAAAGAAGTGAAATGCCACTGTATTGTGTGTATGTCCACACAATACAGTGGACATTTTGTCCCCTGAAAAAAATGGTTGCTTAGAATATGGCCTGTGTGAAAAACCCTTTAAGCCTAACTTTGTTATTATAAGGTGGGGAAAAAATCTCAAACAAACACATTTTGTGCATCAGTGTGTTTCAGTTTGTGGAAACAAAGAAGGAAAGCACAAGGAGAAAAAGGAAACCTTCAGTGTGTTTTTTAGCTGACGGCAACTTTGCAGCCATGTCAACTCAATGCAGTTTTTTATTTTGCTAAAAACCCACAATCCAAAAAAACTGCATTCAGCAAAGCAAACACCCAAAACGTGAATTTTTTTATTACTTCTGTATTCTACCCACACCACTAAAATATGACAACTTAAGAATGTGTTATAATATATTGCGGCTTAAAATCAGAATAGCATTTTGTCTCTCAATGGTCAGTTAGATTTCAGTTGTGTGTGAACAAAGGGCAGGCGGCAGGCCTTGTGCACTTTGGGATGTTACGCTCCATCAGCAAGATAAGTGTAAAGTCTGCCTGTGTCTGCTGATGTGGGAAGAGAGTTTGCTGCATAGTCAAAACCGGACTGGGTCTGAGGGTCCTTTTTTTTTTACCATTTAGACCATGCCCATAATTACTTGCCCACTTGGCATTGAATAAATCCTCTTTCATGTGTGATGTGTTTATTTAGCTTAGCAGATTTTTTATTTTTTTTCCAGAACAGGGATTTGGTAACACATTGGGATATGAGCAGGGTATTGGAAAGGGATTGGATAGAATCAAGGGCGTCGGGGATTGGCACATGACCTCCTAATGCACAACCCTAGCTGGAGGCTGTTGTGAGTTCAGTTTTGCTCAAATATATTTCCTATTGATTAATTTGTATTAATAAAGTTGACTAACCCTAACCCTAACCCTTTACCTGAAGTTTGCATGGGCCAATTTCTATATTCTGGTAAATTTAATAAAGATAGAACGTTTTCCAAGTCAATTTATTTCAATTTAATAAGTTATACTATTAGCTTCACATCTACTGCTATCATAAAAAGAACATGAAGGTGTGTGTAATTTAATAGTGCTCTGATGTAGTATTTTCTATAAAATCCAAAGATGAGAAAATCGTAAAAAGATATAATTCTAGAAATTAGTGTTTTAGTGGCTCTGGTGGCTAAAGATGGTGCAGACACTGTAATGCAAACCATGCTTCATTTTGGTGTATTTATTATTAATGTACTTGCTCAAACATTTCTTCTTGAAGTTAATGCACTTAATTGTGTCCTGAGGTCTGTAACACATGCATTTGGTAATCACAAACATGCACTGTATGGGTCAGCCGTGGTATTTTACTTTTATAGTGAATTAGATCATGTGGTCTCAGAGGAGAGGAGTTTCTGTATTTTCAGATTTTATTCCCCGTGTTTAATGGCCCGGCTCGAATGATTAACGACATCAGCTCTTTACTTTTGGGATATACCGAAATTAACCCTGGTTTGCTGTGGATGCCTCTGAATTCAGATCATGCATTTAACTGAAGCGTTCCAAAGGCTCAAGGCCCGATGCATCATATTGTGAATAGCTGCCAATTGGATGTTAATAGTTGGAACCAACTGCGTCTTGTTCTGTAGCTAATCTTAAACAATATAATAATTACACCTCTATTCATGAACTAGAGCATTCATTCTTTTGACAATTAATTTAACGTGATTAAAATTTATTAGGTCCCTCCTTTCATCAAGCGTTGCACAAGCTTCTGCGCACGCTCGAATTCACTAACAGATAGTGCAGCTGCTCCATGGCCATGGGCAGACAGGCTGCTACATCAACTGCTCTGTGGGCAGCGAGAGCAAGATGGCATGTAAGCAAGTGAGCCTCTTTTTTTTATTATTTTTATTTCAAACATCCTGTACTGCCGCATAAAATCTATTGCAGAGGACAGTCGACCAAGTCCATTTGTTGTATTTTTTTATGGTTTGTGGATAAAACGAGATCACGGCTGGTCAGGGAATTCAACTTAATGCTGATGGGGGGGAGAAATCTCCTAATTAGTTCTTGATCACACTATGTCTTTAGAGGGTTGTATTTTTTCTTGTGTGTGTTGAGGGGTGCGGGGGGAGTTAAAGGGGGGGAGGGGGGCATGTGTGCGTGCGTGTGTTTTGGGACCTTGTCAGCAGACTGAGCCACAAGGGCCCCTGTGGTAATGTGTGTATTAAATGATTAGTGTGTTAGTTAGCATAACGGCCCTTCAGCAGCGTTTAATCACTCTCAGGGGTGGGCGGCCTCACAGGAGGTGGATGGGAGGGAGGAGAGGAAGAGGGGGAGGTGGAGTAAAGGGAGAAGAGAGCGATTTTTAACTGGAGGAGAAGAAAACGCTGGCTGAGTAAATGAGTGGCTGATCTGTGGAGAGTATAGCAAAAGAAGTAAGCGTGGCAGATTGGGTTTGGCCGGTTTAAATTTTTTTCAAATACTCTAAACCTACACTGGAACACAAGGGTATACCAAAGTGTACCACTAGGTGTTGACTCAGTTGACACCTCCAAGAGGTATATAATGATATCTTTCATGAGTTCATGAATTAAAACTTGTTGAATACAGTCCGAAAGGTGGCAGTTATAATTCATTAGTCCCTATAACATCGCATTTATCAAAATAATGAATTATATATATTTTTTAAGTGCCATATTTTGCAATTTTATAGAAAATGGGGAAAAAAATCGGCATCCTCCCCTAATCTGTATCTATCTATTTTTATGACCCATACCGCATCCTTCTACCATGCTTCCTGGTTATCTGCCCTTGCATTATCCTGCAAACTAAAAGACATAACCTCCTTGGCGAAGGTAATAAGAAGGTGCAGCAGAGAGTAAGCAGCACCAGTAAGATAAAGTACTTTACATATTGGCAATGTTTAAGTTTTTTTTATAGATGAACTCTGCCTTGTGTGATCTCATCGTCAACCCCAAAACACACAAACTTTCTATTGAACAGACACAATATGAGCAGTGTGAATTTTCCCAAACCCTTTTCCTGAAATCTGATCTCCTTCATCTGGCTGACCTCGACTCAGCATTAAATTAGTGCAGAGACACAAGCACTTGGCTCCATTTCTCTGTTTTATAAACAAACCTATTATGTTAATCACATTGTCATAAAACTTATAACTGATGCCAAGTTGAATTTAACATTGTGATGCTATCGGCACAGGTTGCTGATGTACGCTACTTTTTAATTTGCCCAGGAGCTGGAACTTCAGTCGGTTCAGCTGGTTTGCATAAAATCAAACTGGTTAAAGCTCCTGCATGAGACTACAGCGGCTGAACTGGAGCCAGCGGTAGTGACAGAAGAGAAGAATCCAACAGAAACATAATCCAGCAGTGTTCACACACTCGGCAGAACGAGATACAATCTTTACATGGCCTAAATATCTTGTTAATGTCAGCACTTGGCTCATCATCTGGAACTAGTCTCATAACAATGCAAGATGGATGTGGATTAAGGCGGGACCTCCGTCAACCATGACAACCTTTCTGTTTTTGATAATTGTGCTGTTGTTGCTATGTCGGGGTCATCGGGTTCAGACAGTCAATAATTGTTGTGAGCTGTGCGTGTAACAGTCTATTGCTACAAACGTTGTCATGTCCGATACTGTGGCAACTGATTGACTGACAGGCTGAATGGCTCACATATTGCCTGCGCTGGTAGCAGATCAAACTACTGGTGTAGACAGGTTTTCCTTGGCGGGGTATTGGTGTTGTGGTTCTGTTCTCTGCCTCTGCTGCTGCAACATACTGGTCGGGTTCAGCTGAGGCAAGCTGGGTAGTCTGCAGCACGCCAGATGGGTCAAGGAGCCCGCTGTCTTTTTGTTTATGCTAAGTGATGACAGTCATGCTGATTATAATGACAGCAATGATAAAAATGAGCCGTTCTCTTCTCAGCAAACTAAAGGAAATCTGCGTTTGTGTTGCAGAAAGAACTAGACGCCACCGCCACACAGCTTGCCAACAGACAGGACGAGAGCGAACAGTCCAGGAAGAAGCTGATCGACCTGAGCCGCGAGTTCAAGAAGAACACACCAGAGGTGAGAAAATCAGATGTTCACAGACGCGCAACGACACACAAACACGCATATATATCCTGCAGTTCTTTTGATAATCACATTTGCCTCAGTGTTTCTCTCATGTCGGTTCTCCTTCTTATAACTGCAGCCATGATTATTTACTGAGAAAGCAGGGGAGGAGTAGACTGCGCAGAGATGCGGGCTTGGCTCCCAAAAATAGTCTCTCCATTAGTTTCCCTGAAATCCTAAAGAGACAAAACAGAAAACCCCTCAGGAGTTTGTATTATCTGACCTAGTTTTTTATGCGTGCAGAAAGTGTGGTCCGTGAGTTTGTATGCGAGTATGAGCGAGAGAGAGAAAGAGAGAAAAGGAGGGAGAGAGAGTGTGACAACACTACTAAGAGGGATCAGGAGGGAATTCTGTCCTCTTCCTGTTCCCATCACTCCTCCTGGGAATATTTGTTTCATCTCTGTTACCAAGGCAACGTGTTTCAAACCACACAGTAAAAACAAAGTATTGTTGTGTTATTATTGGTAATGTAACCATGGTGAATTATTGATGGTAGTATGAATTATGTATGAGTGTAGTAGACAGTGGATAGAAAATTGTCATCTCTCTGTGGAGTTGACAGTAGGCCTATTATAGTTACCACAGGACGAGCATTGTGACTGTTGACTCCATCATGTAGCCCACCCGGTGCAGAGGAACATACACCCGAGGAAACTGTACCTGCATACAAAAGATGCTAATTTCACTTTACCCGGCACATTCATCTCTAATCTCATTTTCAAGTGTAACCACATAACTAGCAACACACACGGGGAGGCAAGACAGACACTGAGGTGGGGAAGCACACAGAGGCAGAGAGAAGGAGAGGGAACGTGCACACAAAGAAAACATGCAGACGCTGAGGCGCACACACAAACACACAGAGGCAGATCGCCTAGATCACAGAACGGGACACACACATTCATCAGTGTAACAAGGCTGTGATTTAGGAAGGCTCCTCTGGCGTCTGTGTGGCCCCTGGCATCTCCCTGGTATGTGGAGGAGGAATCCGAGCCAGGCCAGATGAGCGACAGGATTCATTACAGGGCTGTAGCAGGCTCAATAGGAATCGGCAGTAAAAACTCTGGCATTTTGGAAGTGGATGAGCATCAATGCTGCCTACCAAATAGACTCACAACGTGTGATGTTCCGCACTTGATTAATAATGCCCCGACCGTCTCTTGTGCATTTGCGGAGCGACGTTTGCCATGTCGTGCGTGGCTGCGTGTGTGTGGTTGACCAGCCTATAGAGAGGGCTGTCAGTTCTCTGTGGTCCGCACCAGTCAGCGGAGATCACAGTCACATCAGATCAGACTGCATTAGGCTGAGCGGGAGTCCGTCTCTGATCCATTATTCAACAACCAGGAGACCAGCCCACGTTGACTGTGTCTAGTCTGCTGAGCTGTACTCGGCGTGAACTGCACTCATGGTCTGCATAATAACACACATGCGCACACACACACACACACACACAAACACACACACACACACACACACACACAGAGGCTTTTGTAGCATTTTAAAAGTAGTGCAAAGAAATGCAGCGTGAAAACAAAGTTTTCATAATTCATTAGTACTGACACACTGTTGGTTTTTTTCAAGACTACCTCTCACTATGCCTCCTAAGCTGCCTCAATTATTCATCCACTTCTTAATTTCCTTTTAGTTAGTCAAGACTCTACTACAATGTTATAAAGGCATGGGTGGGAATGGTGGTAAAATGTCCCAAAGATTGCTAGCCAGCGGCAGTGGTAGTAAAACAACTTTGTGTGTGTGCTCATGTGTGCGTGCACACGCATGCACATACACACGTTTGTGTTTAGCTGCAGGGTAGACAGACAGCAAATGTGAGTTCCATACTCCCCGGAGGATTCCTTGGGCTGGCCTGTCTGCTGTCTGCCGGCAGCTCACACACCAGCCATCCATCTCCTGCTGCCTGCCCCCTCCGCTCCCCCAACTGCACACACACACACACACACACACACACACACACACACACACACACACACACACACACACACACACACACACACACACACACACACACACACACACACACACACACACACACACACACACACACACACACACACACACACACACACTGACCATGGTGTCTGTGTGCATTGTTATGTTACATGGTCATAAATCTTTGGAAGTGGAGGGGGTAAAGGGGTGGAGCACTAGAAATTGGACCAAAGGGGTTCAGTGCTTGGGTATTCAGTAGCTTTCCTCTACATGCTATTTTAATCTGTTTGTTTTTGTGTGTCCGGTGTGGGTTCTTGCTTAGTTGTTGCCAAAACTTAGCACAACAATGTAGGTTGCACAGATCAACATCTAATCTCAAATAACGGCAGGAATTCAATTAACTCAGCAAAAGAAATTCAACAAGATTAAAACAGCAACTTCAAGTCGGTGGTAGTGTTGAGTTGGCTCCTCGTGCAGACACAGCTTCAACAAAAGTAGAGGATTATGATGTGAACAAAGGTTGTAATTATTGGAGCACTTCTAGACTAGACTGCATTACATTATACAGAGGTTTGTCTTTTTTACTGGTCACAGTATATACATAAATATTTACACGAATTTAAAGCCACAGTGATAATAACACACTAGGTAGGAAAGAGTGAAATGAAAGTGGTCCTGTACGTTATTGTGGATTATTGCACACATGTGTTTGAGCACCGTTTTGCTTGGTTTGGACAAGACAATGGAACCTGAACGGAAGTCAAATAATAAAAAAGTATAAGCTGAAAATACTTTTATTCATCAGAACAGGAAGTAATGCGGGTGATCTAAGAGAAAATAAACTGAAAGTTTAAATGGTAAATAAGGATATAATCAAAATCCAATGCAACTCAACACATTGAGTGAGAGAAAGAAAGAGAGAGAGAGAGAGAGAAAGGGGAGGGGGCAGGGTGGAGGTCATTATCCGTGACAGGGGAATATTGAATTGGCCCAGACAAACAGCCACAACGACCCCTGATGAGGTAACAATGGAGCAGGGTCACCGAGGTCATGACCTGTCCCCAGCCCCAGACAAGCGGCCTGTCTGGACCAACCTGGGATTAGGCCAAGCCCAGACACTGGTCCCAGATCAGCTTGGGATGCACACTCCCTCCTGCTTCACTTATGCTTTTAGACAAATTTCTAAAAAGGCGCAGAGTCTCCCAAGCACACATCTGTACTTGCCCCACTTCACATCTTCATTAGGCAGTTTTGTGAGTATAAGTGTGTGTCCACAAACTGTGCAAATCCGATGTTCCTGTACAGAATGTCCTATTCTGCTGTGCTTTTCACCGTACGCTCCAGTTCAGTTTGTCAGGATGTAGGCTCGGCTAACAGCACGGTGATTTGCATGTTCCCTTGATACATAGTCAACTGACTATCTAATCGGAATCCGTTGACTCGTACTGGAAAGTCATGCAATGGGACTCGCAGGATGAAAAGCATTTGTTTTACAGTAAAAAAAAAGAGTGCGACTGGACAATTTGCATCAACGGTAGGCCGACGCTGTGGCTCATCTACTCTCTGTCTCACACGCACCAATGGTGCCTCTGGGTGGCCCAGGTGGTGCTGCACCTGTTCTAATGAGAAACGCAGTCCGCCAGAGAACCTCAGGGTACAAACCTGGCCTCCTATCTACCCTCGTGTTCATCACTCCCTCACGCACTACTCTTAATTCATTGGCATGGGCAAGTATGGTCTCTAGTAGGAAAATAATGTGTCTTTTACAGTATTTGTCTACTCGCATGAAACTCATTAAGTTGTCAATGCTTGTAAACATCACTTCCACATGTTCCTGTCTAGTTAGGATTGAAATGGGATTAGAATTGATTAGTTGATTATCTCACGAGACCGACTAACCCCGTTTCTTCTCTTCATTTTGTAGGATTTACGGAAACAGGTCGCCCCCTTGCTCAAGAGCTTCCAAGGAGAGGTGAGTGTGTTGTGATGAATTTCTATTGAAATAGTGATCAACATACTATACATGCCCCAACACAGCATTGATACAATGCATTTTGTAAAGCCCATTTGACATTCATTGACTCACTGTGCTGCCTCTCTCAGTGCCCTTCTCTCCTTTTTATACTTTCATCTTTCCTCTTGAATTGTCATTTTCTCTCTCTCTCTCTCTCTCTCTCTCTCTCTCTCTCTCTCTCTCTCTCTCTCTCTCTCTCTCTCCCTCCCTCTCCCTCCTCTGTTTTCTTCGCCATCCCCTGTTCTCTTGCCACTATCTCATTTCCCCTCTTTCCTCTCCATCTTTTCTTCGCTCTGCTCTGCTCTTGATTTTCTGTCCTATTCATGAAGTCCTGCAGCCCGAGGGTGTGTTTAAATTGCATCCTGCAAAAAAAGGCACCACAAAACCCCGGCTCTAGCCAGTCACAACTCACCAAATGCTATTTCCTCAGACTTTGTCTGCATGATTCGGTAGGGTTTCTTTTGTTTTACTGAGCCCTTTTTGTTCAATGTGGCACATTTATTCACTCTCACTTTAATGTCACACCCTAATTTTTTATGTACCTTAACTTATAAGAGGTGACTTTGGTGTGTGTGTGCTATATCATACTCCCACTGTTCCTCTCTATCTCCTCCTCCATCATTTTGGCCTATTTCCATCATGACTCCTCCTTACTGGCAGCCATGCATTTCCAGTTCACTCCCATATGTGAAAGTCAGAGGGTAGGAGTGGAAGCGACCGGTTTAGACGGGGGCATTATTTGGGGTTGGGAGTGGGTGGACATTCAGCCTCATAATATCCTTACCCTAGCACACACACATGGAAGCACACAAATGTGCACAAACAAAATCATCTCAATACATAGTGACAGGGCTGCTTTGCTACTGGCCATAGACTATTACAGTTTAACACTGGGTTAGTTTCCATATTCTTGTGTTAGAGCAGCAACCACAGCCAGTGGTTATGTAAAAATGCTGTAATTTATAGTGGTTCCACCATGTTCTGCTGATGATCCACAGTCTATTTAGAGAATAGAAACGGCAGCAGTATAATTGGGGCTTTGTCAGCTGTTTCCACCATCCTCGTGTTGACACACCTCGACGGCGTGCACACCAGAACACGCTGAGACGCTTGGTGGGTGGTCGCGGAACTGAGAAAGACATTATCTTATGATTATTGAGATAATACTGTACACCCGCGCCAGTCTCCGAGCAGCCCATCAATCAGTCGACTATTCTGCACGCTCGCATGCCACAACATGAGTAGCTCTGAGAATGTGTAATTTTAGCCTGGCTTTGTTTGCTTACCCCTCGATGCTTTGATCAAGGACAAGACAGCACCAGAAATCAGAGGGTCTTCCTGTTGAGGTCCCACAGTAATTCACCCATAAACGTTTTGCCCAGGAGCTTGGATCGTTACTGAGTGAATGCGAAACCTAGAAAGAACAATCAAGTTTTAGCCTAGGAACTTGAAGGTCTTGATACTCTAACTTTAATCTTGGGAATTGAAAGGTGGATGCCCTCGGGTCATAATTATTACCAATAACAGTACTGTTTCCACGATTCCTCAGTTTGGTAAACCGGTTATTTGTGTCTGTGTGTGTGTGTGTGTGTGTGTATTGCATGTATGCAGTGTTCCTTGTTGGTCCATCGATCTGATAAGCTTTTCCATTATCCAAGGCTTCAGTCTCTGCTTCCCATAGCCAGGCCTTATCAGACTCCAGTGGGGCCACACACACACACACTCTCGTAAGCACATGCACACACGCAGGTCAGCCTGATGCCCTTCACACACTATGGGTTAGATAGGGGAGCGAGGCAGTGCTGAGTGATGGTGGCACAGGGTTGCTGACGAATGTACATATGTGTTTGTGTGTGTGGATGGATCAGGGATACCTTTTGCAATTGCAAGCACTTCTCATCGGTAACCCATTTGTGTCCCTTCATTTGTTTGCGTGTGTGTGGGATGGGGGCAGGGGAGCATGTAATAGCAGATGTCATTGGGACTGGTTGAAAGAGCTGAAGTTTGGAACAGCAGGGTTGTATTTGCAAATCCTGGGTGGTCTTCTAATGGCTCTGGTCCTGCAGTTAACCTGCCTCTAACTGTAGGGTGTGTCCTACATTAAATGTCTATTTCCTGCCTCCCATGTTGGTCTATATAAAGCTGCTGTACCACTGACCTTGGCCCAGTCATTGTACAGTCACGCAGTTGGCTTCTTTCGCTGCCATCGGCCCATCATTTTTTGCGTCAGTTTGTGAGTGCGTTTGTGTTTTTATTCTTTATTCTTTATATTGCTGCGGTACTGCAAAATTCACATATGACGATATATACATGTGCGCGCACATTCACATCTGGACACAGATGAACAGGTTCGGTGTTGGTGTGTGAGAGGTATTAGCACTCAGCATCAGTAATCTCCCATTAGTGGCGTTGCATTTGAGGATCCGATCACTCAATGTCACACAGCACATGAAAAGGATAAGGTACATGATGCAGCATGATGCGAGAAAGAGATGTGGTCGTGTGAGTTTGTGTGCGTGAGCCTGTGTTTGTGTGTGAGAGGGAGAGGAAGAGCAAGACGGGACCCCTAAGCATGCCAGAGAGACATGAGTGTACAGCAGAGAAACATGTGAGAAAGACTGACACTGAAAATGATTGAGGGAAAGAAAAAAAATAAGAGTCAGAGAACATGAAAGTGACAAGAAGCAGAATTCGAGAGGGAGAATAGGAGAAAGACGTAGAGCAACAGAAGGAGCAAAGGGGGGGGGGGGTTGCTGGCACCAGCCTACTCGGGGCCAGATGTTTTGCGGCTAAAAAAACTAGAGATGAATCAAAGCCATGTGAAGAGATTTATTAGGTTCCCATAGGAGCCCAGGCAGTATTACATGTAGCCCGCTCTGTTTACAGTGGCAAGAACCCCTAAACCACCCATCAACTACACTACTGGCTTGGCTGGGAATGTGAAGACTTTATATTTGGACTTATATAGGCTTTTGTCTTTATTCCTTTTCTCTCAGCGAATGTGCTGGAGGAGTTGGAAGAGAAACACAGGGCTGTTTAGTCTGAGTGCGTGAGCCAGAGTAGTCAGCTGTAGCTCTGCCCAGTACAGTAGCACCATCTGAATGTCTTTATTTGGCATCTGTTTCCTTCGATTTAGATGTGATTTCAGATGCGTTTCGCCTACTCTGTCTGCTTCTCATATTGAAGTGTGACACAGGGACTGCAGCCGAGCGCGCTGCCTCACGCTGCAGCTCTGAAAACAGTGTAAAAGTTATCCCAGTACCATTTTAGAATTAATCTCTTATGGATCAGTTCTAATGCTGTCCATTTCAATATTATCGGTGATGGAATGCATGCCGTGCCCTCTTGTGTTAATGGCTGCATCAGTAATGGATCCACACTGTATTGCTGCTAAGAGCTGACTGAATAATCTACCCCTGCTGTGGCTGGAAAGACTGAGCCAGCTGTTTAATGATGTCAGCGTGCTGGAGGGGAAACGAACACGCATTCGCACACAGGCGCGCACACAATCACACACACACAATCCCCCCATGCACACACGCACAGACCAACGGACTAAGGAACACTCACTCGAGGACAGACAGACTCGGGCATGCAGCAAACGAAACGCATCCGTCATCGGCTGAACAGCTGAACTGACTTCTCGGGAAGGAAACACCAACGCAGCCACTGTCAAGACAGGCATGATCGCATGCAACATACCGATGCATAGTGAGGATAGACAGATATGTAGACTACCCTTGCTGTAAAATGAATGCGTCTGCCTTTGGAATCTATGGATGTGACACTGATCTGAGGTTGGTGCGCATGACAATTAACCGTTACTTTCCCCCCCCTCCTTTCCAGATCGATGCCTTGAGTAAGAGAAGTAAAGAAGCAGAGGCCGCCTTCTTGAACGTCTACAAGAAAATAATCGATGTCCCAGGTAAGTCTTTGTTGTATAAAAGTGCTGTCTGCCGCAACGTGATCAAGAGGGCCCTTCATCCACGCAGACAGCCCCAAAAGGGAGGAGAATAAGCATGACACTGTCCCTCTGGTGCTCCTCCGCTGTGCACCCAGGCATGTTCAACGCCTTAATGTGTTCCCCAAGAGATCATCCCCACTGGTGTAGCCTTTAGAGCGTCTTAACAGAAGGTGCATCCTGATATGGATGACAAGTCCGCCCACGATTGGCTGCTGCAAAGTGCACACATGAGCAGTCACGTTCAGCACACTGAGGCCAAGGAGGGACACGCAGCACAGGGTGTTACAGAACACACACAGTCACAGTGCTACTAGTTGGAGGTTTTTTCCGGCTGTATGGGAGCCGTGGAGGAACGGGAGAGGAGTTGAGTTCATCTATAGCGTAAGGAGGTCATCATAGTCCCACATGGATAGACCTACAGTAATATCTTTGGATTGTACTGCTCCCAATAAGTCAGCGCCAGCTCTGACGGGGCTATTCTTAACTTGCAGCGAGACAATGATGTAATGCCTGATGCACACACGCACACAGACACAGACCAGCCTGACTAATGCAGCAGTCTTGAAAGAGGAAACAGTGTGTTTTGTTCTGTTTTCTATCAGCTGAAGGCCTGGTTAGTCAGCCCAGTGTGTGCTCTGCTTTAGATTAAAGGTGTCTGGCAAGAGCGTTCAGCCCCAGTTGCCCACAAGTCAAAGTGCTTTTAACAACCTGTACAGTTGATTTGGAGAGGCGCCTATGTGAAGGGCAACGCTTTGATAAGACGGAGAGAAATGTGATTTTCAAGGGCGCAGAGGCAGATAGGAGTCCAAAATCAGAGTATACGTGTATTGTTCCTTGGTGTTTGTTTGTACTTGTGTGTATTTGTATGAGAATCTATGTGAGTGCGCCCTTGTGTTTGTGTGTGTGTGTGTGTGTGTGTGTGTGTGTGTGTGTGTGTGTGTGTGTGTGTGTGTGTGTGTGTGTGTGTGTGTGTGTGTGTGTGTGTGTGTGTGTGTGTGTGTGTGTGTGTGTGTGTGTGTGTGTGTGTGTGTGTGTGTGTGTGTGTGTGTGTGTGTGTCAGAGCTTAGCCCTGCATGGTGTGTCACCTTGACAGAACAAAATCAGCATGAAATTCCCCAATCGTTCTCTGCTGATCTCTCATTAGCATAGTTAAGATATCTAACTGCGTCAGACATGAGACACACATGCGTGCACAAGCACACACATTCACACACACGCAGCCCTTACCCCCAGCTGTAAGCTGTCAGTTCCTCTTATCTGTACAACGCACACACAAAAACTGCTCTTTTAGCTGGCATGCTGATGAGCATCGCCTGCGTCTCTTGGCTGCCTGTCACCAGTCTGCCACCCATGAGCACCAATCAGATGTGATTGGCCTGACTGACAGGGCTCTCTTCATCACACTGACAGTTAACCCTGCTGTGTGTTCACAGAGCTGTTGGTAAAATGCCTCCAGAAACTTGTCTTTCTTCCTTCTCCCTCTGTTTCTTTAATCTCTTATTTACCTCTTGCCTTGCCTGTTTATCGGCTCCACTTTGTCCATCTGTCTGCTCCCATCTTTCCCTTTTTTCTCGCTTTAACCGGAATCATAGAAAACACTTAAACTGATCATAGCCCGGTAATCTCTGTTGTTAATGTGTCTCATCTATGTTACTCACTAGTCTCTTGCTATCGTTTATCCAATTCTCTTGCTGTGTCAGCATGTGACACATTCATTTTCCCCCTCTACAAAACCAAAGTTTATCTGGTAAACCAACAATAGTCTTTGTTGATACAAAGGCTGATAGTGTGTCATTCAGTTGCCTTTATGGATACAGTGAAGTTGATACAGAATGTGAAATCATGACCTTTCACAGATGTGTGTTTTAAACGGTTGTGGCAAATCAAATCTCTGTTCTGTTCTTCTCTTTCTAATCTGGGAAGTTTTTGCGAGTATCAGTAGAGTCTGACCGATACTGTTCATGCTTTAAAACAATAAATATCTTGACCTTTATTTATTTGGCTCATGATAAAGACATTTAAATGTTTTCTTGTTAAATGAAAAACGTCACAAACAATGATGTATAATGTATAATGATGTATTATGATGTATAATACAAGATTGCAGCCATTTTTAAACTGTAGACCTAACGGTAAACAATTTAGGCATAAGCGATGAATAAAAAAACACATACAGCAAACACTATGCTGAACTTTTTTTTAAATGTGTAAATTATTTAAGAAGATGTATCTTGAAATGTTTATGGCTGAATTTACTGCACAGCTGTTTCCCTTTTGTAAATATGTTAAACTACCCCCAGAACCCTTTGATGGTTCATTAATCTGTGTCTGACACTGTAAGATGTTATTAGCTCTGTTTCATGTTCTCTGCCTCAGCTCTGTATATAACTCACCTTATCACAACAGTGCTAGAAACTGTGATATATATATATTTTTCGTTCCTCACAGTAACCAGTATTTCTCCAAAGGGAGGTCAGAGGTCAGGGGGAGCTCTAGAACACTTCTCCTGGAGCGGTTAGAGATTCATTGCCTTGCTCAAGGACACTTTACCAGGGCAAACGCTCGCTCTCGCAGGGCCTTGGAATGTAGTTATTCCGAGCTCACCTCGCAGCCCTTGTTTGTGTTATCTGCTACAGTGTGCTAACGTAGTGTGTGCTGTCCCTGCCAGATCCTGTACCTGTGCTGGAGCTGGCTCAGCAGCTGCAGCTGAAGCTCCAGAGGATGCACGACATTGAGACTGAGAACACCAAACTTCGAGAGACACTGGAGGACTACAACAAAGAGTTTGCAGATGTCAAAAACCAAGGTTAGAGAGGGGCACACGTGCAGACACACACACGCAGACACTTTTGGGTTTATACTGTGGGACTTTGACAAAGGCATGGATGTAGGCCGCTAAGTTAATCACAGATAACCACACATCAATATTTCAATATTTCAGTCTCGTATATGGCCTCTGTCTTACCATTATGACCAGTTACACACATGAAAAATACTTATCAAGACGAGCGCATTCATAGAGTGACCTGGATTTGCCAGAGTAAAGCAAAAAATTAAGCCTATGAAACTGGATGACAAAGAATGAATAGCTTCTAAACATATTTCCATTTTGTGTCGAAGCTACACCCGAGGTAGCTATGGGCGGACGGTAACACGACTTCACTTCAAACATTCATCAGAAAAATGGCAGCAAAATCTCTTGATGTAAAACTGAGACACATCTTTGCTTCTGTACTTCAAGATTAAATTCGTCATTTGATCTTCATGCTCATGGTGTACAGACAACTTCTCAATGCAAATATGTAATAAGGTCAAAGAAACACATCCTAAGTCTTTTTCAAAGAGAGAGCCCATATTTGAACATATTTGAATGCCTTATTAATTTTTCAAAAACACAAAAAATGTACACGGTTTTACATTTTCAAATAGGTTTTCAGGGGGAAAAAAAACACGGAGCACAGTTTCATGAATAAAAAACGACCGGCTACCTCAGGGTAAAGAAAGATGGAAAAACTGACAAAGGCAGAGAGACGAGTGAGAAGCGGTAATAAAAGTGGTGTAATTTCAGTCGAAAAGGAGGAGTGAGTGAGCGAGTGGGGAATGTTTTGGAATCCCCCCTTTCCTCAGTGAGAGTTAATTGGAACAGCTCGATAGCGGCAGGGTTCCATTCTGCCATTGATTTTCCTGTTCCCTCATCCTTTATCCCTCCTTCCAGCCTCAATAGATGGGGGATATTTAAACCCCAAAACACACCGTGGAACTCCCACTCCTGTTAAACACACACACACACCGATCCGCCCGCACACTTGCACACACACATACAAAGAGTGCAGGGGCCATTGATCCCCGCAACCTAAATGTTTAAAGTTCAGTTAAGCAGTTAAGGGGTAAGAGGGCTCTGAGGGGACTCTCCTCTATTGATTATGTGTCAGAGCAGTGAGACTGGAGTTTAAATCACACACACACCCGCTCACACACACACGCACAAAGTGCTAAGAGCCCTCAGTCAAAGGCAGCGAGCAGCAATGCTCTTCATCATTGTCTCACTCAGTTATATCTTTCTCTGAGACACATACAAACACACACACGAACACGCACGCACACACAGGTCTATTTATTACCCCAGTTATGTGTTAGATTTATTTCAGGCTGCCCCATACAGAGCTCAGCCGTCAGCAGGTTATGGGGTTTCAGCACTAATGCATTCCTAATGAATACAGCATAATCTAAAGTTGGTGAACGTTGAATATTCTACACCGGCCCGTAGATGTACAGATTAGGCAGGAGCCATACAGGCTGAGGCCTTCGTCTGTGCTGACAGAGGAAGAATGTGGGATATGAAACCCTTTTCCTAAAGCAAAGGTTAAAAGCCTCACCGTCATCACTGTCATTTATCACACATATGAAACCCCTATATCGGTTCTTTCTGTATTTTTCCTATTGGCTGTATTTTGACTCTTCCTTCTTCCTTCTCCCTTCTCTCTCAATACCCGTACTGCTCCTCCAGAGGTCACCATCAAGGCCCTGAAGGAGAAGATCCGAGAGTACGAGCAGTCTCTGAAGAATCAAGCCGAGGACCTGGCCCAAGAAAAGCAGCTCCAGCTACACAACGACTATGCAGAGAAGGAGAGGTATAACTGGCCGCCCCCTGTGTATTTGTGTGAGCACTACTGTCGCTGTGTCTCAACTAATAACCTCTGCTTTATTTTGCCATTTTAAAGCTTTGGGTCATTGTGCTGCTTTGATTTTAATCTTTGAACCACAAGTTTAAGATTTTCAGACTTTATTTAGCAGGAGCTATTTACAACTTAATTTCTTCTTAGATAATAATCGTTTGACTGTTTCTCATAGTTATCTGTTAAATCAGATAACTGAAGCCCATTCTCTGACGTTGCTTTGCTTCTGCAGATGAATGCATGAATGAAAAATAACATATAAGACAATGCCAGCATTTTTTTTCTCATGTGGGTGCTTGCAATTCGTTCTTTGATGGGAATCAACAACAGGCTTTTAGTTTCCGTCTGTGCCACTGTATATTTCAGCCATTTTGTTCAAATAATTGCTGCTGTAGCAGCACATAATAGAACAAAACCCACCAACTGAATATAACGATAAAAATCATGCGTAGGTGACTTTTTATTTTTATGCAATGAAAGAAATTCGCTTTGATTTAGTATGTTACTTCCTTTTCAACCCTCGCTCTTAGGTATTTTGAAGCGTGTGATTTTCAAATACACAGAAAGCCTCTGCCAGTTATAAATAACCTTAAAATTGTTGCTAGATATTTTAGGAACATGATAAAATCTATTCTAACGAATTAACTCTTGCAAAAGCTAGAATTCCTGCAGAGTCACTCTGATGCTGTCCGTTCAAGGGAAGAAACCATTTCAACATAGAAACGATTAAACTAATTGCCTCAGATGCAGGCAGCCATAACGTTGTTTCGCTTTACAACAGACTTTCCTACATTGTTCAGTTCATCCTGATTAAAATGAAGTTGGCCTTGTTAAATTTTCCTGTGAAGCCACAATCAGTTAAAGTTGTGAAGTGCAGGTGGAGAATCAACCTGTCAGTCTTACACAACTGAAACCTTTCAACCAATAGATTTAGAAGCAGCTGATTTAAATTCAATACATACAGTGCAGTATAGATACTGGAGACGGTGTCCAAGGCCATGTTAATGAGCCTACTTCAGTGGTACACCACTCATCCCCATACAGATATCCCAAATTATATATTAACCCAAAAGAGTTCAAGTTTAAATCCCGGTGAAACGCCTCAGGAATATAAAGGTGGCAAGCTTCATGTCCTGTCAAAGGGAAAATGTTAAAAGAAAGATTATTTGGAAATATAAATGTTCCTATTGGACCAGTTTGCTTATTTTACTCGTTTATTTAAAAGAACATCAGAAACAAAGGCCCCCTCATGAAACCACTTTAATTTCACTACATCTGCAGTTGTATTTGAATCTGCATCAAATTGCACACTCTCAATCAGTCTCCTAAACATGCCAAAGTCTCTTCATCAAGATCCAGTAATTATTATCTGAAAAATCCAGGACATTTTAGCAAAATGCTTTATCATATAATGTTAAAGAAAGTGAATGAAGTATTCAGCCTTCTGATTGAGATCTGCTCCAAAATGTAATGGTTTCTTCCCTGACCCATTACTTCCAGGAAGTTTGGTGGTTATCCGACCAGTAGTTTTTGTGTAATCCTGCTAAATAACAGACAAACCAAACAAAAACACAATCTCTTTTAAACAGTGTGAAATGTTTTTTTTGCTGCATTCAATCTCTTTGTTGCAACTTTACTAGTTTAGACAGGATACGTTAAAGAGTTCAACACTCTTTGCGTATTTTCAAAGTCTCAAAGCGTTTCACAAGTGACAAAGTGCTAATAGTCATTACCACACTCGACAGGATCTTGATTTCGAAAAGTCTCTGACACACTTCAGGTTGATAAACGACGTGTGTGTACATTAAACGCACATCACACTCTTCATGTTTTCCTTCATGTCAGTCAACTCGCTCGCTGTGCGGAGCGGCGTTAAAGCTGGTCGCTCCTTTCAGACGTACAGCAGAGGATCAATTGTCCAACTGTATTTCCTGTACGTCAGTGTTTTATAGGCCCCTTCCTGTCTGCAGAGAGCTGACTTCCTGTGTCTGAGAGGGGCAGTAAATGGATGGCACCTTTGATGCAGTTTATCCCGCAAGGAGCGAGGGAAGGAGAGGGAGAGCGAGATGAAAGGAGGAAGTAGGGGGCAGAAAAAAAGAGATGACAGGAGAGACAGATTGGTGGGGAAGGGGGGCATCAAAGAGCGCCATAAAGAGCGTCTTTGTGCTATATTATTGATGTTTTTACACACAGTGGTAATTTCTCAGCAGAGCCCAACTTTTTATATGCTAAGAATGAATCTATTTTATCCTTGTGGTTTCTGTCACTGCCTCCCCCTTCTCTTACTCAACTCTTGCGCTCTCTTCCTCTCTCTCTCTCTCTCTCTCTCTCTTTCTCTCTCTCTCTCCCCCCCACCCCCTGGGTGCACTGTGCCCCAGTGGCCAGACATTCCTGCCTAATAGGGCTGCTTAATGAGGAGTGGGTTGTGTTGGGAGGTTTTTAGTGGGGAAAACACTTCAGAAATGGTGGGAAAACAGAGAATAGTTGCAGTTGCCACAAAGTGTGAAACCAGGATTTACTGAGTCAGTATCTCTTAACTGTGACTTTCTGCTCCCTCTCTTTTTTTTTCCTCGCCTTCTTGTCTGCCTCTGTAGGAAACTCCAGGAGAGCCAGGACTCCATGTCCTCGAGGGTGGAAGAGGCTGAACATAAGGCCCAGTCCCTACAGACAGGTACCAAGCCCGCTCAGTCTTTTTACAGAACTGGGTAGTGATCTAACCAGCTCAAATAAAAAGGCAGCTTTAATCAATGAAAAGGAGGTCGCACTGGCTTTAAAGCCTCTGAAAACCTGTTTCAGATCTCAAGTATTCCTCATTAAATGTTCATTGATTGCTAAAGTAGGGGGGAGAAATCCCCAGTCATTATTCATTAAATTTTACATTTGAAAATTTAATCTGCTTCATCTGGATTACATGGGTGTGATTTGATCAGATTGACAGCAGCGCGTCTCAGAAACTTAAAACAGGAACCTTTAATTAGAAATAACCAAGACTATTGTTAGTTTGGAAAATCAAGCAGCTCGTAGTAAGAAGCTGATTTAAGAATGTTTTTGACAGCGTTAAAAGTTAAAATTACCCAGCAGTCAAAGTATTTCATCTAAATTCTGACGTGTGTGGCGGGGAAATTCACAACCAACTCCTCTCCCGTCTTTTACAGCACTTGAAACAACTCAGGCCGAGCTCTTTGATTTGAAGACAAAGTATGACGAGGAATCCACAGCAAAGTACGTGTCTCGCTGATCTATGTGTGTGTGTTTGCGGGTGACTTCTCCCCTCTGGCTCCTCCATAGTCTGTTCCTGACATAATCATCCTGTTTAGTGAATATCCTTGCCTGGAAACTCCCCCCTTCTCACCCCAACAGCTGGATCGTCTCCCACAACGCTCAGCAGCCTCCAAATCCCAGCATTACCCACGCACTGTAAATACTGACAGGGATTGTAATGCATTCTGCAGCTACAGCAAAGCACCGAAATAGAGATTTTTGTTGTTGATTTATTTCATTCTGATGCTGTAGTTTTAAAGTGATGTCTCTGATTCATCCGGGTCGGGCCAGAGAGGGGAGGCCACGGAGGGTCGCTGTGAGATCTCAGACTTTAAGCCACAAAGGCTTCTGACAGGACCTGCGAGATAAGGTTGCTTCAATTACTTGAGCTGTGGGCATCTATCATTATTGATCTTATAGCAGTGGCGAGGATAAGAACAGAAGCTTTTCCATGTCACCACTCCACACTGTGAAGTGGCACTTTATGACATTCACACTCGTCGTTCCCTCTGGGTTCGTAACGTGAACCACTCAAGCATCCTGACCACATTCACTAAAGCCGTTTTGAGACGTGTATTCTAGAGGATGTCCACACAGTTGGTTTTCTAGACTTTCTCTGGAGTTTGCTTTTCACACATGAACGACACAGCAGGAGATTCTCCGGTTAGAAGTGTTCACAACAACCCAGAATCCTCTGGGGCGTTCAGGCGAGGACATAAAGGAGGCAGGACGTACAAATTCTGTTGCGGAAACTACGTGGTGTTATTTACAGCGCGTCATCACGAGCGTCGACCCTAATCAACAAAATCTCTCCCGACATGTTTGTTGGTGTCTCCTACGTGTGTGGCACCTGAGATAGCATCATGTGTTAGAAACATCAACATCACCCCACTCGCTCGTGGTGAATCCTCCAGAGGGTCTCCCGCTCTTTTCTCATTATCCGAAGCTTTTACTAGGGGATGGCAGGGAAAACTCTGTAGTCTCTCACGCGGATATTTGTACTCTCGCATACAGCCTCTCCAGCGAATGTCAGGAGATTATGAATAGTTTGTTGCAAGTCAGAATGCAGCTAAAGTTTCAAATTCTAAGGAGAAAAATGCAGCCTTTCTTGTCGTTTCACTCGTAGTTTCTACTTCAAGAGAAAATCACTATTTAAAAAGAAGGATCCAAGGTTTTCAAGGGCATCCTGACGCACCCCACACACGGAGTAGGAGAGAATATCAACTCGGCTTTTAACATTTTCCCCTATCCCCATTTACCCTGCCCCAAACTCACTGTGTCTCCATTAACGGAGTTGTTAAATTGATTGGCTGTTAAAAACAGATTGATCCCTTTTCTCTCATCTTCACAAAACACTTCCCCCCCCCCCTCTCTTCCACCTCCCTCACTCCCACCCTTTATCCTTTATCTCCTGCATTGTGCGTTTGTGTGTGTAAGAGGATAGGCCACAGGAAGATATTACATGCAGTGTAATGGCTGTAATCAATAGGTTTCATAGTCTTTCAGAGCCCCCCCACAACTCTTTATTTTCCTTCCTCGTGACTCCATTGCCCCGCTCCTCTACTTTTCTCTCATTTCTTTGCACTTCTTTCTTCCTTTTTCCATCCTTGTCTCTTCCTTTTATGTCAGAAGAGAACACATTTTGAAAAGATATAGTAGGCCCCATTTGCTTACAGAAGCTAATAAACACATGCCCGCCCACATTCTCACACACACACATACACACACACACACACACATACACACACTCATTCGCTCACTTGTGAGCCTGAGGCAGTCAGGGTCCTTGACTATGTGGCGTGCTGTGATCTGAAATTTTAATGCAACGCTTTAAAGCACACACAAACCCTCTCTAACCCTGCACCCTCCCAGTCCTTGGAGTCCTTCCCCCGTTTACTGCTTGGCTGAGCAAATCGCCAGTGTTTGGCTGAACACAACTTTTAACCCTTCGACTGCATATATTTGGGCTCTTCAAAACACAAACGGCATCCATATCATGCACTTTTTCACACGAACACACACGTCTGGACACACACAAACACGCATGCGCGCGCACACACACACACACACACACACACACACACACACACACACACACACACACACACACACACACACACACACACACACTCACTCTCACTTGCTCTAAACTTTCCACTAAGGAGGACATTGCGTGACAAATCCCCCATCCTCTTGCTGCATTTGGGTAATCTGCCTTTTAAAATACACACACACAGGGACATACACACACTGCCTGAGAATTTGGTCGATGTTGCAGTGCCCAGAGTGTGTGAGCGTCAGCGGGAGGCGGGCTTGCAGATGTAGCATAGCCCCCTCTCTGTGCTGGCGCTGTGAGGGTCTAGCTGGCCGCGCTTTACTCGTTTAGTCCCTGTTAAAGATTAATGATATATTGATCCCTTGCCCCACAGGATGCTGTCTGTGTGTGAATGTGTGTGAACGTGTGTGTGTGTGTGTGTGTGTGTGTGCGCTCCTCTGTATGTTTGGTGAAGCTTTATCTGTGTACCATTTTTGGAAAAACGTAATTGCTGATAATTAGACAACAGTCAATAGGCTTTTCTCTCTGCTGTCCATCTCAAGTATACACAAACACAAAAATGGTTGAACACACACACATACGTGCACAGATATACACACTCTCTCAGCTAGCTTCTTTTTAAGCCTCCTTGAAATCCCCAAGGTAACACGCTGTGAAAACGCAATGTGGAGAAAGCCAAGGAAAGAAAAGGAATGAAGTGATGAAAGCTAGAGGGCAAAAAGTGAGCCAGCGGCGGCAGGCTACAGCGAGGAAGACGGGATAAGAGCGTGATAGAGGAGGGAAATGAAAATCTAAATCAGGGGAATATCCTGCTGGCACCGAGGACAGAGGCCGAGAAAGAGAGGGCAAAAGATGAGAGAAGGGAGGTGGAAGGAGGGAAAAAAAAGATGAAAGGAGAGAAAGTGCAGGGCAATAGGAAGGGTACGGGTTGGGGGGGAAAGGATAGAGGCAGGCAAAGGGTGGAAGAGAAAAGCAGTTGAGTGAGGAGCAAGAGAGAGAAGAGGATAAGAGATGAAAAGGGCCTGTCTGAGATGGAGGAAGTACAGTAGGGGCTTAGAAGCTCTGGGCTTGTTTCAGAAGTCCTACAGTACTCACTGATGTCACTGGGTGCACACATTGGCTTTCATGGTACAAAAGAGTGTGTGCAAGTGTGCGTTCCTCCAGTGGAGCTGTGCATCTACTCCATAGCTCCTCCCTGTGGCTGCTGTATGGAGCTTCGCAGCTAAGTTTTGGTGGTGTAAAATCAGGCTTTATCATTATGAAGGACCCTCCCTTTACAGTTCAGTGTTTGATGAAGTAATCTCACTGGGTGCATTGGCTGGCTGTGGACGGCTCCTGCCCTGCCCAGCGACTGCCTGACTGTATCAGGATACGCAGAAAATCCCTTCCCTGTGATCTGCTTTGGCCCTCTGCCTCTAGCTTTGCCTTTATAATTCCCAAATACAGCCAAATCCAAAGGTTATTTAAGAAGACTTTGTGCATCTGTACTTTGATTAAATGATCACATTTAGGGCAGGAATGGTGGTGTATTTGGGTTGCATTACTACCCGTAAACACTCTCCATTACAAGCTTTTCTGGCTCTCTGACCTCACATGTGTGTGCGGGAGCACAATTGAGCGTGCACGTGGGTCTGGCACACTATAGCTTAAGACGGGATAAAAGCTGGTGAGGTAGCGTACTATTATGTTGCTTAAATGCATACTAGATCCTTTTAACTGTTGGGGAAAGAATAAAAGCGGAGAGTGAAAAGCTCTCCCACCCACATCTGACTCTTTTTGCTGCATTGCCTGTGGCACAACGTTGACCTAATATCAACTGTGTCTGTTTTGTTAAACACATTCAAATCAGTAGTACTCAAGCCTATGGGACATAACACTGTTTCTCATACTGTGACACACAAACACAAAAGCTGCGTGGGTTATTGGGTTCACTATCAAAAGATTGCCGTGAAATCAAAAGGTCTTAATGGACGCAGCAGCGCACATATGCGCTCACGTCTTTGCACTCAACGCCAATCAACCGTGTGTTCTTATCAGGGAGTAGTGTCTTAAATATACACGCATGCACACATGCAGCATTTTTTACACTGCACTGAACACTATATGCATAAAGTTTCCATGCATTTGTTAATTGTAACTTCCTCATACAGAGACGTATATTAAAAATTTACCTTGAAAGCCACACACAAACACACACCCGTGGCAACTTATTAAAACACTGGGTAATCATATTGTTCACGGTTTATGACCTGAAAAATAACAAAAATATAAATGTGTATTGTGAGTTTAGTGTGGTTTGGTTTCTCCCCAAAGTTTCTTCCACATCTCTCTTTGTCCGCCGGAAAGTGATAGGTGTTCACCTCCCTCATGAAACGGGGTTATTAAACTATTTCTCCGAAGTCCAATGAGAGGTGGTATTATGGGGATGTATTCCTGCTGTCTGACCTCCAGCAAGTGAGAGGTGAACCATGGCCTCCATCCAGACCATTAGTCAGACACAATCACACAGCTTCATAGCAGATTAGTCTGCTGTATTAGGACTTAGAGCTCTATTAATGTAATCCCTCTGTTTTAGTGTGGCCTGGGTTTAGGGGCTTACATGTGCACACCCACACACAAAGACCCACACGCACACGTATATACATGTATGCACGCACACATACAAGCTGTTTGGGTTATGGAGTTCACAATCAATGGATTAAGGTGAAATTTAGACAGTAGCTTAATGGACACGGCACTGACGTTCTCTAAATTGACGTGCTCTCGGAACAATCGCACACACATGTGATGTGTGCATCATCTTTCCACTCAACCGTTGCTTGCTTTAATTCTGTGAGCTGTATTTCAGCGAGTCTCTTTTAAGCACAGTCACATGCTCTGCCGTGTGGTTCTCCACAGTAATAGTTAATGTCTCTTTCAGGGCCGATGAGATTGAGATGGTGATGACAGACCTGGAAAGAGCCAATCAGGTAAATATGCTTAGTGTTTTTCGGTGTACATTATAACACAGCATCGTTCATCACACCAAGCCCCCCCCCCCCCCCCCCCATCTTTATTGTTTTATTATAGATTTTTTTCTTAAACGTTTGTTAATTTGACATGGTGAAAGTGTTCTCCAGAAAAATATAGGATCACATCAAGAGCACATCCCTCTTCCAAGGCTAACACCGTATCCCTCCATGTTAAAGAAAGTGATAGATCAGCCTTTTTTTATCCGGATCTGCACCCAAAGTATATCGTCTCTTTGAAATTGGATAAGTCGTTTTTTCTTAATCCTTCATGACAGTTGTAAAAATGTGCGTGTATGAAGCAAATTTGATGAAAAGGATCATGTGTACTAGTATTCTTTCCCCCCCCCCCCCCCCCTATTAAAATAATATCATTCTTAAAGGAACTTAAACTAACAAATACTGATTTTATTCTTCTAATTCGTCATTCTGTTGTCATAGAGATCAGCTGTTGTCCAAAATCACAACGTCATGATGTTTCACTGGCTGACATGTTTCTCCATTAGGTCGAACACGCCCCGCTGCTGTAATTATTCACACCCGCACCAAATGTGTTAAATTAATCTGCTGCTGAAAATAGTCCCCAACAAATCAACTATTTATCTCTGTTGACAGGCCTCAGATGTAATTTATCTTTTTTTCTAAAAATCTAACTGTATATTTTTGACCCTCTTTCTTTTATGATTGACATCAGTAGGAACAAACAAGCCTAGGATTGATTGAGGCTGGAAAAGTTTTGACAAGACTTTCAACTTTGACAATGAGGAAAATAAAAAAGATTCCAACCTTTATACTTATAAATACAAATATATTTATTCTTTCAGAATCCGTAAAATGTGGCTTATATTAACAAATGATTCTCACTCTGAGGGCCGGTGGTTGTTTTACATGTTTATTACACACCTACTAAACCCGTCCAGCTGAAATAAGCCCCATGGCGCGCCCTCTGCCCCTGTGTTGTAAATATTCCTGTGGTATCTGTTAATGTCATTGTTGTTAACTTTCATTATTAGCCCAAGAGTATGATTTGTGGTTAAAGGGGTAGCATAGGCATGTAATGTTAATATTAGCCTAAAGGTTAGCACTCCGACTATAATGCTACACACACACACACACACACTCATGCACACTATTCACACTATTCACACTTCTGATTTGAGATTTATGCAGGATGACAGCATGGCCTCCAGCTCAGTCGCAGACTTTTTATATGCTTTGATAAGGAGAAAATGGAAAACATGATTTTTCTGTTTTTTGTTACGGGCTGTCCAACTCCCACCCAGTCAATAACGGCTCTCAATATGGTTGCAATTAGGAATGCTGTGGAATCGGCTCCCTGTAACTCTTAATGATGGCAAGTTGGCCAGTGCTGCAGATGGATCCCAACTGAAGTGTAGCAGTTGGGTCATAAACACAAGGCAGCGGGTATCATCTCAATGCTCGGGACTAATTGAATATCTGCAATTAGGGAAATATCCACTCTTGGCCATCGTCCCACTCTTTTACATTGTGTTCTTGCACTCTCCCAGCCCTCTTCCACCGTGTATAATATATTTGTTTATGCTGGAAGGGGGGAGCTTCCTTTTCAGACAGACGCCCAGCTGTCTGGTAGAAGATGATGCACTGGAAAACCTAATTCCTTCAGTTTTATTGCATTTTTGCAATGCCACATGCCCAGTGCGTGTAGAGTGAAATGAATTCAGCTGTATACTAAATTAAAGATAATTATTATTGTTTCATCACCAAAAACTCTATAACATCCCCCAAAGACCATTCATTTTCTGCCACCAGACAGAATAAGAGACATGATGGCACTTTACACCCTGGCCACAATAATGTATAATGCAAAACAAAAGTTTCCCCCTGTGTTTGGGCCTCTCGTCCACACGCAGCCTTTTAATTTCCTCAAACTGAGATTTTTACAAACCCCTTTTAAAGTGCCCATTTTCAAAAACTCCATCGTCTGTGAATCTGTGTGTACGTGTACAACAGAGTGTTTCGTCAAAGGGACTTACTTTCTGCCTGCCCACAGTTGCTTTGCGTAATGAGCACACATCAGGAAAAAAAAAATGGCTGCTATATACCGGTTTCTAGACGTTTGATTAGCAATGTCTCATTACAGGTTATTGGCTAAATTTAGCCTCCCTGTACCTCATTCACAGGCATCCGCTTCGCACTATATCACTTGGATCACATCGTTAGTATTTGAAGGATCGTTGATGTAGACTTTATCGCCACCTATTGGTTGGGCTTGTTTGACCATTTACAGTCATTATTTTGTTCTTGTCTGGTAGAAGATATTTACTAAAATGAAGGTTATTTGGACGTAGATTTTTTTTTGTAAAAGGGAGGAGAAAGTATTCGTTAAAAAAAAACATCTGCAATAGTGGAGACGAGGCCTTAAACAGGAAGAGGTTTTGCTGTCACTCCTCTGTATTCTCTCTCACCGTCTGCATCCATTACGTGCGTTTTCAATTTTCCTCTGGGGCGAGCGGAAAATTGTTAAATGTTAAAGTAATGTGTGTATATCAGAAAAATAATTGTCCATTAAGATTGATGATGTTTGACAGTATAAGAATCTCCACAAGCTGATTTTCCTTTAACGTTTCTCCTTTTTCCTGACAGCGGGCAGAGGGTTCTCAGAGGGAGGCGGAGTCTCTCAGAGATCAGTTGTCCTTGAGTAACCAATCCCAGCAGCTCGGCAGCCCGGCCAAGGCCGACCCCGACACGGTAACACATCTCACTGCCTCACTGATTCACTGGACGGTCGACAGAGAGGTATTGATAGGCTAAAGATCAGCTTGGCCTTTTTGATGCATGGGGTGAACAGCTGATTAAAGTTTCAATTTATCGATCATTGTAGTCACTGTGTTAAGAGATCAGGCGTCAGGATCACCTATAACACATTGATTAGTTATTGTTTTTCCAAGAAAATGTTGACACGAAGTTAATAGGTGATTGTGTATTGAATAACTGATTTTATTGGACCTTTACAACAGACTGCAAGACTGACCACCACGCTAAAGTATACATTTCTCTGAACCTATAGTGGTGCATAGTGAATGGATTACTTCTCACTATCGATCTAAAGGAGCAAGTCTGTTTTCAAGTCAGTTGAAATGATAATGAAATGTGTTGATCATCCTCTACTCGTAGTGAACTTATCGTTGGTATTTAATAGCTGTCAAGTTTTCTTTTGCTCGTCCATTTAACCTGTCTCTGTTTGGCCTTCAGGAACAGGTGGCGGAGGTGGCATCCCACTCAAGTCTGGAGGCGGAGCTCAGAGCCAAAGAAAGGGAGACCGCCCAGCTGGTGGAGGACGTCCAGAGACTGCAGGCCAGCCTGACCAAACTCCGAGAGACCACCAGCTCCCAGATCACACAGCTAGAGCAGCAGCTCAGCAGCAAGACTGCCGTTCTCAAGGTACCAACAGATCGCACTGCTGCAGTTTTTATTCACTTTATTTTATATAGTTGGGGCCTAATTTCAAACAAGACTATTCCTGTATTTGTCTTTTACCTGCTTTGTTGTATATTCTGATCACATCTGTAACTACATTAACACATATCTCTGTTCTGTTATCTAGACTTATTCACAGAAACAAGATTATTTGTGTTGTTCTAATTAAGACCTTTGCAAAGAGGGTTGATCTCATTGCCGTTTGTCTGTTAGCCGGATAATGCAAAAGCTACTGATCTCATTTTATTAAAACTTTGTGGAAGGATGAGTGGTGGGAAAAGAAATAACCCATTGAATTTTGGAGCTGATCTGGACAAACAGGGGGATTTCTTTAACCTTTAACAATTAACATCTCCCAACATATTTCTGCTGAGATCTTAGACGACTGATATCTGAGTGTGTACAATTTGGTGTGGCTTGATTGAATTTAAGGGGAGTGTTTGGTCTTGGCGGAGGTATGCAGTCTACTGAATGACGTTCTAGTTATAATTATTATCATTCTTTTCATTAATTTCCATGTTATATCTTATCTTTGTAATCTACAGGAACTGGAGGAGAAACTGCTGAAGCAAGTTGACTATGAGGAGGTGAAGAAGGAGCTGAGGTAAGGAGAGCACACGGTTTTGTCTGTGTGTCTGTGTGTATGTGTGCATGCAGCACAGATCTCTTTACTGCATGCGTTTGATGTCTTTAATAATATTAAACAAGATGTGCGTCTTCATTTAAGATCTGTAACTTAATAAAGCGCCCTTCTGAAGGTGAAGCTGGTCTGTCTGTAGCTTTGTATTGTGTCTCTCCACTATCCTTTGTGTCCTTAAAGAAAGAAGTAGAAAAGCTAGCATGCCAGACAGTTCATGTGTGTGTGTGTCCTTGTCTTTGTTTCATATAGATGTTATTTTTCTCCCTTTTCAGTATCCTCAAGTCTATGGAGTTTGGAACATCTGACTCTGTTCAGGTAAAAGTGATGAGCTGTACAGACACGAATGACATTTAGCAGTTAATACATATTGTTGCAGGAATAGTAGCAACTAGATTTTTGGAAAGTTATTTTGAACAATATCATTTCAAATTTTCTTCCTCCAGGACTCATCCAAACCTCTGGAGGTGCTGTTGCTGGAGAGGAACCGTAGTCTTCAATCTGAGAGCGCCGCTCTGCGCATTGCAAACACTGAGCTCAGCGGTAAGTCTTCCAAAATCTAAGTTAATCTTGAGGCCTGGGTTCATGAACATGATCTTCACATAACCTTCACTCATTACAACAAAAATGAAAGCTCACAGAAGCTGAGTCCAACATTTATGGGAGCTTAGATGAACCCTGAGCTGCAGGTAAGGCCGTGCAGGGAAGAGATTCGTCAGGGTATGCATACACACAACATGTATGCATATAGATTCTTTTTCTCTGAGAATACTTTACCATTTATTCATGTTTTTTGGGATGATTTGCACTATTGGTTCTCCAAAATGCAAAAATGAATCGTGTTACAGAAATGTGGTCGCTTTGTGGTCCATCTCTGGTGCCTGTGAATACAACAGCAGGAGGTCAACCTGAACAGTAACAAAGTTGCAGTACACAAAATGAGGATACCTTGCCCTCTGCAGCCGTGTTTATGGTTTGGAAATGTCATGGCTCTAGGCTTGAATAGTTGAATAGCTTTGAATTGATTAACATTCACAGTAAGGGGAGCTTACTGTCCAACTTAATCATGTTAAGTTTCAATGGTTATGCATTAAAGTAGTATTTCTCCCAGCATTTATCATCAAGATGGGTTCTGGTATTTACATAACTGAGAAAATATAGCTAATGTCTATATTTGTTTTGGCAAATGTATGAATTTAATCAGTCTGGCTATTCAGTATAATACGGCTTTTGCTCCTTTACTCAGCAGAGTCTCTGCTCTGGTGCATGCATCTGTTTTCTATTGAGCCATAAGAAATTGTTTTTCAATAGTTTTATTGCTCTGATTTCTTTCCTGGATGTATTTTTATGAACTGAACACTATAATACTGCACATCAATGGAATAATTCAGCGTTTAGGAACACACTCCAGCAGCATGGAAGAGGACTCACAAGGTGTATCGGCTATCTAAGGACATAATTTTACTCTGTCCAATTACTTCCACTTTGCCTGCGAACGAGAGAGAGAGAGAAAGAGAGACCGAGCCCTGGGCCAAGCTAATCTGCCTAAGTGGCACAGTGTCAATTGTTTTGTTTGTCCTTTTTTCTTCCAGGCTGTGGCTTACAAGAAAGGTTGAAATCACAAATGCATGGGCACTTTGTCTGGGGGGGTTGGCAAAAAAGGAAAACAAAGTTCACTCATTTGTAAAAGACTTGGATTAAGATAACATTAAACTTTTGTTATTTTTTTTTCTCTTTCTTTTGGAACCCCTTTTTTGTTGACTCCCCCATAATGCATGGTGTGTTTGACCTTTCTTGTAGGGTCAGCCGGGGGAAAAGGGACAGAAGAGTTCTCAACGAAGAAGGAGATCATGCCCAGCGATCCCTCTTCCTCGCCCCCTCCCTCTCTTCCTTCCTCCTCCCAGCTCCCACTGTCTCGCACTCACACGGACCCCCTCAACAATGCCACCACCACCAGCAGTGGCGAAACACACCCTTTCACTCCTACGGGCATTGGACAGGACTTCTTCTCCCCTGTGTTCCCTATGGTGGGTGGTAAGATGGCTTTGAACTCCCTGATCCAGCGGCAGCTCCTCCAGACCTTCTACTCCAAAGCCTTGCAGGAGTCGTCTGGAATCCCCAGTGGGGCTCTACTGTTCACCCCCTTTACGCCAACCCTCAGCTCCATCCCTACCTCCACCCCTGGATCTGGGTCTGCTGCCATCCCTCTGGCAGCCAGCAGCCCCCAACCACCGCCAGCCAGCCCAGATATGGCTCCCGTTAATGGGAGCAGCACCGCTGGCAGCGCCCCGTCCCCATCGCCCAGCCACTCAGACGCCACCACGGGGAGTGTTTTGGACGGGGAGGACATGGACACAGGAGAGATTGCCCGACAGGTGAAAGAGCAACTGATCAAGCACAACATCGGCCAGCGCGTGTTTGGCCACTATGTGCTAGGACTGTCTCAGGGTTCGGTCAGTGAGATTCTGGCCAGACCAAAGCCGTGGAACAAGCTAACCATCCGGGGGAAGGAGCCATTCCACAAGATGAGGCAGTTCCTCGCCGATGAGCAGAACATCCTCGCACTGCGCAGCATCCAGGGACGGCAGAGAGGTGAGTCATTGTATCTTTAGTGTGTATTTGTATGTGCGCGAGTGTGTGACATTGTGTGTGGGTGCGTGTCTTGCATGTCTGTGTGTGTGTGTGTGTGTGTGTGTGTGTGTAAAGCCCTGCACAGAGCCATTGATTGGCTTGTCAATATGGAATAGCTTTTTTATTTCTCTTTCCTAACTCCCATCCTTTGCCACACCTGTGTGTTTTGAGTGAGTTCCTAGTCACGCACTTATCCCCAGAGCCTCTCCGAGCTATTGTGGTCAATACAGAAACCTTTCACACATCAATAGTATTGATCGGTGGGAACAAGGAGGAAGGCAGGGGTACTGTTAACTACAGGTAGATTCGATTAGCCTGGGCCTGCTTTTGTTAACGCATCAGGACATTTGTGATCGAAGGTGGTCTCAGTGGTACAAAGAAATACAGCAGAGTCTACCACCAAGGCACAGTCCAAGTTAAAAATAAGGCTGCAGTTAGTGTGTCCCTGTTTAAGACGTACTGTTAAATAATTTATCCCTCACCAGTCTGTCGTCGTCGTAGTTTATTATTCCTGTCAGACGTAGGTTTGATTCCTACTGGGGCCACAGATGGTAAACATCAATGCATTTATGGCACTAAGATGTGCATTGAATGGAAGCATCTACACGTTCCATATGTTTGCAGAGCATTACAGGGCACCATAGAGTCTAGCAATAAAAGAAAAAAAAACACACAAGTGCTGTAACATAGTGTGTGGTATATTGTTCTTAACAGAGGGCTCAGGCCAGCCCCAGCTTAGCCGAATGTTTCAGGATGTTCCGAAGCGGAGAGCCCTCTCCAATACAGCTTCACACACAGGTCTGTCCCCTTCACACGCAGAGATTCTAGCACGTTCTGTCTGTGTGGCATGTTTGTGTTGGGGTGAACTCTATCTATGGTGTGTGTGTGTGTGTGCTAGTGTGTGTGCTTGTGTTTATGTGTGTGTTGGCGTTTATTAATTTGCGGGCTGGCATACAGATTCAAATGTGCCTTGAAGGTAACCGCACAGCTCCAGTGACTTGCGTCAAAGGAAAAGCCAGCATGTGTATTTAGGGATTTTATTGGTAGTTGTTATTCTGTGGGGAGCGTTTACTCTGCAGCACGTGTGCATGCGTGAGCTCCAAAGGGACTAGAGAAATTATGACAATCCCTCCAGTGTAGTCGCCTTGTAGCTCAGTGGTGGGAATGTTGGTCTTTGTGCTGTGCTATGGTGTAATTATTTGATGTCCTTATCGGCCCCGATATTGTTCTTTTTTCATGTTTCTTTTTTCATCTCCTCCCATTCCCTCTTCCTTCCCTTCCAGGTAACATTACTTCCCGCGTCCGCACCCCAGAGGCAGGTTCAGACGAGGCTATCAAGTCCATTCTGGAGCAGGCGAAAAGAGAGCTGCAGGTGCAGAAAGCTGGTGAGTCGTCGTCCCCCCACCCCCCCTCATCTCCAGAGGAGTCAAGGAGGATGAGGATGATACAATATGATGTGTGTGTTTGTCTGAGTCTCTCATGACGGCCCTCTTCTACTCCCTCAACAGACTTGTCCCATGTTCCGCCATCATATACAGGACTGAAAGGAGGGGGCAGAGTAGGTAGTGTGGGGGGAAGCGGTTCAGACGAAGCCATCCGCTCCATCCTAGAGCAAGCTCGCCGAGAGATGGAGGCCCAGCAGGCGTCACTGGAGCCCCTCCTCAAGGCCTCGTCTTCCTCCTCCTCAGGATTGCTATCTCAGAGGGACCTCCTGAACTCTTCGCTCTCGGCCCCCCTGCCCCCTTACAACCCCCTGGCACTTTCCTTCAAGAAGACCCCCTGCTCCCTCTTGTCCTCGCCCTCATCCCCGTCTCCAATCCTCGACTTCAGCTCCAGCGTGAAGAGAGAGGGCAGGGGCTCTTCAGGGTACGACTTTTCTGCTGACGGAGCTCTCAGGCTGAGTCGTAGCAATGAGAGCTCGGCCCGCTCCGGAAGCTCCGGGGGAGTGGGTTACTGGAGGGAGCAGTGGTGGAGCAACATGCACACAGACCCCCGCAGGACCATATCGAACCAGACAGGAGAGGAGAACCACAACCAGGAAGACTCCAAAGAGGTGAGATGGAAGGAGAGCAAGAGCTTGTGTGTGAGCTTCATCTGCCTGTGGTCTGTTTTTACGACTCTGTTTTCGCTCTGCAGTGGTTCCATGTCTGAGCCTTTCTCCTGGTGTGTGTTTTAGGGAATATTGAGTGACAGCCTGTCTCGGCACAAACCGTGGAACAAGTTGAACCAGAGGAGCAGAGAGCCATACCTCCGCATGCAGCCATGGCTCAATGGAGATCAGGGGCAAAACACACACATCCAGCCTGCTCAGAACCAAGGTGAACAAATAACACACACACTCACAAGCACACTCACAAGCACAGAGTATTAGGATTCAAACTATCAGGTTCCTTGGGCTAGAGCATTACCCTGAAAGCCTGATTAGAGCTAGTGGCTAGTTGTTACTGTCAGTCTGTCACTCACTCCAGCCAGCCCCCCCCCATCCCTCCTCCATCTCACCTCCCTCCCTCCCCCACCCGTCCCCTCTCCTCCCACCATCCCCCCCATCCCCAGTGCTGTGGCAGTGTCAGCCAGCAAGCTGCTGGTTTGTCATGTCATAGACAAGTTAGTATTGCAGCGCCAGATGGCAGCTCTGTGTGTGTGTGTGTGTGTGTCTGTGTGTTTGTGTGTGCGTGTGCGTACGTGTGTGTGTCTCTTTCTCTCTGGGGGTGTAAACAGCAGCTAATGTACACTGACAGCTCCTCGTGACTGCTCTCTTCCAGCCTGCTGAGCTGCACAGCAGTACTACACAGACAGAGGCAGGGAGATGAAGAAAGAGGAGGAGGAAGCCAAAAAAGCTTCAAAATGAAAACTTAAGCACCTCTGCTGTTTGTTTAACAGGAATTAAATTCGTTGATGTAGTTTGACTGAAGTCCCGCCCTAGACCCAGCAGGAGGAGAAGATAAAACTCTGCTTTCTTACACAGTAACACGCCTGCTAACCTGTGTAATATTTCTCGCCCTGTCTGTTCCGCTCAAGCAGAGGGTACTCCCAAGACATCAGCGAGCTGCAGCCCTGCTCCAGAGTCGCCCCTCAGTTCAACTGAAGAGTCTGTCAACGGTCTCGCCGGGGATCCACTCGCTTCACAGTCCTCCAGTCTCAAACCTCTGTCTGAGGATCCCTCCGGTGGGGAGTCTCAGCCCGGCACCCCGCTGCCTGTACCTGGTCACTCAGGTCTCAGCATCCAAGAGATGGTGGCCATGTCTCCTGAGCTTGATACTTACGCCATCACCAAGAAGGTTAAGGAGGTGTTGACTGATAATAACCTTGGTAAGAAACATTGGGGTTATAGTTGCTCTTTCATGCTGTTTGTCCTTTTGCTGTCTGTGCAGTTTATTTGGCCCTTCCCTTTCCCCTTCCCTTCCCATTGATGAATTTAGCCATTGAAGCAGTTCTCAGAAATAACCATTCCATTTCCGCTCTCCTAACCAGGCCAGCGTCTGTTTGGGGAGACTATCCTGGGTCTGACTCAGGGTTCTGTCTCAGACCTGCTGGCCAGGCCCAAACCTTGGCACAAGCTCAGCCTGAAGGGCAGGGAGCCCTTTGTCCGCATGCAGCTCTGGCTCCAGGACCCGCACAGTGTGGAGAAACTCATGGACATGAAGCGCCTGGAGAAGAAAGGTGTGTTGTTGAAGAGCACTGAGGAGAAACAAGCGCACACTCCATACGATGTAGCATGGCGTCAGAAAAGCTGTTATTTTAGAATTACATTAACAATAAAACAAAAGCAGCAGCCCTTGAATTACACATGCACATCTGCACAGACAATATCCTTTGTGCAGGACAGCAGAGCATGTTGTGCAGATCACAGTCATCTTGGTGTGATGTCAGTACCAATCAGGACTGCAGACATCACGTACTGTATTAGATGTGACAGCTAGGGGACTGCCGGGGGCCTGCTTACTCACAGTCATCAGCATTCCTCTTCATCATCGTCATCATCATCATAATCATCAGTGTCTATATTCTCGTATTTTTATAATTTGCTAGCCCACAGCCGGCTCTATCACTCCATCATTCTGTATTCCCTTTCTCTTTGCACAAAGTGTTTAGGAATCAGCTCAGCCAAGAGGCCTCACCCTGCCTGCTGCCTCGGAGTGACCCCTTACTGTCCACTTGAAGCTATCTCCCAGTGGAGATGCATATTTGAACCCGCCAGTAGGCACGAGCATCCAGGATCAGTTTACGCTCCTGATATCTTGAACTACTACACACAAGGGCAAAAAACAAAGCTGACCTTACACCAGTGTGTTCCAGCGCTGCATGTGCAAGGGGGGGTTACTGTCCATTCAACTTCTTTTTAGATTATTGACCCTAAAGTAATGCATCCAAATGGCAATGGCAAGTAGACCTGGCTAGCAGCTGAGCCCAGAGGAAAGACATAGACCTATTGTAGAGTAACCGTATTTGACCTCTCACCCTTGTGGTAAAAGCCTATGAGGCAGCACAGAGTTCCAGAGTTGTTCTAACCTTGCTCTGAGGGGTTTTCCCTGCAATGCTAATATATCTCACTGCGTGTTATTGGGGTTGAGAAAATGTCAACCTCATGCGAAGCTGCCATGAGCTGTTCATTTTCAGCCGCTGGTACCTGGAGGGAACTGTGCTGCAGGTTTGCTGTAAAATGGAAGAGATAATTTCATTGTTAGGATTCATGCATGAGGCGACAGCACCATCTAGTGGCAGTTGATGGTGCTATTGAGAATACTTTTCAGATAGGTAGTAACAATGCACAAAAGGTAAAACGTCCACAGGGACATAAAAACAACCTGAAAAACATTTCATTATTGTCACAATTAATTATACATTTTTTTGTCTATAAAATCCAGTCCAAGATGACATTTGAATTTTTCCGGCCAGACATTTAAAACCCAAAGATAATAAGTTACGTATGGTTAATAATATTGATACATGTTATCTATGTAGTGCTTTTAACACAGCTTTATGACTGGTTTAAAAACAGATAGGAAAGTACTAGAAATATAAAATACACGTAAAAAACATAAATGTTGAGCAAACTGGTGTCAGTTTTTATTCATCATTATTATTATTTGCTAATCTTTCATTAAAAATAGATTGCAAAAAATTGGGGCATCTTGATTTTCTTTAAATCCACTAAATGACTAGTCAATTAACTATATCATCTTAAATCCAAAGCTAAAACATAATCCAGCTGTTTGGACTAATCTCCTTCTACTTCACATGAATTTTGTTTTCAAATATGCTCTGCAGCACAGACACCTCTGTTTACTTTAACACTTTCTAAGTAACAGATTTTAAACCTCACTACCAACCTGCTGCAGATGTTTTATTATTGACGGTCTTCACATTAATTCAATAAATAAATGTGTTATCTCTGATGTACTGACTTCCCCCCTTTTCTCTCTGTGACTTTTCAGCCTACATGAAGAGGCGGCTGAGCTCCCTGAGTGACAGCCATTCTGTGGAAGGGGTCTTGGTGGGGACAGATTACCTGCAGGGCTCCCAGAGCCCAGGGCATCAGCATTTGAAGAAGGCCAGGGTGGTGCTGGGCCCTGAGGAGAAGGAGGCCCTAAAAAGGGCGTACCAGCAGAAACCCTACCCCTCCCCCAAAACCATTGAGGAGCTGGCCTCCCAGCTCAACCTGAAGACCAGTACAGTCATCAACTGGTTCCATAATTACAGGTCAGCATGTGGCACCTTGACATTGGGCTGTAACTGTCCAGTGTTTCAATTTATTAGCAGTTTAAGGCATTTTATATTAATAAGATTGATTTAATTTAACAGGAAGATGATTTATTTCTTTGTAAAAAAGTTATAAAACAGTATTTTGTTGTTTAGAGAATACTGATAGGTTTGGAGGTTAATACCTTGTGCATTAATTCTCTAGACAAGTTTTTGTATGTCCCTCTGTGTAGCTTGTCTTCTGTTTGACAAATGATTTTAAACTTTAACCAGCTTGACTAAACCCATGTGTCTTCTCTAGGTCCCGTATCCGGCGAGAACTTTTCATAGAGGAGATCCAGGCAGCTGGAGGGGTAGTAGGAGGGCCTGGCAGCGAGGGGGGATCTCCTTCCCTCCGTGGGTCCAAATCAGGAGAAGGGGACAGCTGTGATGGGACAGAATCTGAGGGCACGGTGGAGATTCGCCAGGGACTGGGGATTGGACTGGAGGATCACAGAGGATCATGCAAAGACCATGATATGGAGGCTGATTCTGAGGCAGGGGGCTCTAATAACTCCCCTGCTCAGCTAGACTGCACCACCTCAGGCTTAGTCGGGCCGGGCTCCAGCTGTGGACTGGGGCTCTTCAGCCTCACAGAAGCGTCCTCCAGTAGCCATGCCTCTAGTACAAACATCCCAGCCTCTGGCCCTGCCAGAAACCCCAGGGACAACAATCTGCGCAAGAAGAAAGCAGCCAATCTCAATAACATCATCCACAGGCTGGAGAAGGCTGCCAGCAAAGAGGATCCCTCAGAGTGGGAGTTCTAGCTCCCCCTGACCATCCTTCATCCCTCTTGTTTCATAACCTCACGACCTCTAACCTTGGACCCCTCCTGCTCTGTTCCAGTCGGAGAGTGGACACAGCCAAAGTCAAGCTCAGCAGCCATTTTTATTAAATAGAAGCTTTCTCTAAAGAGGAAAGAAACAAAGAGTGGTTGGCAAAAACCTTAAAAAGAAGATTTACTGAATACCTAGAAGAACAAAATAAGAGAACTTAAGTGTCTCTCCTTTTTTTTAAACTGAGTTTTGTTTTTGTACTGAGAAAAGCACTTAGCCCTCCTGCTGGCCTCCGGCCCTGCTGTACCTCCCCCTATCACCAGCCACTGGTGCACCAGACTGGTTAGTCCTGAGCTGGGGTCTGACCCACAGCTGGGGTTGAAACCTGGACTCAGTAACACAGGCAAGGCCTGACACAGCAGCTGTCACAGTGATAGACACTGATAGATGATAGATAGAGACAGGAACTCTCTTACAAGAACTCTCACTTTCTTAAAGGAGATTTTTTCCGCTCTTCTTCTCACCTCCCAAGTGTCCACAAACCTCCCCTCACTCAGTGAGACGCCTCATTTTTCACACTGTAGAGTGACTGTTACAAACCCTTTGCCTTTTTCACTCACTGCGTGTGTGTGTGCGTGTTTGTATGTTAGGGGTTGTGTCAGTGTGCACCTGTGTGTGTGTGGGGTTGTGTGTGTCCACACCCTAAAATGGTGTGTGTATATGTGTGTGTGTGTGTTCTCTTCTCAATGGCAGCATGTTTTCTTTTTTATCTCACTCCTACACTCTTAAGAGGGTAGTGGAAGGCCTGCCGGCTGAGCTGCCATGGTTACTGATGTAAGAAAGATGAACTTTGACCTGTTGTGTCCCATATCCTATCCTGCTGACAGCCATGTGATGGCCAGAAGGATCTATAATTCCTCACAAACACACGCACTCATCTGAAGAAGAAGGAAGGAAGGAAGGAAGGAAGGAAGGAAGGAAGGAAGGAAGGAAGGAACCCTCTTTTTGCCTCCTCAAACCCTTCTTTCGAGGATGAAGGATGATCTCTTTTTTTTAAATATTGCAATTTGGTTGCCAATAAGAGATTGCAAAGTCTATTGACTCTAAAGAGTACAAAATAGGGAATTTTAGAGGCATTTTTAATTAGTACAAAATGAGAACAGAAAATAAGAGAATAACAAGTTACTGTTTTTAAAAGAGAAAAAAAATACAAATTAGAATGGATTAATGTTGCATTGTTGAAATACGATACAATGAATTTCACGTAGTACTGTAGCTGTCTGACATGGTGATACTTTGCGTGTCCTCGTTGTTTTAGGTTGTGCACGTCACAGCTTTGCCCAGCACTGGACCTGCTGGGTGTGTGTGAGAGTGTGTATGTGTGTGTGTGTGAGCGTTCGTGTGTGTATGTGCACCACCGACAAATTTTCTCTGTTCACAAACACACATCTTTTTATAGGCCAAATCAGGAAGAGTGTGTGCGCATCTGTCCGTGTGTTAGTATTTGTATTTGCCTGCATGAAAGTCAGGGTCGAGGTCAATTCACTCAGAGTTAAATTTGAGAAGTAAATTAATAATAATGAAATTCATGACTGAAAAAGAAAAGAAAAGAAAGACCAGACACAGTTTTATGGAAATGAATTGCAATGTACAGAACTTGATGAATCTGTAGTTTCTGTCGATCGCTGTCGAAGTGAATTCACCACAATCCTGGTGCGAGCAGTGACCACTCTCCTCCAGTCTGATCCTGGATCCAGGGATGTTAAGTCTTTTTGCATTGAATTCAACTGTATACACTACAAATTCTAAGGCATATCACCTCCTCCCTGCCCCACACAAGCCCTCAGTGCCTGTCAGCCCACTGCCTCCCCTTTGTGTGTGTTTGTGTGTGTGTGTGTGTGTGTGTGTGTAAGAATGTGCGTCTGCGAGGGTGCATGTACACGGATGCTTGTCACGTGTACACAAGCGTGTGCGACTGCAGAGTGTCTCGTGTTTCCAATGAGTGGGGTCATATTTCGTATCTACTTGCACACACTACTAGTGCACAACTGACACCCTTCTTTAAGCTGTTTGATGCGTTACCATTACATTAATCTTATCACAAAGTAGTGTAATACTATGATTTACTGTAGCTTGGTTTTATTGCTATTTTGCATTTATAGTTTGGTTTTTATTCTGCTTATTTATAGGTGCTGTATTTTTCATTTAATGTCTTATCATTTGAGTTGTCTATTTTTTAAGGGATTATACTGTTCCTGAGGGCAAGTAACATTTTTATTAGACGTATAGACTGCCGGCAGTATTGGTTAATATTTACAAAGATGTACTAGTTCTCATTTGTTTGTATATTCATGAATCCTAAAGTTTAGTGTCATTTCAATAGCTTTGAAAAATGTGTTTGCTACAGTCCATGCTCCCGTAAGCATTAAGCTTTTACCACGACAGTTATGCTCTTAAATTGCTAGCTAGAGAATCAAAGGACATATCAAGATCAGTGGGTATATGATGGCATATCTCTTTTCCTGTTTTCTATTCTCCGATCACGTTTGTTTTAACTTTTTATTTGGCTGTTTCTTGGGCAAGCCCGACACTAACGCTCGGCAGGGCATGCAGCTTTCTTTAAGAGTTCGACCGCGCGTTAATCACATCGACGTCACAAACAGGTCCAAGTCTGTACACTTTGTCCAACAGGTCAAATGAAATTAACCTAAACTTGAGTACGCGTGTTAAACTTGAAAGAGGTCATATCTGCCAAATTGAGATTAGAGAAGTGTACCAGCTGGCAGGTGTGCTACGCCAGATTGAGGCGCGATAGCAAGCCTATGATTATGCAGAATTTCTATTGCAGTCCGTAACAAAGCACTTATTAGGATCTTTTTTGAAGACTTAACCGTGGACAGGGTCTGTAAACACTACAGCAGAGCGCGGTCCCGGGATCCTGGGAAATGTTTGCCTTTTTTAAAAAAGTGGTTGTGAACCAAGCACAGACTCTTATCCGCATCCGAACACTAAAAAAAAAAAGAAATATTCAAGCATAAGATCGCTGTCTCCCTGTTTTCTACACGATGAACTGAATACAGCTGCCCCCTCATTTCAAACTATAGACAGAAACTTTTGTCCTGTACACTTGTAGATATTATGAGTTTTTATCTCGGCCCATCCTCAAACCTCCGCTTTCCCCGAATCTATATCCAGATATATTCAAGAGTAACTGATAATCTCATTGCACTGTATTAAGATGCATTTGTTAAAATTGGATTTTGTGATGCATCTAATAATTCCTAAAAACTCCTCAAACTTTGGCTCTTCTTGTGGACGACGGATGTAAAACACGTCGGGTCTCCTTCAGAATAACGAAGGCTCGGACGAGCTCGGACTGGACAACCACAGTATGTTTTATGGTGATGAATAGCTCCTGTAAAGTAAAAGCACTTAACCCCTCAGCCATTTTATAGTCAGATCCATCAACTCACCTAAACCACGTGAGATCATCAGATTTGTGCCTTTAACTGCCAAGCAGGGCACCAAACTTGTGATGTCATTAGATGTAGACGACTTCGCCTGATTTCTTCATAACTCGTCCTGATCCGAAATTCATTTCTCGCACACTTCGTAGTGGTACTTAAAAGTTAACTTTTCCTCAGCCCTCCGCAGAGGGTTGTATATAATTGCTGGAGTGCAGTGAAACCGTTTAAAAAAAAAAAAAAAGAGTAAAAACAAGCTCGTGTATTCTTATGACTGACCTGCAGACGCGTTCCGGTCCGGGTCTTATTTCAGACAGTTGTTTTCCCACAATGCATTTCTCACGTTGTACATAACCTAACTAGCGGCGAGGAAAGGCCAGAGCATCGAATGAAGGAGGAAGCATGCAGAAACAGCGTACACTGTAATAACACTGAATTTATTTCATAGGGCATTTTGTATTTTTCTGTTTGTGTCAGGTTTGCTGTGACATTAATAACGGCACTACAGGTATTGATAATGACGTGTGCCAATTCTAATGGTTATTTGGAAAAGAGACGTGTAAATACGGTCGATCAAGTAGCTATTGATTCACTATTGTCACAGTATGCTTTTTGTTCGAAGGCAGGAGGAGAGAAGGGACGATTCAGGACTTTTCCATGATCCACAGATATTTTTCTACAAATTTAAATCAGATGATTCTATACACTGTTGAATAACATTGTAAAGGTGTAACAGATGCTGTATATCATATCATGTTTTCTGAAGTCGTAAAGCTTTACTGTATGATCTGTTGAAGTAGTGGTTATTCATTTGACATATTAGTTGTAATGGAAGCCCGAACAGCAGCACTGGTCACCATATTCAGGAAAAAAAAAATGAAAGAAAAGAAAAAAAAACCTCAGATGTTTTTTGTAATACTTTTAGAATATATCTTATGAAGTGGGTTTTGTAAGGAAACACTTTCCAAATCAGTGGTGCTGTATGCATAGCACACTCAGTAATACATACACACACAACACAGCACAATACACTCATCCTCTAACCCCCCCCCCCACCCAATTCTCCACTTTACTCACATGCTTTTGTTTTCCCCCCCCCGCTCACCTTTAACATTGTCTCCGGCTGAATTTTTTAAGTCTTAAACCATTTCCCTCGTCTTTCTCCCCCCCCCATCGACTATACAACGTTCGACTCTGGAACGATTAAAACATTTCAGCGAAAAAAACTCGTAAGACTTTAAAAAGAAAAGAAGAAAAAAAAAAGAGGAAGCAAAAAGCCAAATGGTGAAATAGTTCTCCACCTCTGTCGAAAGGTTGCTGACAGTTTTTCTCTCTGTTTGTTGCTACCTAGTGTCGTCGCTTCAGTTCACCCCGTAGCTTAAACCACAGTGTAGTCTGACAACCAAATGACCCGGGGAGATCTTCATCCCCCCCCCACACCCCCTGTTTGGAAAGCTTTAAGACGCTTGTTGAGGCTTTATCAAGTTCAGAGTGTTTGACGATGATATTTCACAGCTTATCATCACCAATGTGGAAGTAATAATTCTCGTAATAACCTGTCCCACTGCTTATTTTTGTGAGTGTGTGCGCGTACGTGTGTGTTGTAGTACAAAAGGCTGCATGACTGTAAAGGGATGGTTAAAGATGTTGTTTTTTTATTTTAAATGTTGTTTCCTGAGCACTTCTGTCACTCCTGAGATGCTTCTTTTTGTTGTCCTTCGGGGTTCTCCCTTCCTTTTGTTTCCCCCTCATGTATCATCGTTTTCTTTATCTTTCTATTTACTAAACGTATCATGTTGTCTGTTCTCAGCACTGTAAAACAGTCCCTTCTACAACATTGAAAAGCAATATCACTGTATGAAACGTTCACAATGTATTTGTTATGATTGACATTTGATTCATCATCATTATTATTCACATGCACCCTAGGTGTGATAATTGAAGTAAATCTCTTTTATACAAATACTAAAAGTGTACTGTGGTAGTTTTTTTTGTTCTCACATGGATGGATGGTTCTGTATAATAAGTATTCTCAGAGAAAGAGATGAGTAGGAAAGTGGGGTCTACATAGGTTTTCAATGATATTGGATTTCTTCTGCCTTTTGCTGCTGCCACAGGTGAGATGTTTGAAAACTTAAAATAAAAATAAAAACAGAAACAAATCGTCTAATGAAAAGATATGATTTTTAAACCCTCTTCATCTTTCCTCCGCCCCCTACAGGCCGCTATGCAGAGCTGCAGGTGGAGTTCTCGTCTGCGGTGCGTACCAGCGCCGAGCAGAAGGAGCTGATTCTGAAGCTGGAGCACGACCTGGGCACCATCCAGTCCATGTCCTCCCTGACACGCCCCGACGCCGACGGCTCGGAGGTCACCAACATAGGGGACATTCCTGATCCGATCAAACAGGCCGGCGCCATGTTTTCTGGTACGTAGAGTTAAAGAAAAGTTTGAGTACAAGGAGGAAATTTGAAATGTTCAGTGATAGAAACCTCGAGTTGGCTTTGTTGAATAATTTAAATGTTAGAATGGCACCTGGAGAGCTCATTCCTCTGCCACGGCTGGACAGTCCTCATGAAACCACATTTAAATTCACGAGATCCACATTCTATTCTTCTATTTTGATCTGCTCCAAATCTCAAACACATGAATTATTCTCAGATTATTCCTATGATCTCAGGAGAATTGATTTGGTTCTGCAGCAGAGAAATCTACATATCTTTTTTTAGAATGTACCATGTTCATGTAAAACACTTTTTTGGGACCTTTAACAGTAAATATACTGTTCAGGTGAAAATCATCCGGGGTGTTTTAATTGTCTGCTCACTGGAATTATTTTCCTTTTTGGCTAAATACACAATATCACAGAAAGACCCAAAAAAGACGATGTGAATCTCAAAGTTAAATATTCCGAATAAATATTTAACCCTAACCCATTTTTTTCCTTGTCTGTAAATTAAAAGGATTGAGACAAACTGTTTTAATAAATATTCCACTTCTGGTAAATTTCCACATTTAACAGTCTGAACGCCAAAAGAGATTAAAGCTCATTGATGCCATTTCAGTCCTCATGAGCATACAATTGAAAATACTGAAGCTTGATGTAATGAGATAACCTTCTGATTCTGACTCTGTATTTGAGGGAGTTTGGTAACATATGTCAGTCGTCAGTTCAGAGGGAGTGTGTCCAGTTCAAATGGAGTTAGACTCTCACCATCTGTCTGATAGTGAAACAGATTAACAACAATTGACCCATTTTCCAGATACAATTGATCATACTGTGACCATATCTACATATAAATAGAGAAAAGTGATTTATTGGCTCTAAGGGTTATGTTATTTCCCCCCCACTCAGGTGTGAGCCCACATCCCGAGCTTCCTCAGGGCCAGATGGACTCGCTGCTCTCCATCATCTCCAGCCAGAGGGAGAGGTTCCGTTCCCGCAACCAGGAGCTGGAAGTTGTGAGTCACGATTCCTCTCACACACACACATGCGCACATACACACAGTGTTGTATTGTAGGAGAGCTCATTTCTTGTCCATGTGCTTCCTGTGTGCCCTGCAGGAGAACCGCTCCCTGCAGCAGACCATGCAGGCCCTGCAGACCGAGCTGGACAGCCTGAGAGCCGACAACATCAAACTCTATGAGAAAATCAAATTCCTGCAGAGCTACCCCAGCAAGGTGTGTATCGTGAGTGTTTGTTCGACTGAGAACTACATGTGTGTCACTCAAGGTTTAAATATAACGATCGTATGGAATCTAACACCCTGAAATACTTTGGAGTGACATTAAGCTGTGTGTGTTTTCTGTGTGTCGCAGGCTTCAGGCAGTGACGACACCGTCATGCGTTACTCCTCCCAGTACGAGGAGAGACTGGATCCATTCGCCTCCTTCAGCAAGAAGGTGCAAGACAACACACCATTCATCAACCTGCCAATTTCCTGCTTTATTTTGTAGTTCATTTGCTGACTGAAAATGAATGATGGGATATTTCCAATACAGTGACAATGGAGCTTTATTTAGTGTCAGAACAGCATAATAAAAGAATCATATTTGGATTCTACATTTAGTTCTGATGTGCAGAATTCATCCAGATGCGTAGTGTATACTTGTTGAGGAGGAGTTTTGTACTTTACTGAAAGTAATTCTGGGAAATGTAAAATCCTCTAAATGTGTTTTTTTATTTGATTATTTTTAAATAATGTTATTTGAGTTGTTCACAATTTCCAAAGATGATGAACATTAGTTGAGGTTAACTACGGTTTGTTTTCAGGAGCGTCAGCGACGATACCTGAGCCTCAGCCCCTGGGACAAGGCAACCCTGAGCCTGGTAACACTCACTCACATACGCACACACACACACACACACACACACACACACGTACTAGAGTGCATCTCGGGTTTACCTTTCTGTTCGAACTTTGCCTGTGAAAATTCACCATGTCCGAACCCAACTGAGCCAAACACATGCAGGATAGAAATTCAAATGAACCCGACCCAAACACCTTTTTCAAATACTTGTCTGAAATCTGGTTTGTCGTCCACACTCCTGATCTGATCGTTTGGTTTTGTCTCTTTAGGGACGAGTGATTCTCTCCAACAAAGTGGCCCGGACCATAGCTTTCTTCTACACCCTGTTCCTGCACTGCTTGGTCTTCTTGGTTAGTCTCTAATTCTTAAACACCTTGAATCCTTCTGTGTGTTCAGCTTCAGAGAAACTGAACTGAATCGTCCCCTGTGATCTTTCAGGTTCTGTACAAGACCGCCTGGAGCGAGAGCATCGGCAGAGACTGCTCCGCTTTCTGCGCCAAAAAGTGAGAGTGCACCCGGCAGCTGAAAGTGACCCTGGAATCGTCCGGGTTTTATATCATGTGTGAACTCAAGATGTTGTTTAAATCCTTACAGGTGATTTAATGTTCTTTATTTTCTGTGTTCTCCAAGGTACTCTGACCACATCCACCGCTTCCACGAGAACGAACAGAACCTGTAAGCGGAGCCGCGGTGACATCATCCTGCTCCTGTGAGATGAGGCTGCTCCAACATTCAGCAGCAGTTTACTTAATGATGGAAACTGAAACTCATCTCCACTAGGGGGCAGCTGAGGGCTGTAAACTGTTCATCAAACGGTTGGTCGATTCCAACAGAGAATTTTCTTTTTCCTTTCCAGCTTTGATTGGTTGATTTATTAGAAAAAAAAAATCTTAGATCGGCATGATGCTGAAAGCCAATCATTAGTCCTTAATGTGCTGTTGTTGCAGAAGTTTAATGAAGTTAAGATTTAATAACCAAAGGGACCGAAGTACTGGAGTGTTGATGTGTTGATTTCTGAGTTATACTGGAATTTAGAATAAATAGGGAATATAATCATAAAGAAATAGTTGTTTAAGAGCTGTATGATCATTATATAACAGAATCACCATCGATGTGTGACACACTACATTACAGTGACTCCACTGTTCATACATGCACACACACATATAATCTCTAAAGTGATTTTAAATAAAAAAGAAACTGACAGAGGTCGGTTGATATTAAGATTTAAGGTGAAACATATAACATTAGACTTTGTGTTTAAATGGGGACTCTTATGATTTGTCTATGATGGTTATGGTGGAAGAGGTGGTCACTTTAAGAGGTGATGGTGGTGGAATAGATTTTGTGTTTTCATTCCAGTTCAGATTTTCTCTACTTAAGAGACTAATATTATTGATTAATTGATAGGTGCAGTTTAATGTCTTGAATCCACCTTGTTACTGTTCACTGGCTGTTCACAGATCATCTCTCCTCCTGATAGATGATCGCTGCAGCAGTGCTTCATCAGTGGTGACTGTCTGTGATCCTAATGTCCAAGATAAATGACATGTGCATGTTCTCCTGCTTGCTTCTCTCTTTCAGATCTATTCAAAAATAAAGACTATGCAGTAATGTGTCCTCTCTTATCGTTTCTACTGGATTCACAGTTTGCACATGACACAACTCTTAAACAGGCTTTAATTCACGTGGGATGGGTCCTAATTTATTTTTTAGGCACGTCACTGCAAAAGGTCACAGTGAAGATTTCTCTACTCTGACCGTTTGATGTTTGAGCCGAGGAGTTGATCTGTTTCTGTTTAAGTCGTTCAAACTGGGGACAGTGGGGATCAAGTTGGTGAAGTCAAACAGACACAGACGTGTTTGGAACAAGTCGCTTTTTACTTTTTGAATTTCCCATCGCAGGTTTGGTCTTAAATTCCATTAGTTCAATCAAGGAGGGGGATGTTGATGTTGTGCGTTTGTTTGTCTGTTTGTTAGCAGTACTACACAAGAACTACTCAATGGATTATCACGAAACTTGGTGGAAGGATGTGGTTTGAGTCAGGGAGGAAGAACCTGTTAAAGTTGGTGCAGGTACAGATTTTTTTTTCACTCTTAAACATTGTGAGGTGGTTTTATAATTTCGTGGATTTCTCAGAAAACAATTCATGGATCTTGAATGGGGGGGGGGGGGGGGGGGGCGCCTTCCATTTAGGAGTGTGTCCATTTTGGTGCAAATCCAAATAAAAAATGAGGTGATTTCATTCAGGCACTGTTGGGCCTTTGCAGAGGTATGCTCTACTGAGTGCTGGTTCAAAAGGTCTTGAACTTAATATGTTTAGAGCTCTAGACTACCAGGATACGTCTCGCGATTCACAATATTCTACATTTATCTGATGGTCAATCTTGGGAACTGAAAACATAAGGTAATTAAAACTTTAACAGGTATTGCATATATTTTGTGTTGATGTTTCTTCATACATCCTTTTCTTTTTTCTTTTACCTCTTTTGCTCTAAAAAGCTTCTAGAAACTCATCAATGAACCTCATTGTTCTACTGGAGAACAAGTTTCTTCATGAAGAATATGGACTCATATCCCCTTTAAGCAACTTTGTTTTTAATGTGTATTAATCTGCAGCTGGAAATAGACCCAGTAAATGCAATATTCACTCCAGATGCTAAAGTGCAGTTTTTTTTTGTACTGGATTACTTAGTCTTTTTAAAATATTTAAGAAACATCCATCCATTACTCTCCTCCCTGTTCCTCTGTGGGTCGCAGGAGGCCGGTCCCAGCAGAGGCAGACTGCACCCTGCACCGGTCGCCACTGTTTAAGTGATAATCCATATTTAAAGCTTTATATCTTCAGTGAGAATGAAGCTGGTTGGTGCTTGAAGCAGTAGCCAGGAGGAGGAAGTCACAAATATGGAGGTTTTATTCCTTCTATTGGATTTTTAATACGACAATGGTCTCCCTGTACTTTTACATAAGTCATGATGGTAAAGAGACGAGCGTGGGCTGATAGGAAGCACTCTCGGGTCTGTTTAACAGCTGATCCAGGAGGAAGAGGTGGAAGTGACCGACTCTCACACACACACACACACACTCATAGGGAATGAATGTGCTGATCAGTGATCCGGGGCCTCGGGTATGACTGAATTAGACTGCATTATTCATGAAAGGCCTCCTCTTAAAGAGCTCCTCAGCTCACAGCCATTAAAGACTAACGAGACAGACACACACACACACACACACACACACACACTCCTCGTCCCCCTGGTCCTCCACTTCTCCATCTGTCCTACGCCTAATTTTGCTTATCACTCAGCACATTTGCAGCCTCCTCGTGACCTCCAGAGCGCCATTCTACAACCCCAAACTTCAACACACACACACACGCACACACACACACACACACACACACACTCCTCGTCCCCCTGGTCCTCCACTTCTCCATCTGTCCTAAGCCTAATTTTGCTTATCACTCAGCACATTTGCAGCCTCCTCGTGACCTCCAGAGCGCCATTCACTACCAACCCCAGACTTCAACACACACACACACACCTTTTCACTTCTCCCTCTCTCCTTCCTCCATATCCTTCGTCTCGGGCCTCTCCATCGACAGCCCCATAAATATTAACAACCTCAATCCGTAGAATAACAAAGGTCTTAAGTAAAGCCTAATGGCCTGATGTTATATTTTTACTGCGGTGGACCGGTCATTTCTCCCGGACGGATCTTTGGGCCTGGAGCTTTCTTTAATGACGGCACACTGATGACTCAGCGCTTTATGGTGGTTTTCTGTCCTGTCATGTTTATTTTGAGGCTGTGAGAGACACTGAGTGGACAGGAGCGGTCTGGATTTTTTATTTCCAGTTTGGGTCCAGTGAAGTTTTTACTGTTTCTAATATGAACATGAATTATTGAGCCGACTCCTCTTGTCTCTGTCGGTTTTGCTTCTGCCAACTTCAGTCGATCTTAAAACGTGTTTCCCTCTGTGTTCGTAATGGAACATTTGTGTTTGAATGTAATTTCATCAAATGTGAAATCTTTGACCCCGATGATGATGAGAGGCTTTTTTTTTAGGCTGCAGGTAACAATTATTTTTTTTCTTTAATTATTTCTTCATTATTTTGACTGTGAAATGATTCATGTTACTATTACTGTTAACATCATAGAGTCGACACTGTGAGTGGCCAGGAAGGTCGCACGTTCTTCCTCAGGGTCGGTGCTCCGGTGCATTCGACTGGAAAATACATTTATCATCCAACAATCATGTTGGATGTCAATGTTGTAACATTGTGTGTGTGTGGGTGTGGGTGTGGGTGTGGGTGTAGGTGTGTGGGTGTGTTTGTGTGTGTCAACAACAGATAGAAGGATTTTTACAAAAGTATGGTAAGAAAAACTAAGTATATCTATCGATCAAATATAATTTAAAGCTTATATTGATTGGAAATGTATTTCCCCTCATACAATACGATAAGTGCGGTCATGCACAATCTGGGAAGAACTTTATAATATGACATCATCCATCATTAAAAAATGCATCTTTTTGAGGCACCTCTGAATCCTGTTCTTACATTACATTTCATTTAGCTGACGCTTTTAATCCAAAGCGATTTACAATAAGTGCATTCAACCATGAGGGTACAAACCCAGAACAACAAGAATCAAGAAAGTGTAAGCCAAACTATATAAAGCTATAGGTAAGTGCCATTTAAGTGCTACTAAATCACTACATTTAAATTTTTTATATTATAAATCCTTGTGTCATCCTTGAGCTCATTTACTTCTGCAACCAATAACATTAGAGATATGACCTACAGCTTATTTTTATTATCCATTTAAAACCTTGATACCAAATCTTGGTATTGATAGAAAATAGAAAAGCAGGAAAACCTTCTATCTCAGGCGGCTCAGTGAAGGTAACTAGATTCCTCGGTTCATCTTCCACAGTTAACTATTGTTACTGGACATGTTTGTGATCGCTGACTCTGCAGATCCACATCGAGCACAATCCAGTTTGGGAATTTGAGCGTTTGTTCCCTCCTGAGCTGCAGATCAGTGCTGACAGAGGAGTTATGAGACACTTGGCCATGTGTGAATCCTCCTGAGGCTCGACAGGTAAGATTTGTTTTTCCTTCTTCTTCTTCTTCCTCCCATTCAGCAGCTTCCTCTTCATTCATGTCTCTGCGGCTGAGAAAATCTCATTCACGACTTCATTCAGACAACACACCATTCAGGATTTCTGGGCTTTGTGTTGCTAAGTAGCTCGGGTCCTAAACTGCAGCGGAGCACTGTTGCATGGATACAAATAGTGTGTGGGAGTGTGTGTGTGTGTGTTTGTGTGTTACTCTTTGGCGCCTGTTTGTGTTTCAGAGGTGTCATTCATTTTATTTGGGAGAAATCATTCACTAACATTTTAGTCTCTCTGGAAACATCCCCCCCCACACACACACAATCAACATCACCCAATCCCTCCCCCACTGGGGTGTTGCCATGGAAACAGGCTTCCTCTTGTCAGGTGGATCCTTACCGAACACCCCCCACACTCACACCCCCCCCCCCCCCCCCCCCCCCCCCCCCCACACACACACACACACTTTAGCTGTGCTCTGATTTGCTCTTACGTCGTCCGGCTGAATCACTCCGCCACGTGTTCCTGCATCAGCCAATCAGGACGCAGAGACATGGAGCCGATCTCTCTCATCATGACCCCCCAGCCCATCGCTTAAATCTCCCCCCCACCCTGCCTCCCCTCTCTCTATCACCTCTCCTGGGGAAGGTGAAGGGTAGTGACAAGTGCTTGGATGTTGTTTATTCACTGTAGAAAGAAAAAAAATATGATTATCATGTTTAAATTACAGAATTCACAGCCTTGGTTATGAATGGATTCAAACCTGAAGCTCTGTTTGGGCTCCTGGACGACCCCAGACCTTCTTAGAAGAGACTCAGAAACCCTCCTGAACATACTTTTATCTGCTGGACTCTTTGTGAGAACTACATTACATGACACATTTTCTATTTTCCATATCTGTGGTTGGAGTTGATCCTAATTTTTGCAGCAATCAGGAGCTAGAAACCTCCAGAGCACATGTTCACTTAGTCGGAGACTAGTGACACTTGATATTTTCATATATGCAGGTATTTGTGTGAGGTATTTGATTTGTTGCATACTAACAATATCAAGACACAAGATTATATCGAGATTATTACTCAAAACAGCATATTACATTTGTTAAAAAATTTCTTGAAAAATATTAATCTAACTTCAACTTGAATTGATTTGAAGATAAAGGCCTGCATACATTAATTACATCTAAAAGTGTATTTATAGCAAATGTATTTCTAAGTATAAAAAGTTAAAGTTTTTAAGTTGCCTGACTGACGTGCTCTCCTTCCTGCTGCAGTTTCCTCGAGCTGTGTACAGTGAGAATGTTCTTTATGATACTGTGCGATCTCGGGCTGAGTTCCAGAGTGGCTCAGATGACATCTCCACTCCCATCATGCATCATCTCCTGCCAGCTCAGCGGAAGAGACGTGACCTCAGGTACAGGGTGACACGAAGAAACACACACACACACACACACACACACACACACACACACACACACACACACACACACACACACACACACACACACACATACACGTTTCACCAGCAGGTCATCTGAGGAGAAGCGCTGCTAATTTCTTGTCACCTCGGTGGAAGTTGTGAGTGACGGCTGGTGTGACTCAGCTGGCAGACTGACACTTGTGAGTCTGTGTGAGGAGATCTGTAACCATGAAGGCTCCATCTCCACACACAGGAAGCACATGACACAAGTTCTGCTCCAGCTCGTGCTCTCAGCCACGATGGAGGTCAGACTCAGAGGTCAGATTCTAACAGGACCTCTGAGCTGAGACTGAATATGTAACGATAATTGATATTAACAGGGAAACGGCCCCTGTGTGGTCCCCTGAAACTGACGGGTCTCAAAAGCTCCACGTCTGCAAGCAATACATTTCAGTTGATTTGATTAATGAATTAATAAATCTTATAGCAAAAACGAATCATATATAACCTGCGAAAAAAGGTAATTGAGGCCTCTGCAGGAGGCTGACATTTTTATGCGCTTTTTATTTTAATTTCATGAAGTTGAAAACAAACCTCTAAATGTTGCATATGGAAAAGTTGGACACATTAACAAGTCTTTACCACACAACTACACAACTTTAACAACATACACAACCTGCTACAGTTGGTTTCTGAGTCTCTGGGCGTCTAAATATAGTTACTGCACTTTACCTGATAGGAGGTTGTAGGTGACATGGTACAGTCACAGTGCAAAATAAAGAGTAGGGTGTGTGTTGTAGATAGATAGATAGATTACTTTATTCATCCCCGAAGGGAAATTAAGTCGTCATAGCAGCAGGTATATTTGAATACAATAAAATACAATACAATAGAATAAAATACAAAATATTGAGGTAGAAAGAATAAAAAAAAATAAAATAAAAAAAAAACAGGAACACAAGATAAATAGGTAGATAAGTTGTCCTGGCAAGATGATGGTAATAGTACTGATGATATGATGGTAATGTTATTGTTAGACAGTATATACAAATAGTACAGTATATATATAGTATATAATATAACATAATATATATATTTATATATGATAGTAATTCTACCACTATAATAGCAGTATATAGTAATAATGGCAGCAACAGTATATATAATAATAGTAAATATAATAATAATAACATGTACACATGTATAAATATTATATACAAAGAATATACAAAGAGTATGATATAATATGATATGATATATAGTAGAGGTATAAATATAAGTATTCGACTATACAATAGATAATATAATATACTATGAGTGTAAGAATATGTAGACAGTGTGCAAAAGACAATATTATTGTATAAAATGATATATAGTATCAATATGGTTTATATTAACACATAGCGGAGTGTTTTACAGGGTACACAGTGCGAGGAGACAGGTGCAGTTCTGTGATGATGGCTCTGAAAGAGGTAGCTGAATTGTACAGTCTTATTGCGGTTGGGAGGAACGATTTCCTGTATCGTTCCTTAGAGCAGCGGGGTTGAATGAGTCTGTGGCTGAAGCTGCTCCTTAGCTTGTCCAGTGTTTTGTGGAGGGGGTGAGAGGGATTGTCCATGATTGCCAGCAGTTTTGCCAGCATCCTGTCCTCCACCACCTCCTCCAGGGTGACAAGCTTAGAGCCAACCACAGACTCTGCCTTCCTAAGGTGTTTTCTCAGTCTGTTGGCGTCCTTTGCCTTGATGCCCGCACCCCAGGACACCACAGCAAAGAAGATGGTGCTCGCCACAACAGACTTATAGAACATCTGCAGCATCTTGTTGCAGACATTGAAGGATCTGAGCCTCCTCAGGAAGTAAAGCCGGCTCAGGCCCTTCTTGTAGACGGCCTCTGTGTTGGTGGACCAGTCCAGTTTATTGTCCAGTGTGACACCCAGGTACTTGTATGCAGGGACCACCTCCACAGCCGTCCCACCGATGCAGACAGGCGAGGGCAGGGGCTTGTTCCTCCTGAAGTCCACCACCATCTCCCTCGTCTTCTTCACGTTGAGCTGCATGCGGTTCTCCCCACACCACTTCACAAAGCGGTCAACCAGGTCCCTGTACTCAGCCTCCCTCCCGCCCTCAACACACCCCACAATGGCCGTGTCATCAGAGAACTTCTGCAGATGACACGTCTCAGTGCAGTGCTTAAAGTCAGCAGTGTATGTGGTGAAGAGGAAGGGGGACAGCACAGTTCCCTGGGGGGCCCCGATGTTACTGATCAGACGATCAGACACTGTGGGGGCTATACTGACAATACCCCCATCTTATTAATGTCTATTTTTTCAAAACAGTGCTACCCATAATATTATAGATATTAAGCTCTCATTACTATCTGATAAGGCACCATTTATAATGGCTTTGTCGTCTGTAGTTAATCACTTTATCAATGGCTAATTGCTCATCTGTAATGAGTAATTGATTTCCAGGTATGAACTTTATCCTCGAGCAGTTCACTTACCTCTCAAATTAATTATCGAGTTTTGTCCAAACCACCAAGTCTGCGTTTGTAAAATTATGAATAATTCACAGATATTAAAAATCATCTCAACCTGCAAACCGAACTGTTTCTATCAATTTTACTATTAACCTATTACTAACGCCTCAAAAACAACTAATAAATGTGTCCGAAATAACCCTAACCCTAACCCTAGAACTTCTCCTTCCAGCTCCCTTGTAAGATGTCTGGAAAATGTCCAGCTGTGTTTTTTATGGAATTCACATCTGAAAACAACTGTAGATTTGTTTCTGTTTTTATGATTGTGTTCCCTCACAGGCAGTAGATTCTCTCTATTTTCCAGACTGCAGTGTTTGAATTCTTCGACCAGTTTTCAACTTTTCGACTAACGTGGCAGTGGTGTCCATCAGTTTTTTTACATTGAAAGTCTGGGCTGAGTCGTCTGTGCTCTTCAGTTGAGTTTTTCCCGCTCAGGAGACAGTGAGGGGCAGTTTCTTATTAAAGCCGGCTGACACATTGATCCTCAAACAGCCCCAGGAGGCCAATCTCTGTCCTGACCACTTCAGATGCTTTCACAGGAAATCAACTCAAAAGCATCTCTCTCTTTCCCCTCCTCTCTTTAAACTGCTCCCCCCCCCCTCACCCCTCTGAAGTCTAAATTTGGTCTGTGTTTGAACTCCTGATCGATGACACCCGGCGAGGAGGCCTTGTTGTTTGTGTGCTCTCTCTTATGTTATGGTTTCCTGCTCTGCTCTCAGACTTAACTGTACATCTGCACAGAGGAAGAGTAATACACTTTGAGGACTGGTGATTGGAGAGATCGGAGGAATTGGGAAAGGAAAGTGTGATGATGTGATGTTTGGACAGAGGGATTGAATCATTAGGGAATAAAACAAACGGTGACGTGAGAGAGAGAGTGACGGTTTTGTGGATAAGCAGGAGGTTGAAGTGGCCCCTGCCCCCCTCTGGTTCCCGTCGATTCATCCTTCCGGCAGGAAGTGTGTGAGGATCAATAAGAAGCGAGGGTCTCTGGAGAGAGACGGAGAAAAGGCCCAGGTCTCTTTTTGTTTCATTAAGCTGCTCCTCACTCTGGGTCCAGAATAATCAGCTGAAAGATTTCTGTAGTCATCGTCACAGATAATAAAAGTGGCGACAGTGACTCAACCACAAACACCTTTTGACAAAGGTGGAAATGATATCGATCTATGATCTTAGTTTTAAATGCTGGATCAGACGTATGTAGGATTTAAAACCAGAGTTTAGTTGAAATGTGTTTATATATCAACACAGGCTTCTGTTCATTTCAGAAATACATTTCATTCAGAAATGTGAGTTAACAGCATCACAATTTACATTATTGTTTCTATACATTCTTGCAAAAATTACAATAAGTTACTAGAGGTATATATAAGGTGGAAAACAAGGGAGTAACAACTGAACATTTCAGAGAACAAGAGAAATAACACTACTGAGGAATAACCAAACAGATGTTGTGAAACACTTTTGTCTTAATGAATAACTAGAAATACTCCGAATGAAATGCATATGCCTCTGCACAGGAAATATACATAACAAATATAAAAAAACAATGGGATCTATCTTATCCCGTGTTCGGTTGCTCCACAAAGTTTCGGGGAAATCGGTCCAGTAGATTTTGTGCAACCCTGCAGACAAACAAACCAACAAATTTAAATAAAAACAAGACAATAACTCACAGCATAAATGATAGAATAATTATGCTATTAATAGTTCTCTCATCTCTCTAAGTCAGCCTTAAGGATGATAATACATAGAGGGAATCAGGCTGTGGTTTATAGCAGCTTGTTGGCCGAGATACAAGTAGATGAATAGAAATGATCCACACCTGAATACAGAAGGTTATGTTCTTTAAACGTACGTATACACACTGGTGGGCAGTTCATACAGGCTGCTGGGATTGGATAGTGAAAGACTTGATGGGGTTCAAACTGACGTATAATTCTGGCAACATTTCAGTCACATTATCTTCTGCTGAGTGTGAATCACTTGGATCATAGATGCTGAACAGCAGCTGACAGAAGAGTATGTGAGACAGGATGTGTGTGTGGGAGCTCTGAGCAGGAACAGGTGAGGAGCCGCCGGTTAAAGAGGAAACACTCAGATCAGATGGTGACCTTCTGCTCGTCCTCTCCCACCACCACCACCACCACCTGTCTGCATTCTGAACGGGTTATTATTTTAGCCCTTAAACCCACCATGTAGTCACGCACAGTCAATCCTCTCAGTGAGGATTATAATGAAGGTGTGCCATGCTCTGTCTCTCACTGAGCGGTAAACATCAGTGAGCCACGTGCAGAGTCTCAATGAGCCAAACAGCAACAACACATATGGAGCGGTGTCAGCCGGAGCTCTGTGGTGCAACAGCAGCGTTGATCTGTTTGACTCAGTATCCTTATCAAGGGAAGCCATGTTTATCCATGAGGCACATTTTCAACAACCAGATAAGACTAAAGTGCTGCACAATAATAAAAAACTGAAAAGATAAATACAGATTAAAATACAGTTAGATAAAAGCCAAAAAAAACAATGACAAAGGAACTATTAATAAACTTAATAATAACGATCATCATCGTAACCACTGCCACCAACATCATGTCAGTAGCTGTAAAATTCAGAAACTATAAGTGTAACTCATTATAAAATAAGAGGGTTAGCAATAACAAATTCTGCGTAAACACAAGGCTGGAATTTTTACTGCAGCAAACTCCTTCTATATCATCTATTACTTCAAACTTAATGACTTATTAGAAAATGGAAAAGCTTGAGTGCTTCTGGATGGTTTACCAACAAAGCATTATTATATATTTGTGAATATAGTATTTACTGAAGCAACAGAAACTTAACTTAAACCTGTGATAAAATAATTTCTTATTAACTGTATTGTTCCCTCTACACATCTAAGCTGTTGAGTCAGTATATAGTGACAGTTGATTAATTATTATAAGAATTAGAAATGTTAATTTGTAGTTTAAACAGATTTTGGACCAGATGTTCTCTGTCAGTTTCAGTCAATCAGTTCATTCTCCTCATTAAAAAATGAAATGCCAGATGATTTCCCCCCACCTGGCAACCTAACTGTCTTCCTATTATTGGCTTCTAACTGATGAATAGCACTATTACATTTATTTTAAGAAAAGTATTTATTGAGAAAGGCTAAGGTCCTTTTTCAAACGTGGCCTCATCGGAAAGTGTTTCTGTCGTGTCTGGAGATCAACGTGCACGTCATCCATCGTCTTTTCTTTATGTCATTAACTGATGAAAGAGCAGAGGGATTCTACATGTCGCCATGACGTCAGGGTTACCTCACCTCTTCATCGCTCAACACAGTTCAGTGTCAAAGCAGAAATTAGTTTTTTTTAATGGAAACCATCATATATCTTCAAGCTTTGAGGGAATGTTCCAGTTGCTCAGATCCCAAAATCCCCAGTGAGCAGTTTCACTGGACACTTACACTTATCCATTCAGTCTGTAGTCTGCGTGTGTGTGTGTGTGTGTGTGTGTGTGTGTGTGTGTGTGTGTGTGTGTGTGTGTGTGTGTGTGTGTGTGTGTGTGTGTGTGTGTGTGTCTGTGTGTGCATGTGTGTGTGTATGTCCAAAGTCACTGTGTATCTGGTTGTGTGTGTGCAGGCTATGAAAGTGGGTTGAATGCCCTCTTTTTTCATTCATTCATCAACACACACACTGGGCCTCTTGTATTGTGTCAGTGTGGAGTTATGGCAACAATAAAAGGGCGTGGCTCCTTTAAGGGCAGTCAAGGTGGCTGTTAAATAGATCTGTGACACACACACACACCCCCACACACAAACACACACTCTAACCCCCAGTGAAGGAAGCTGGGGTCAATTCAGCCTGAGACACAAAACCATGTCTTAGTGTGAGTCGGCCTTCAAAATAAAAGCCTTAACAGTAACAAAAGTGGTTAATATATTAATATATTATTAGAAATAGTCAATAAATTAGACCTGAGATATCATTTCTACTCCAAACATAGGAAGTCCAAGAGCTTTACAGAATAAAACGTCCTGTCTGACCCGTGCAGGGAGCAAAGATATATTGTGATGTTTTGATCAAAGTCAACTTCATTTAGAAATGTAATAAAATAAAATAAAATAAAATAAAGTAAATCCTGCGCAGTCCGCTTCTGCGCAGGAGGTAAATATATATATTCTTTAATTAAACTAAGAAGAAAAAATGTATAATAACAAAAAGCCAATTCATTTGCCTTAAAAAAATAAATAATAAACCTTACAATTTCAACAGGGCCTCACTGTCTGTCAGTGCCTGTCAGTGCTCGGGCCCTAATAATATTAAACAACGTTCAATTTAAACAGCGTAACACATGATTCTGATGCAGCACCACTGTGCACGGCTTAAGTTAATATTGCCTGTAGTTATACATTTATTTTGAAAGAAATTTGCAATTAGCCGATAAAATGAATTATTTGATAAATATAATCAAAAAAAATCGCTTGGGTCAGCAAAACCTCTTAAACTCATATTTGTTATTTTCAGGAAACCTCCAATAAAATGACTGGTAAATAACCATTAAGTACTAAAAACTGAAAAGTAGTTATCAGAGTAACCAGAAATCTGCATTGAAATGACCAACACCCATAAAAAGACATCTGTGGCCCCTTTGTCACTCGCACTGCTGAACTAAGGGGTCCCCAAACCCATACCACATTGGAGCTTTATTTTGAAGGTTGGTGCCGGATGTATCATGTTTCCCCTGTGTGACTTGTCAGTGGTCTGTGAACAGAGCCGGAGACAGAGCAGCAGCACAGTGCGTCGAGCGGAGACATGGAGGCAGAGCTGCTCCCATAAACCAGAGAGGAGGAGGAGGAGGACGCATCAGATGAAGAAGACGGAGCTGCATGATGTGTGATCCTGGGGAGTGAACATCCTCTCAGCAGAGCCTCACACGCGCGCGCGCACACACACACACATACACACACCAGCGTCATGGAGCCAGTCCTGCATTGAGGTGAGAGCTGCTGCTGCTGCGTGTTGTTTCTGATTCTGTGCGCCCTGGACCGGCCTGACGCGCCGGATCAGGTTCGTTCTGCAGATGCTTTAAACGCGCTGGTGATGTGAGCAGAGACGCGTCATCATCGTGGTTTGTGGAGGAAAACAACAACAAACCTCCAGGTGCTGGGGGGGGGGGGGGGGGCGCTTCATCCCCTCACTCAGCCTCTGCGTAAAGATCGGCTTTCACTGGGGCGAGAGAACAAGTGCGGCTGATGGCAGTCGTGCGTTTTTAGGTGTTTGGCCGTAGATGAGGCTTCCTGAGGGGGGTGGGCTCGTTATAGAGGATGGGTGTAAAGGGGCTTTTCTGATAATCCATTTAATAGCCTTGAGGGAGTAAAGTCTGGTCAGTGTCAGGGTGGCGCAGGGCCCGGATGTGATGGGATGGGACGTGCAGGCCCTGCTCCAACTGACCCAAAACCAGTGTGCCCACTCGTGACCGCGCACGCAGGCTCCCATTCATCGCCTCCTCCCTGGACCAGGATCTGTCAGCAGCCATTCAGCATGAGGCTGCTGCTGCTGCTGCTGATTCCCATTCATGAAGTCCAGTACGCAGCCTGCACAACGATCCACTGTTGGCTTTAAATAGGCTCACCGGCCTCCGATAGGCCTGTTCTAGGCCTGTTATTGACTTTCTCTCATGTGTCTTTTTCATAGGCTACACTCAGTTAATGTGAGTCTTAATAAGCCCCATTTGACCAGGATATGCAGTCTTATTCTGATAATAGTCACATGATGTTGCACTGGATTTAGTGTCAATTCTATTCTATTCTAATAGGACTGTTGTTTTGTGATATTTATGCAGCTTCCCTAAAGTCAAATTTTTGCAAAGATGCAAAAATTCTGTCTCTCAAAGTTCAGTTTCTCAGACTTGATCTCAGCTCATAATGTCAATGATAATGTGGTCATTTGAAATCCAGCAGAAGCACACGGGGTTTGACAGAATAACACGGAAAAAAAACACAGTGTCATCCAAAATGTTTCATAAAGACATAACATCACTGTGATATTCTGATAATGCTCCCATGAGGCTGCACTGGGTTCAGTGAAAATCCTGTCCTTGTTTTGTTGTGATGTTTCGGCATCGTTCCTTTTAAAGTCAAATCGTGCAAAGAGTCACTCAAAGTTCAACCTGAGCTCATGTGCCAAGTGATGCCAAACTAGCGTATAACACCAATACCCTACAGTGTAATGTAATCCAATATGTTGCTGCAAAATGTGTTATGTTCTGATTTAGAGCTGTAGAGACCTCTTGGATGAGAGTTGTTGGCCATGTACGAATCCTAATGTGTTATAAAGGCCTTTATTTAATATTCTTTTAATACTATGAGGCTGCAGCGGGTTTAGAGTGGATTTCTTTGTGATATTTACTCTACATCCTCTAGATTAAAATTGACGAAGATAAAAATATTCTCTCGCTCAATGTTCAGTTTCTCTCAGTTCCTCTGAGCTCTTAATGTGAAGTGATGCGACACAAGCGAGGCTTCAGAGCGGGACAGAATAACAACAACACCCTACAGTGTAGTGTAAATCCAATACGTCGCTGTAAAATATGTCATATAGTCAGTTAGAACCCTTAATTGAGAGGTGAATTGTCTTCAAAGTAACTCCTGATGTGTTTATATAGACGCTCTCATCACTGTAATAATCTGATAAAAACTCCCATGAGGCTCCCTGACACTATGTTGTGATTTTATTTTGCTGTAATCAAAGGAAATGGCTTATTATCCTCCCTCTCCCAAAGCTTATGTTTTATAATACTCCTAATCAAGATGTTGTTTTGTTGTAATAGTTAAGCCGCATCCCTCTTAAATCTTAAATCCTACTCTAAAAGTTAAGCTCTTCAGCCGGTGTGTAGATAGACACAGCAGGGAGTGGACACATTAACAAGAACCCCCACCACAAAGTGACACAGCATTCACTATAGATCCTTACATCACTGCACATGTTCAGATAAAACTGCTCAGATTTTATTTGTATTCTATTTATTCCCAGTATTCATCATCCAAGTTGTTGACTAATGCAATAGCTATAGACATTTTACACACTACCCAGGCTATAGACTGTATGTTGTGTATGGAGTAACACAAACACCCTGCAGACCCCCTGGAATATAATTCAATCCAATGCGTTAATGCGTATCATATTTGATTCTTTGATGATATGTTCTGATGCTTATTATGTAGTAATGCAGCAGTTTTACCATAGCAACCGGCCTTAGTAATACTATGTAAGGCTCGTTTTGTAGTAAGATGTTATTGATGGTGGACCAACACAACTTCCCACAGTACCACTGATTAGTCATTGCCATACTGGACCTTAAGATTTGAACTATCCCCACATTCATACAGCATTGATATTTACTATGAAAATATTTCTTTATCAATATGTTGTTTCCATCTTAGTATATCTTAGTATATGATCAGTTTCTCAGTTTCATCAGGACAATTCATTTTATACAAGTATTTTATTGGAAACTGTTTCATATATATTTCACTATTTCCTGAAATGTAAAAGATTGTCTGATCTATGTTAATCACACCCATAAATACTGATTGAGTAAAGGTAGTAACTGTTAAAAACTGTATTGTCTAAGATGCAGCCCTGTGTTGAGAGGCACTTGCTGGTTTTACTGTGGTCGGGTTATTTTATTCGACATCAGTTTCACTCTGTGATGCTGAATTAAAACGTCATCAATTCCAGTGGGCGACAATCTCGCTGCTCACACACACACACACACACACGCACACACGCACACTCATACACACACACACTCACACTCGTCTCTGGGAGAGAGGCCTGTGGTCATCTGTGAAATTAGTTAGACCTGGTGGGTGAGAGGCAGGAAATGGAAGTCAGTGGCGGTATGTGTGTCTCCCACGCGCTCCGTCCTTTATCACTGGCTGCCATATGGATGCCTGCGCTCACACATTGTCACTGTTCACCAGGGAGAGAGAGAGAGAGAGAGAGAGAGAGCTGCTAGTAGAGGACATGCTAACGAATGAGTTTAATACGTGTGATGAGGTGATGCTACGTGCAGCCTCACTGTGGCTGGCGAGCGCTGTCCGGTTTGTTCGTGTGCAGTTACAGTGCCGTGATGAGGGATGTCTGTCCTCGACGTCCTCTCACCGTCTGGCCCGTTATCTCTGGTTACCATCCGCCTGCGTCTGAACACACAGGTAACTCTATGTCGCCGGGTGTATCAGTGTCTGGATCAGGACTGTGTTACTTCCATAACGTCTGAGACCGGCGGGACTGATCGAAACTCTCCAGACGCCGCTCAGTGGCATGAGGCGGGGACGAGGTTATCAGAGCGTGGGTTAAAGGTTGAAGTGGACGGATGAAACCAACTGTGGACAGACGTGGGTGGAAGTCTGTTACTGCCGAGCCCTTATATCTGCTCTTTCTCCTACTTCTATCTCTCTATCGCCACTCTCTCCCTCCTGGGATCATTATCTCGTGTCTACATCTCCTTTGCTTTTCTTCCACAACCGTCATCCTGTTTTTAATTGAGATGTTAAACTTTGGTTTACATGCAGTTTCATTCTTTTCTTTGTTGGCATCGTCTTGCACACACAAACACACACACACACACACAAACACACACACGCACACGCACTCACTTTCCCAAAGGGTCCTCACTCTGTAGTTTGTAGGCTCAAACTGGTCCTCACAAAGATAGCTGTACAAGAGCAAACAGACACACACACACACACACACACACACACACACACACAAACACCTGCATGTCTACTCTGATAACTTCTGACTGCTCCAGGTGAGTCAGTTCCCCTCCTGTGTGTCTGTCGGCTGTTGTTTCTATCCTCCTGCAGTGGAGCAGCACAACTAAACAGACATGCGATCATGTGGATTTCTGCATCGCCTGATTCTCTGCTTGGTTTCAGTATAGCCAGGACAACTAGCGTCAGTATTTACTCTCTTACGGTTACTGTACCCAAAGTAAAACACAACTATTGGAGGTTATGTTTTCATTACCGTATGTTTGTTAGTTACCAGGATTATACAAAAACTCCTGAACCGATATCCATTCAACTTCCCCGAGGGGCGGGGCATGTATGCAGGATTTACATCTTTAATAACGACACATAATCCATGGATTCAGGTAGAGTTGTGTATTTGTGTGTGTTCTCTGCTGTACTGTACTGGGTGTGCTGCCAGCTGTGTGCTGTGCTGTGGAGCAGGCTAATCTTAGTAAACATGGCTGGGCCCAAACTCCCTAGGGTGGGAGCACAACATCACCAATCATCCACATCAGCCAATCACAGAGAGCGAGCTTCTGGCAGGAAACTGCGACGGCAGAGAGCAACGTGTGTGTCTGACGATATAGGAGTCTTTTAAACAACATGTACAGTGTTTATCTCACAGAGGTATGTGTACACACAGCTTTAAAAACACAAATCTTTGCACGTCCGGCGTTCTTGGCCAGGATGTCCTTTCCTCGGTAGCGACTACCCACAACACCACAGTATCAATCAGGCATACTGTGTGTGATTCCTGGCTCTGCACACTTCAGTCCTGTGAGGGCCCTACACGCTGCACCAGGCGGGGGGATCATGTACGATGTGTTTTGCAGGCTGCAGCTGATTGCTTCTCCCCGAGCAGTAATGTCTCTTTCCTGTCCTCCTCAGTCAGTTTAATGTTACAGACACAACTCCCAACCATCTGAAAGAGATATCAGCCGCGCTCCCCCGGGCAAAGAAGTGGGAGGAAGAGGGGGCACGGCGGTGGTAGATTTCTACAACAGACGGAGAAGAGGTACAGGAAGGAGGAAGGCGTTATTGGGGCCTTAAGGGATGGAGGTTAACAGTGTAGATTCCCCACAACTCCCCTCGTTGGACCGTGAGCAAAAGAATTGAGGGTGGTGGTGGGGGAAGGGGGGGTTGATGGTGTCTCTGCTCATTCATCCTCTCGCTCTCTTTACGCTCCCCTGGTCTCCTCCACCTCCACACACTCACTGATTGTTTCAGCAGCCGGTCCTCAGAGCAAAAACACGACCCCATCTAGTAGTGGAAGAAAATCCTACTTAAAGTAAGAAGCACAGCGATATTAAGAGTGAAATTTACTTGATGCCCCTGTAATATTTTTTTATGAAAATATAGAAAACATTGTGTGACAGGGGTCTGCAGCTCCTGAATCTGCAGCTTCATCTTGAAACTCAGTTCATTGATTTGCTTTTGGTTCACAGCAGGCAGCTGTTTTTAGTGAGCTCCAAAAAAAAAAACACTGATCACAAACAGCTCACAGAAACATTTAGCAGCTAAAGCCAGAATACAAATGGGAGCAATTAGCCGCAGAAGAGCCAGACATTTCCCTCGGGAGTAGGTGGAGACCAAAAACCGAGATAAAAGACAAGGAATATTTGGTTGTTTATTCATCAGGAAGTTCAATCAATGATTACCATTGATTGAACTTCCTGATGTATAAACAACCAAATATTCCTATCTGCTGAGCATGCAAAAAAAACGGCACAAAAAAATCTGCCATTGCTGCTATGAAGTATAACAAGTTATCTTTTCCAGACTTATTTTACACATGATATCATTAGATGTGATGCATTGATGTCTAAACACCATCTTGTTGTTGAGGCTGGTTGAAGTTAAGCTAGTTTAATTAGCTCTGTCAAAATAATGTTAAAAAAAAACATAATCAAACGTTATTTTGAGATATTATTTAAACTTCTAAAACACACAGTTTAAAATCACTTTAAAGGGATCTTGTTTGTTCATTATGAGTAGTACTTGGACATCATATGTCCAAGTACTTGGACATCATAACATTCTCATGTAGCATGTTTCTGAGATCTGCCCCCTGGTTGCTAGTGCTGGTATGGCAGGCTAACTGTAGCTTAGATTTGTTACCTACAACGTCATCTTGAGGTTCCACAATTTTTCTGTACAGTATGAACTGAGATTTGATCACTGTCCCTGTGGTTGTGAACTCATCATCATGTTTCCCTTTGACCTACATTTAATGTTCAATCAGTGAATGTGATGCTGTGTGACTCCTGTCGGACATGCGGTGCAGCAGCTACACACACGTTTAGTTCTCTCTCTCTCTCTGCCAATCACTTTCGGTTTATATCCCTGCATGCTGCGCAATATGTCGTCTGCTTCCGTCTGCTGAGCCCCAGAATACCCTCATGCTGTCCACTTCCTCCAGTGTCTCGTGGCTTGAGTTTCATGCTGACTCGGGGAGTGGACGTGTGTGTGTGTGTGTGTGTGTGTGTGTGGTCGCCAGGCTTTCAGTATCCTTGAGAGAGGCACATCCTCATCTTTGCGGGAGGGCAGAAGTTTGAGAAATACACACACACACACCCACACACATTATTGTAACAAATGGTGATTCGCAGTTTATCTTGGTTAGGGAATGAAGTGATGTATTTATGAATGAAAGGGATTTTACTTTTCGTTTCATACATTTATTAACTTTCTGAATAAGTCATTCTTAGTTAATGATTTATAAGTTGCATAGAACCTTCTCCGCAGCACATATCCATCACCTGATGACAGGTTATGAAATCGCTCCTCTCTCATAACATGAGGTAGAACATGCAGATTTATTATTAATCTCTAATCCAACATTTCCTTTACTTTATAGTGTCTCTATCCATTATAGTGTTCCTCTGAAATTCTGTCACCAGCTCTCAGCATCAGCAGTTCTCTGTGTGTGTGTGTGTGTGTGTTTGTGTGTGTGTGTGAGAGCGAGATGACCTTAGAGATCGTCCTTCAAAGAGCTGTCTCTTGTGTGAATTTCCTCTGATCATATGATCTTTTTATCCTATCCACTCTCTAATCTGGCATATTGTTTGTTCCACATCTGTGAGAGAGGGAATGAGGAGAGAGAGAGGCTTAATTCAGGTGGAGATTTTTTCCTCCTTTTATGAAGAGACAACCCAAACTGATATTCTGGGAAATGACAATAGATCTGTTTGCAGGAGAAACTCCAGGACACTCTGCAAATGTATAAAATGTGCATGTTGAGCGCCTGTTGTGAGTAAACCCCCACACAGACGCCACATCTTTTCATCATGATTTACAGACATATGAATAATCAAACCAATGTGTGTTTGACACTTTTCACTGATGCTGTCTTGTGATGTGCTGAAGCAGAGAGAGAAAGAGAGAGAGAGAGAGAGAGAGAGAGGAGCGTGGGGAAAAGTGCTTGGATGTTGATATACTTACTCTACAGTGGTATAGCTCTATGTGTCAGGGCCCCACCACAGACCAGAGTGCAAAGAGTTTTATCAGTGATGTGATGTGGTTTGGCACCGGAGAGGGAGGCAGAGCTGAGGAGTGACTCATTCAAACACACACACATGTCGAGGAGGAGGGGGATGAAAGGATGAGTGGACAAAGAGCGACTGTGGTCTTAAAGAAATACTGTACGGGACACAAAGAGGAGACATATAATACAGTTGTGTTTGAATAAAAAGATGCTGTTAATCTCATCTGACAGATACGTCATATAATCTATAATCAGTGGTTGTCAGAAATTAATCAGATTTTTTATCTGATAAACAGATTTGGCGATAATTGTTTTTCAAAGGATTGATACCTACATGACACTATGGTGACATTTTTCTTGGGGTAGGGCGACTTACACCTGGATATGGTGTTGGAAGAGAAAATATTGGGGAGAAATTTAAGGCAAAACCAAATAATGTTGACATAAAAATACTGGATTTTTTTTAATATTTGTACTTAAATTTACTGATAAACACGTAACAGAACATCTGCATACAAATAATTATTTTCTCTCGATGATATCCATCCATATCTATAAGGCTGAGGGAGATGAAACAAGAGGCGGGGTACATCCTGGACATGGTAGCCGGCATATCGAAGGGCCGACATACATACAAATACAAATGTTCACACACATTCACACCGATGGTCAATTTAGAGTTTACTGTGGGAGGAAGCCGGAGTACCTGGAGAAGACACGCACCACAAATTCGCACCACTGTGCTGCTCTTTCTCTATAATATAAATATCAGACACAAGCTGGTTTCATTTTTTTATATTTTCTTATTTGCACCATCACACATGCAGTTGCAGCTGTTGTGAGTCTGATCCACAGCAGGTAGTTACACTCTGTACTAACACTGCTCTCCTCTTCCTCCTCCCCAGCCTCTTCTCGGTGGGTTGGCATGGCCCAGTGATGAACGGAGCGGTGGTGCCCGGTAGCCCGGAGCTCTCCTCCTCGTGCCCACTGCCTGACTGGCGAGAGTTCTGTGAGCTCCATGCTCGAGCCTCTGCTGCAGACTTCGCTGACAAGTTCCAGCGCTTCCTGTCGGAGAACCCGTGCTACGACTCACCCGGCGCAGATGTCAGCTTCTCACAGCACTTTGCCCAACACTTTCTGGAGTGCTTCTCCGCTGCTGTGACCCAGGCCCGGGAGAACCAGGCGTCCTCGCCAGGGGAGGACGGCTCCAACACGGCACCCAAGTACAGCATTGTTCCTTTCCTGGGAATCCAGGGCTGCCCGTCATCCTACGGTCACGACCTCTACCAGAGACGTAAGGACGCTGGGGCTTCAAGTGAATCCCTGGACAGTATGGACAGCGGAGGGGGAGGGATTGATGGGGGAGGCAGTGGCACCAGTGCCGCTCGAGGCCCCCAGCCGGCCCACAAGGTGTCTGCTCTGGGACAGTCTCGCAGCTCAGAGGACGTTTCAGTCAATCACCCAAAGGCTCGCTTCAAGAAAGGCTTCTCCCTGAGGAACATGAGCCTGTGTGTGGTGGATGGGGTGAAGGAGATGTGGCACAGACGGGCCTCCCCGGAACCCGACGCTCCCTCTGGAGCCAGGAGAGCTATCGGGGGAGCTGGAGGAGGAGGTGGAGGAGGAGGGGAGGCTGCGGGGGGAGAGAGGTGGTCCCAGAAGCTGCGGCTTCCCAGGGGTTCCCAGGGCCACAAGGCCGAGCTGCTGGAAATCCAGAGGGAGGGGGTGCTGAGGTACATGGTGGCTGATGACACAAACTGTATGGGCGCCGCACAATGGCAGAAGTGTCGCCTACTGCTGAGGAAGACGAAGAGGGAGGAAGGAGGGGATAGGTTCCTGCTGGAGTTCTACGTACCACCCAAGGTACACAAACACACACCGACATGGAGGAGCAGATGGGCTGAGGAACACAATGAATGATAGATGAATGAATGAATGAATGAATGAATGAATAAGTGAATACACTGCGGCAATGACATGTAAGGCCAAATTATCTGTCAGTTAATTATCTTCTTTTTTAATACATATCTGAAATAAAAGCTAGTGAAAATTAACACATTCCCTCAAATGTTCACGATTCTTATAGAACAACATGTAGTCGATACATCATTTATTTAATGTCCATGTTTTCATCTAAGTATGGTCCTGTAATCTTTTGGTGGCTGAGGCTCAGGATGCCGAGCCGGTCGTCCACTCACCAGAAGGTTAGTGGCTCGATCTGGATGCCAAATTGACACTGAACCCCCAAACTGCCCCTGACAGCTGTGTGATAGAAAAAGTGCTGTGTGAAAGGGTGAATACGACTCGTACAGTAAAGCTCTCTGAGGGGTCGATAAGATGAGAAAAGCACTGAATGATCGCAGTCCCTCCGATTACCATGTTGGACAGAGACGTCCTCTTCTTCTAGGTTAAGTGGAATGTCATTTTGTGCTGCCACTGTTTAAAAAGCAGGAGGACGAGCACATTTCCTGTTGAGCAGGACTAGATTAGATTAGAGTTGAAACAAGAATTGGCACCTGAATCAATAATGGAAATAATCATTAGTTGCTTCCCTACATGGAACCCAGATATGGATCGGCCCGTTAATCCAGTTTCTCTGACCCCGGGTGACACAACCTTTAGTTGAACCGCACACACACACTCACACAAACTCACGTGCATGCGTGCCCACCTCACATTTTTCTGTATGGGATTTCCAGATCATTGCCCCTGACCTTAAGAAGGCTGCGAGCCTGTGCAGCTTTGTGTGTGTAAATCTGCCACCGGGCTTTGATCGTGGCTGGTGGGAATGTGGGAACGGAGGGGGGAGAGGGATAAGGACAAGTGGGGGGCAGACGTGGGAGCAGGGGGAGGTAGGGGTGAGGGAGCTGGTACAGAAAACCGGAGATTGAGGGCGGATACAGAGAGAGAGGATTTCCCATTGATTTCTCTGAGAGTAAGGGATCGCAAAGTTTCCCTTTCGTGCAAAAAAAAGAAAAAGTATTGATTGTTTTTTCTTCTCCGGTAAACTGGCCGAGACGACAAAATGAAAACAGGAACCGAAATAGTTTTTTGAGTCACTCAGACACTCTGCCAAACTCAGTTAGAGCCACAAGGGGATCGTCTCAAATGAAATGTAATGATTGTGCTTCAGCAGTTTCATCTGTTATGTTCTACACGTGGGGAAATGATTAGCAGCCACGGACTGGGCAGGGATGAGGAGATGCTTCAGCCTCGACGGCACATTAATTAAACGCACACATCTCCACAGGCCGGACCTGCAGACACGCTCCCAGTTGTTTTATCACTGCCGTCCTATTCAGCTCTTGCAAATCATAATAGTACAGAGTCAACAGTGTCGGAGAGATAAACGCACTCATAAAATCTCCCTCCAGCCCGCTCCTGGCTGCCTGGGTCTGGCTCCGTCCCTGTCAGGGTTATCAATCTGCCGGCTGCTCAGGGCGGCGGAGGCAACACACTGCGGCGTGCTAGCTGCCTGCATCATGACACAGCAGCAGGCCCGAGACGACACCAGCCACCATAACGTAGAAGGAATACATCAGAGGAACTATCTGTGATCCAAAAATAACATTACACCGTTTAAACTGAAGTAAAAAAAAAAAATCCAGTAGAATAAAGAGATAAAAAGCTAATGTTTTGGGTTTGTTTTTTAATTATCATCGATAGCCGTGAATGTTTGGACAATAGTACACCTGAGCTGCACTGGTGAGATCAGAAACATCTGGATCATTATCCAGATCTCTGCATTATCTCTTGAAAAACTCCCCAAAATTGTCGATCTTGCAATGTTAAAGAAGGTGATTAAAGTTCCTGGATCCACACCAAATGTTAATGGGTTCTTTCTGGCCCACAAAAAAGGCGACAAAGAGAGTTAATGAACTTCATGGAATGAGGTTTGAGACCTGCTGTAGCCACAGGTTTGATTCCATGTCCTCTTCACCGTCCATCCACATTCACACTTGTACCGTCCCATGAAGCATTTATCAAGTGATCAGACACAAACCTGACCTTATGAATATGAATGTTGCTCAGTGTATTCAGAGGCAAGCAGATAGATAGATAGAGGCCATTAGTGATTTGTAAGCACATATCATTTTAGTTTTTCGAGTGGAGTAACCCTTTAGAAAGGTTGACGTTTAATAGTGAAGGTCTAAAGATTGAATTTTCTACAAAATGTATTATTATAATCGTTTCTATGTAATAATATATATGTAGACACTGTGTCATGTGCACTGGTTAATACTGGTTTCCACCAACTAAATGCTGACATTTGGTTTCTGCTTCCAAAAGTAGAGAAGTACAGGAAGCGGCCCGATGCGTTAATACAGGAAGTGGCTTGTGACATCTGATCCTGAGAAAATCATTGGGGTTGTGGACGGCAGCCAGCTGCACAGATCAAGATGAGAAGCGTGTTACTCCAGACAGATCAGCTGATAAGCCTCTGCCAGACCATCAGTCAGCCTCCTTCTCACTCCGTCTCCCCTGACACATAGAAATAAATTTGTGCAGCCACACACAGACACAGATACACACATACACACACACTCTTTGGGTCTGTTAAGATTATCATCTGAGATCCAACTCTCTGCAGAGGGCAAACTGAGGCCAGGCTGTTTACTGTGTTCACCGTCTTGTAATCTCATCCTGTTTTATGTTTGTTAGTCAGTCAACAGGAATAATCACTGAGAAATGCAGCGCTCAATAAGAAGCTGCGTGAAACCAGAGCTGTGGAGTCGTTTCTTTTAGGTTGTGTCATGTTTGATAAACTCTCTTCTGGTCTTTTAACATTGGCTGGAGGGTTTCGTTCATTTCTGCTACGGCTGGGCCAGGAATTCAGACTGCTCGTTTCCCCTTCATTATGATTGTGTGAAGAAGTTTGAGGTTTAGGAGAAGCTGGGTGTGTTTCACACTAAATATGTCCTAAATAAAGAGAGGTAGTATTTAAACCTGTAATCACTAACTTATAAAACTATGTAGAGTTATTTTTGTAGTAAAATAAAATGTTTCCGAGGTGCAGTTGCTTCCTCAAGGGTTTAATTTAGATTTTGTGACGCTCTCTAGAGTTGGAATGATCAAAACAACAAGTATAATAATAGAGAACTAGAAATACCAGCCTGCGGTTGTATGCTTCCGCCAGCCGGAGCAGTTTCAGGCCCTCCAGGTGCTCCTGACATATTTAATTTACAGTAATATGAGGTCACAGTGACCTTTGACCATTGACCTCTGAAATCTAGTCAGTTCATCTTTGAGTCAAATTGACGACCTGTCAAAATTTTAAGGAGATCCCTAAAGGTACACTTGAGATTTCATGTTCAAGAGGCTACTGTCACCTTGACCTTTGAACTCTTTATCCTAATCATTCGACACAGGTCTATGTGACAATTGGGGCCAAATTTGAAAGGATCCTCTTGAGGCATTCTAAAGATAATGTGATCACAAGGCAAAACCTCTTTTGCAAGGTTACCGTGGCCTTGACCTTTGACCATGAAAATCAAATCAGTTCATCTGCGACTCCAACTGAATGTTTGTAATCCCCCCCGAGGCCTTTTTTAGATATTGTGTTCACAAGACCGAAATCTTAAAAAAAAAAAAAATAGGTTACAGAGTCCTTGAACTTTGACCACCAAAATGCCATCAGGTCATCTTTGTGTCCAACTGAACATTTTAACAAATGGCGTTATTTAGTGTTCACAAGAATGGGACAAACCGACCCTCTGAAAACATAATGCCTGTGGCCACTGGTTTCAGGTGACCAGTGGGGAACCTGCGGGAAATGTAACACATGACAGATTTGAATGTTCACCTGACGATGTCCTGTAAATCAAAAACGAAAGTTAAACCTCACACTATTAATCTGAGCTTCTATGTGTCTGTTTGCGTTGGTTCTAGTCCTCAAAGCCTAAAGTGAGCATCCCTCTGTCAGCCATCGTGGAGGTGAGGACCACCATGCCGCTGGAGATGCCCGACAGGGACAACACCTTCGTTCTTAAGGTAGAAACAACACAAACAGCTAATTTTGCACAACTGCACCTGCATGAGTTGAATAGCGTGATGGGAATAACCCGTTTTTTACAACATAGAAATAGAGCTTGAAATGTTGATGACAGCTTTATAACAACAAAACAAGTTGCTGGAAAATGAAGTAGCCCATGCACGTGCTGAGTTAACACTGGATTTGTGTTGTTCTGTGCCATGATGCGGTCGTTGGAACTGAGCTCAGTGTGTGATCGCACTGTTTGGCTGCTTCCACAGGTGGAAAATGGGGGAGAGTACATCCTGGAAACCATTGACTCGCTGCAGAAAAACTCCTGGGTTGCTGACATTCAGGACTGCACAGACCCGGGGTAAACCACCAGATAAATATTTGCTGTTGGCTGAAGATGGAGAGAAGGGGGAGTAGGGTGAATAGGATGGAGGGAGGGAGGGGTAACACAAACAGTCATTAATCATCAAATTAGTGGAGTTTCTGACAGGTAGCATGAGCACAAACACGGGCAAACTCGCACCGCTGACATTCCTCAACCGTCTCCTGGGTCACTGGACTTCAGTCGGTGCAGCTCAGGATGTCAAACAGACGGATTATTGTTTGTAGGACGAGGATGTATGTTGAGTTGTGTGTTACGTTTTGCGGTTGTCCTGAGCCTCCTGCTTGTGTACAGGGACAGCGGCGATGACATCGAGCTGGCGTCGTGTCCACATGGTCAGGCCTCCAAAGACTGCTCCATGGTGGCCTCCTGCAGCTGTGAGCTGCTGTCTGAGGGTGAGCACAGACCGAGCAGCACACACTGTCCCCTAAAAGGGACAAAATCAAATATTTTGATCCAAACAAACATGTTAATACATAAAAAACATATTTAGGGGTGTATCGTGCTCCAGAGAGGTCGTGCCCTACAGCAGCAGAGCATTACAGCGCCCCCTCAGTCCGCTGCCGGGAACCCCCCTTCACCCAGCACCCATCTCACATGCCTTTAGAGCGCTTCCTCCAGTCTCCAGAGGCTCAGGCCTCCAACTCCTCTGCAGGTAATAACAGAGACATAGAATTTTTCTCTCGAGGTTATCAATCTCTAACCAGCTGAATACACACATACATGAAAATAAACACATAACGTGAATTTATGTGTGTGACTCTGTTCAGGTGGGAGTGAAGGTGCAAAAGACTCGGATGGCGATGCCAGCCTGGCAGGTTACCCATGGTTCCACGGTACGCTGTCTCGCGTGCGTGCAGCCCAGCTGGTGCTTGCAGGCGGGGCCAGGAGCCACGGGCTCTTTGTGATTCGTCAGAGTGAGACACGGCCGGGGGAATACGTCCTCACCTTCAACTTCCAGGGCAAAGCCAAGGTGAGTCGATTAGAGTCACAACATTAACCGTAAATTGACTCAGAGAAAGAGGGATGTTAGTCTCTTGAATATATGTACATCAGTGGTGCAACTAATATATTTTTGATATTTGGTATGTTTTTGATTTAATTTAAAAGATTCACGAACTTTATCTTCATTTAAAACTGTCAAAAGTCTGATCCTCATATCAAATTGTGCCTGTTACAAAGATTTACAAAAGAAGGCTATACAATAAAAATAAAACAGTCACAATATAATAAAAAGTCATACTAAACAGTAAGTGTAAAATAAAGTAAATCAAATAAAAATGAAATATAAGTAATCACAAGTTGAGTTGACCTTACAGTAGCAGTAAAGTCACTTATATAAGTATGAAAAATCCTATAAAAAATATGAATATTGTAAGGTGCATTAAAGCTGCATGTTAAATGTGATTTTAGGGTGACATGATGAATTTAATAATAATTTAATATTTGATATGGTTTATAAAATATCAAACGCTTGCTCCCAGCTGCAGTCTGGTTCTGCAGCCGTGTGAATTTCCCTCAGTCTCGTTCTCTTGACATTTGGGATGTGGCCGCTGCAGCTCACAGCGCTGACCAAGTTGCTCAGGGTCTGGAAACGATGGCGTAATGTCAATGTTTTGTGTTCTCTTATGTAACGTGATCCCTGCACATCACATCCTGCCATCCGGTAGTGTTGAGGAAGTGTCAGCAGCCGCCTCTTCCTCTAGTGTCAGCCTTGGCATTTCGGTTTCTCAGCTCCCACAGCGAGACGCCTGTCAGTTAATGTCCCGACCTCTGACTCGGCCTGTCTGTTTCAGATCGTAATTGTGTCTCACACTGAAATCCTCTTTCCTTTTTCTGTTTTTTCTGCTCTCTTTCTTTCCCTGCTCCCTCTCTTTCCAACACTTTCACAGCATTTGCGCTTGTCGGTGAATGAGAACGGGCAGTGCCACGTCCACCACCTGTGGTTCCACACTGTGTCGGACATGTTGAGACACTTCCACGCCCACCCAATCCCCCTCGAGTCGGGGGGCTCAGCTGACATCACATTACGCTCCTATGTGCAAGTGCAGCGAAGCTCCACCACAGGTACACAACGGACAAACTTCAAACTACTCAGACATCACACATAAGCTTAAAGTCATCGACTCTGCTCAGCACTTTCTCACATCCTTAAAAGATGCTTAATCAGTGCTTGAGAGGTCAAACCATATGGACTAAGTGAAGGGTCCTGGAAACCTGGGTTGTGTTTCGTGGAGCTCTGCAGGAAATTAGCTGAGGTCACCAAAGTCTTTGTTATAATGTATTAATAAGAAAATCAACCCTGTGAGTTGTCCTGACTCCAACAGGAACAAGAAAACTGACTGGAGAGTCAGGAAGATGTTAGTCAACCACACTATGATAAAATGAATGATGGCTGAATTCCATTTGGCTGCTTCTGTCACATTATCACGTCTTACTGGAACATTGGAATGGATAATGTTGATTGATAATGTTTTAAGTAACCTATGTTTGTGTCTTTCCTGCTATTAGAAGACCAGTAGAGAAGCTTCGGACTATTCCTTATTTAAATTTGAAGGTATAAGATTATTTGCAAGAAAATTATTTTAGTTTTGATATGAATACAATAAACAAGTGTTGGGAAAATGATTTGACTGAGAAATGGACCATACTCACTTCAGAACAGTTTTGCTGTCTGGCTTGGTTTGGTCTCACCAATATCTTAACAGATGTTTTAAAAGTTTTATGTGCATTTTATGTGCGAGTTCACTTGTTAATGTCTTGTAAACGCCTCAGTTAATATTTTTTTACTTGCAGAGATTGGGAAGGGTTTGGTGGTCTTTTCGTGGGTCATTGAAGAATAATGAAGTGAGATTAAACTACCAGAAAGTTAGACATGTTGATGGATAGCAGAGGTTTGTCCGTACAGATGGAGGAAGCAATGCTACAACTCACTGAACCCCCTACCCCCCCCCCCCCCCACACACACACACACACACACACAAACACACACACCAACACTGCTCCTGCCCTCCGCTCTCTGGCATGAAATGAATGCCCTCCTGTACAGGAAAGTGAGGGGGCGATTATACCGCAGGAGTTTTGCATGCAGGCCGAGACTCCGGCCCCAACCAACCCTGGTGGCCACAAAGAGGCCCTCTGTTTTTCGCAAATACTGGACCTACACAGACACATGCACTAACTCCCACGCACATAGAGTAAGGGTTTGATTCAGGGCGTTTAAAAGGCTTTATTGATACACTGGTCAGGCGTGTCTTTGGCAGCAGTGTTGTCGGTGTTATTGCCCACCAAGAGAAAGGATAATAAAGGAGTCCCACACTGCCTGTGTTTACATGCTTCTCTGTGAAGGAGCTCTTTGCTCACAGCTCGCCAGTAGAAAAAACTAAACCAAACAATCATCAGCAAAACAGATAATTCTATATCATTCAGTCTGTGTATTTAAACTATCTATTTCTTCTTCTCCCCATGGCATACTAAAGATGCGACCGTGCCTCCAATCCCAACCCCACCCAGGGATACAGGTTGCCGGACAGATTTGGCCCAGCCAGCCCTCCACCCTCCTGGGATGACAGCGCCTGCGGGGCCTCCCCCTGACACCCCGCTCTCATCGAGCACCTCCTCATCGCCCACCACCCTTCCCTCCCTCTCCCGCAGTGACCCAGGTACTGGAGGAGGAGTGGGAGGAGGGTTACAGAGCCGGAGCAACAGCTCTGAGCGTCTGCTGGAGGCCTCTACCGCGGCATCCGAGGACTACCATGAGGCTGATGGGACCCGCAGGGCCCGAGCTGTGGAGAACCAGTATTCTTTCTACTAAAGCCACCCAGGGCTGGGTTCAGTCATGTATTTTCTGGACTGGACGATGTGCAGAAAGTCGGAGGAGACATGGGATGTTGAAAATGATCCAAATCACAGGATCATCCGTTGTTTTGTTTGTTTCAAGGCAATTTCCTGTTTCTCTGATCTGAGATAGGGGACGGGATCATGCCAAACCACGTGTCTATGCTGATAAATCCCTCAGGCTCTTTCAAATTTACTTGTCAAGGGACGGGAGTACACAGATCTATAGAGGGCTCCAGGCAGAGCAGGGAGTTCTAGATGTAGGAAATGCAACGGCGAAGATAAACACAGGCGGAGAAAGCAAGAGGAAGTCATTCAGTGGGGTCGTGTAGCTTTGATTCACCTCTTCTAACCACTTCCTGTTCACCCTTGCCCACACTTCCCTGGGAGCAGAGCCCGTGTCACCACTCCACTGAAGGACTGAGAGATTGAAATGACCCTGAAGAGATAGTCCCTCCCCTCAGAGCTCCCGAGAGCGTCCAATTGATGTTTGTAAAGCTGCTTTGAGTCTGTCCCGGATATCCTCACTGTTCCCGTGGGGTTTCCCTCCAAAGTCTCTGCTCTACACTTACATCAGTGCAGCAATCATGGGTGTGTTAGTGTTAGCTCTGGGATGTTTTACTCAAAAGTGTACAGCCTAAAGGGTCTTAGTGCCTGACAGTTCCCTTGGACTTGAACGGATTGTGGCCTGTAGCGATGAAGAGGAGGATGTTGACATGTATTCACAGCGGCCCATGAATTTAGCGCAGGGGATTATTTTACACATCGGTTTCTGCTTGAAACGCACCGATCACACATATCTCTGCATACTGAAAGGGTTTCGTTCTCACAGTTATGTTGGTAGCTGCAACGTACTTGGTGGTCAAATTTTGAGTTACAAATCAGTTTCAAAGATACAATACAAGTTCAGTCCGTGCGAATATGGCGAGGTGTCATACTGGGTTATTTCTATGAGTGTGTGTGGAGTCCAAATGTTTTTCAATGATCGGTGTGCTACAGTAGTGTTTCCAAAACATGGTTTTCAGGGTCCCTCTGTCTGATGCTGGTTCTGTATTCAAGTTCATCATATCGATAAACTGTAGATTAGAGATGCTGTTTATGTAGGAGTTCACTTTGAAGTAATGCCTTGAAGATATTAGTATACCAAATCCAGCAGAGGGGGGGGGACTTAAGAAGTGTTTGTTAGGAAGATGGCAGTGTTGTGCACTGTTTGTGAAGCCTGAACGTGTGGCTGAACTGGAACAGTACAGTTGGTCCAGTTAACAGTACTAGATGGCCATGCTTGAATAGGAAAATGCGAGCTGGCTTAACAACCTGTATCTCATTTGTTTAGTTCATGTAAAACCAAATCCCATTTCACAAAATGACCATACCCGTTTTGTTTTGGTCACATTGCCCGACTTCGAGGTCACAACCATTTGCCAGGCGGCCAGTGAATATTCCCAGCTATTACCTATTCCAAGAAATAGTCCAGTGTATATCCCCTCGTAAATGATAACTTGTTGTATTTAAATTGTTTGTGCAAATGAAACAAACAAGCCAGAATATGGGCAATAGGCCTAGATTTAGCTTTTTTGGGATGTTCCAGGCTAGTTGGTTTCTCCATTTAGCTAAGCTAGATTAGCTGATTCCAAAGCAATAGCTAACTAACACATATTACATTTTTTACTCCGTATAAAAGTCAAATTGCAAAAAGAATCACCATGTCTGGCAATAGAAGTATTTTAGCAGTTTTTACACTTAAATTTGAACTCAAAACAATAAGTAACGTGTTAGTAATTGAACTTTAGAGGTGCTGTTAGGTAGAGTTTCTTACTTTTAGACAGGGGCGTGCTATCTAGTGTCCCCATTTCCAGGCATGGTGCTAAGCTATTTTAGCTAGTTGTTAGCACTAAGTTAATATTTGCCGCATAGATAGCAAAAGCTATCGATCATTCATCTCTCAACAGGACAACAAGTGACTCCCTTCAAATCACTGCAAGCAGCTGCAGTACTTCAAACATATGCAACACTTTAGTTCAGTCGGAACAAACATATCAAGGCTCGGCGTCTGTCTTGTCAAGCATGGCCATTTAGCTTCCAAGGTGAAACTTTGATTGAGTGGAGCAGACAAAGCAGTTCATGTGCCAATTTGAATCCTATTTTTGAAACCTATTTATTCCTCGGCTGTTGTAAATGACATTTTTTCCTATCGAGTCTTATTTATGTAGAGTTGATTGATTCTTCTTGACGAAACATCCTCAGTGAAACACGTCTGTCGCAACAGTCCATCTCACATATCACAGAGTGGCTCACGTCTCCCTTTTATTTTCTTAACACTTCTTAAAGCTGAATTTTTCTGTTGTCTGAGTGAGTTTTGAAGAGTCTGTGCAATTTTGTACAAAGTGATGTACTTGACATACTACTTTATATTTCTGTGAATAAAATATGAACAAAGAATCTCCTGTTTTCTGTAGTTATTCACTTGTTAATGTCCCAATCTGAGGATTCAGGCTGAAATGTTGGAGATTAAAAAGTCATAATTGTCGCTTTGCAGGGATAAACTTTTATTTCTATTACCTCATCTCGACTGAAGTGTCAAACATGCGTTTTTCTCATGTTTAAGGTTGTGTTAAATTAAGCACTGTCAGCCTATGTCCCATAAATAGGCAATATTGCAAACACACTTTGAACCGTTTTAAATGTATAAAGTGTTTACTTGAATTGACAACTGACCACATGATCCCATATCAACCTGGTCTCAATTGCCAGGTTTTCAGAGAAGCTGGACAAAAATAACCTGTGTTAATCTATTAGCAGCAAAGTGAGACGCCCTGAACATGCATCAGCATCACCAAGCCCCCCCCAAGCCTTCATCTGTAACCCAGACATCATTTAAATGAACACAGGCGCCCTCTACAGGTCAGTTTATAACACTTAAAAAAGGCTGAGTAATTGCACCAACATATTTACTATGATCACTGATAAATAAACATTAAAACGAAGAAAAATAAATCAATTTTATTATATCTGCTCAAAGACAAAATAAACATTTCTAATAACATATCAGACATGATGTAGCATCCTTTATGTACGTTACATACATTGATTGGTACCTAAATACCTGTAGAAAGATGCCAAAGTGTTTATAAATAGCAAACGATCTTCAGTTCAAAGTAACTGTCTACATTGAAGAACCAGTGTAAGGAGGTATTGTGCGCTGTCCCGCATGTAAAGTTAATCCTTCTCATCCTCGTGCGGTGATGGATAAATAGACTGAAGCTTCCAAGAAAGTTGTTCAGCTTCAGATTGATCACTTTTCACCTGTAAATCAAAGTCAATTAATCAAAGGGTTTACATAGCATCTTATCAACTGTTAAAACAGAAGTTGACTTTTTACATATGCATGTTTTCTCATGCAGAGGTTGCAGCATGGTGGCAAGTGTTTACCAGTTTTAAAATAAAATGTTGGAAAGCAATGAAATAAAAAATTCACAGGGTGCATTTGAAAAAGAGCTACATGCTCAAAATCAATGCAGGGATAAATAATTTACATTTTGCTAAGTGATCAAATTTCTAGTTATATATATATTTTTTAAATATTTTATACATTTCTAGGTAGGTGTTTGTAAAATGTGTTTACAGGCTTGTATCCTATCGTTTTGTATGCAAGTAATGGAAGATACAATCTACAGTCCTTATTCTGTGCTACTATGTTCCTCTGACAGCTGTATGGGGCTTCGACAGCCAGTGTTGGACACATCAAATGATAACTTTGAAAGTCAGTCACACTTTTTTCCCCTGGGTTGTTTACATTCTGAGCTTCAGAGAACATTAAAACAAAGAGTGAATTTTGTATTTAACAGAAAGATCTTGAACCAGTGGATTTGTATAACATAAACTGCTGCAGCATCATATCTGCTGCAATTAACATCAGGAGGGGATGTCCTAATGGCCGGTGTGAATAGGAGGAATGATTACAGTATGAAAACCTGTTTGTGTTCAAGTCGGCACATGATCTTTTAATATTAAGAACTTTAATAAACTGAACTTGTTGCGATACATTTTGTGAGCGACTAGCTTCAGAGCCAGCTTTCATTTCCTCCTGCAACATAATCCTCTTCCACTGTCAGAAACTGTGCAACACAAGCAAAACAGTCAGAGGTAGCCCCCTCCATCTCTTCCCCCCCCGGAGTCGTAACATGTAACCCCAGAGGGCCACGTGCGCTCGCTGCTTCTATTTCAGGGCCTGCTGAGATTCACAAATATTATCCCTGCCAGTGTCAGCAGCATCGCTACACTTATCTCCAACATCTTCCCATGCCTCCACCTGGCCAGATGCTGCCTCCGCTGCTCCTGCATGCGCTCCTTCCTGGCTCTCATTTCCTTCTCTCTCTGCAGCTGCTCGCCGTAGTGAGCCTGATAAAAGGCGTCGAAATCATACATGGGCTTCCCTCTGGCCTGTGAGAACCTTCTGGCTGTGTCTTGATGCCTCTGCTGCGAGGAGGCAGTGGATCTGCTCGCGGCCTCTTTGACCGACGGTCTCCCTGCACTGTGGACGTCTGCCTGGTTCAGGAAGCCCCGGTCATACTTCATCCTCAGGCTGATGTTACCCAGCACGGTGTAAGCCTCACTGATCTCAGAGAAGCGCTGGGTGGCCTCCTTGTCCCCCTGGTTCTTGTCGGGGTGGTTAATAAAGGACTGCTTGTAGTAGGCCGTCTTGATCTGGGACTGCGTGGCCCCAGGGGTCACTTTGAGGATATCGTAATAGGCCGTCCTGCTTCTGTGCAGAGGAGCATCCTTGGAGCTTCTGTCACTCCTCCAGCTGTAGCTCCTAGTTGCTGTGCATGGGTTAGGTTTTAGTTTCAGTCGTCTCAGTCTCTGTGCACAGCCTGGCCACTCTGATTCCTGCTCTGCCAGGATGAAGATGACAGTGCAGAGAGCTCGGAGCTGCTGATGAGACCTGAAGGTGTCAGGGCAGGTGGAGACAGCTCCTCTGGACCAGGGTGTCATCCTACAGGGCAGCAGCTTCTCCTGCAGGAGCGGAAGTGGTCCTGCAGGGTGGTACAGGCTTGGTTTCTGAGCCTGGACCCTCAGTCTTGTATGAACAAACCCAAAAAATCGTGATGAATCCAGCTCCAGAGACAGTGGACAGAGCAAACGTCTGTTATCATGTTGCTGTTGAGTTCTTCTCCCTCTGTGAACTCTCTCTGATCTGTGTTGTGTAGCTTTGCTCTCTGACACCGGCTGATCCTCACGTGGATCCCGGTCTGACTCCGCCTTCACCCGGCTCTCACTGACGGTGCCGTTCACCAGCAGAGATCCGGGGCCTCCGCCGGTGATCAAGGATCGACTGCGGCTGGTCCTCAGGGCGGACAGTCGGTAAACTCCGCCGCCCAGCCTCAGCCCGACCTCTGCCATTTTAACCGAGAACGGATCATAGAGGACCAAACCGGAAAAACAGCCGCAGCATCCGGCGACGTCATTCGAGGAGCCACCAGTAAGCGTCAATGTTTACAGGAAGTACTTTCAGTCGACCAATCATTTCAACATGAGAAGGGTTACGTGTAGTTTTCGTGTATAATGAAAAAAATGTTTCCCACTAAATGTTATTACTGAGTCTCTAAAAGCTTTTTTTAGTTAACTAATGTGCCACTTGTATTTGTCCAAATAAAAAAAAATGTTTTAAATAGGTTTCTGTGTGCTCAGCTTGGGTTATTGGACAATTCTCTCAATCATTTGAAGTGCTTAGCTACTATGGAAAAAGACAACATAATCAAACAATTATGATACAAATATTAATAAAGTGACATTCTCAAAAAGCCAATTCATTTGCCTGAATAATAATAATAATAATCCTTACAATTTCAATAGGGTCAGTGCCTGTCAGTGCTCGGGCCCTAATTAGATTACAGTATGCTGCCTCACAAAGGCCATGAAGCACAAGATCACTTTTCAATCTCATTGTCATCTGGAATTGGTCTTAAGTTTATATTAAAATATTTACTGATTTATTTAGTTGAAAACACTTTGAGTTTTGGAAAAAATCTACATTTCTTATTATTATTATTCTTATTAGCAGTAATAGCAGTAGTAGTATACGTATTTTGATGGTAGTAGTAGTTGAAATAGTAGCAAGTAGATTATGTAGTTCACAGGATGGAGCAGTAGGTGGCGATATAGGCACATATTTACGCAGTATAGCGTTTATTGAAACGTCGAAGTAGAGTCTTCACGTGTGGACTGAGTCTCTGCCTCCATAACATTCGGCAGGTTAATAACCTGAAATTACTAAACCAGCTCTTTACAATCAGGTATCGACACACAAACACACACAAGGAGAAACATGTCGTCCAGCTGTCGACGGCCTGAACACTCCGCTCCCCCAGATGTGGTGAGTCTCGAGCTGTATTGTAGCTGCTAGGCTAACGTTTAGCTTCAGCTGCAGTATTTGGGGATGTTTAAAGACCTTTAACTGTTGTGTTAGGTTAGCAGCAGTGTTACTGAGCAGTTTGTCCAGGTCCTAATAATGTGCTCACATCTCCACAGTACTACAATGAAGCCGAGGCAAAGAAGTACTCTCAGAAGTGAGTCTGCATGTTAGAGAGAGAGAGAGAGAGAGAGAGAGTGTGTGCGTGTGTGTGTGTGTTACTGTCGTATTGGTTACCAGTGTAAATAGAAGATGAGTTTTGGTTTCGCAACTAGTGGTTTGGTTAGTGTTAGAGTAAATCCCTGACATACATTTATAAAGTGTCTGTGTTAGAGAGAGAGACAAAGGAAGAGAGAGCAGATAATGTGTGTGGGTGTGTCAGATCTTAAGTAAAAGTAGCAGTATCTCTTTGTAGAAAATACTCTTGACAAGTCAAAGCATAAACACAAGTTAAAATACTATTTTTATTTTTATTATGTTTAATGTCCCATTTCAGAAGAATAGAAGGAATTTTCTTGGAATGTAACTATTACTAGTTTAAAGGCAATGAAGCTAGACTTATCTTATCATCCCAATAATCAGAAGTTGCAAAGTAACTAATGTTTGAATCATACAAGTTCTATATTTGTCCTAAGTTGTAGTGTAATAGAAGTATACATGTAAAGAATCCTTAAACTTGTACTTTGCTACTATTGTGTGTGACTGTTTACTGTCTTTGTCACGTGTAAATGTTTAATTCTGTCATGTAAGAATGTCTCTACATTTCAAGAAGTCCTGTAAACGATGTAGTTGCTTCACAGCTCTCGAATGATTGAGATCCAGACCCAGATGTCAGAGAGAGCGGTGGAGCTGTTGAGCCTGCCAGAGGGAGAGCCGTGCTTCCTGCTCGATGTGGGGTGAGTGATGCTGACTGTGTTTACATGGACTGCACTGTTAATCTGAATTAGACAAATTCACATTCTAATTCAGTGTAACGCCTCTTTATTCTAAGTTTTAACATAATACCTCACAATATTCAGAATAACAGTAATCTTGTATTTGTGCTGTAAAAGACTCTGGTCTGTTTGTCCTGTCTCTCAGGTGTGGCTCTGGTCTCAGTGGAGACTACCTCTCAGAGGAGGGACACCTCTGGGTTGGAGTCGACATCAGCACAGCAATGCTGGGTTAGTTTTCGAATTACAGAAATCTGTCTGCAGATTTTCTCAAAGACATCCCATCCGATTGATTTGCTGTTCATATTATAAACGTCTTACATTGAAAAACACTTAAGAATCCCTGTTTATATACTTTTTTTTTTTTTTTTTTTACAAAAGGTGAGACTTTGTGTTTAGGTTTGATGGCTCGGCAGATTAAACATTATATCAGAGGCTTATCACTCCGAGTGACCTTTTAACTCGAGCACAAAATCTTTTATAGTTTATATGTTCTTTGAGAAATTATGAATTTAAATAAAAACACCTTCCTTTGACAGATGTTGCACTGGACAGAGAAGTTGAAGGAGATCTTTTAGTGGGGGACATGGGCCAGGGGATGCCTTTCCGACCTGGCACTTTTGACGGTTGTATCAGGTGAAAATCAAAGCATACTTAATTTTCGAAAAACAAAACAAAACATGAAGTAAATATCTGACTCAGTTTTTTCTTGATGATTTTCTCCCTGTCAGTATTTCAGCGCTGCAGTGGCTCTGTAATGCCGACAAGAAGTCACACAGTCCTCCAAAGAGACTCTATACCTTCTTCAGTACTCTCTACTCTTCTCTGGTAAGCATCTATCACTCAAGTTGACTGCTTAGACAAACATTTAAACACCCATTACCCATATTTTACAGCGAAGACCTTTGCTTACTTCTCCATGCTATTTGTCTTTCAGTCAAGAGGCTCACGTGCAGTTTTTCAGCTTTATCCCGAGAACTCAGAGCAGGTGAAAATACACTGTGGGCGGTGGATGTAAAATCTAACATTTTATACTGATTCACATGCTCACATTCTGTTCTCCTTCCCCCTTTCAAGCTGGAGCTGATCACGACGCAGGCCATGAGGGCAGGTTTCAGTGGAGGAATGGTGGTGGACTATCCCAACAGCAGCAAAGCTAAAAAGTCAGTATCTATGAGAAGCAGGGGCTTTCTTTTTTTTTTACACGTTTAGCTGCTCCCCTCTGCATTGATCCCTTGTTAATAGCCTGTGAAATTAGTACCAGTTTAGCGACAACACAACACTAATTAGAACAGAACAACATCCATATTGACTCGACTGCTTCTCATTAGCCTGGTAATGAATTATTACATTAAAAATGGTTTGCCTGAATTAACTTCTTTTTCTCTCTCTCTCTCACACACGCACGCATACATTTTGTTTCCAGGTTCTTCTTGTGTCTTTTTGCTGGAGTATCAGGAGCCCTTCCCAAAGTAAGAAACAAAGGACTTATTTTGGGAACATTATGATTTGTTTTAGCCACATTTTAATAACTCTGCTTTTTGTCTATCGTTCTCAGGGATTGGGAATAGAAGCCTCAGACAAAGCTGGCTCAAACCAGGTCCAGTACTCAGGACAAAGGTAATGATGGTCACACAGCAGGCAAGACGGTGGCTTTGTTTATATGTAGGAAATACCATGATAACCAGAAGTAGTCAGATTACTGTGATTTAAAAAACTGCTCACATATTTGGAAATTATAAAGTTATTTGTTGGTTGATGTGTTTCATTCAGAAATGTACAATTAGATGAGCTAGTCCGAGGCCAACTATGAAAGAACTAGTATTTTTGCAGATTGCAGCTATGTGTTTGAACAAACGCCTTGTATTTACATCAACTTCAGTCTGTGAGCATTTTTGAATATTTGATCTTAGAAAAAAAAAATCTTGAATTATTGACTGTTTACCTGCCAAAATAGATCTAAAGATGTATTATAATAACGGCTTGATAAATTGAATAATATTTTGATTGACTGTGTATTATTCAATCTTAGATCTAATACAAAATTATTATTTTTGATATATTTTCTTATTAAATGTTCTCAAATGTAACGATTTTCTTTTATTTCTTCTTGCATGATAGTATACTGAACACAGAATATTTTGTAATTGAAATGTACAGTGATTTGGAATTTGTGAAACATTGCCAACACATTAACATTTTAGCGAGCTCAGGCTAATGCTACAGTACCAGAAGCTTCTTCACTGCTCTAAATGCAGTACTTGCTACTGTCAGTACAGAACACCTGCTGTTCTGGAGCAGTGAAGAAGATGTGATTTCCGGAAACTTTTTTTCTCTAAAGATATACAAAAGGATCTATACAAAGATTTGCATAATTGCAGATGCCTGACCCAATGTTTTCAGGTGTATCCGGGACATCTCTACTGCTCTTATTGTTATCAGAACATCTCTATTGAAACTATTCCAGTTTATTTTGAGAGTGAGCAGGTCTTGGTGAGGATAAGTGTGGGTTCAGTTATACCTGTGCTGATGAAGCCAAAAGACCAAGAGAAATCTAAAAAGGGCCGTTGTCCTGCCTGATTTAAAACCCTGTCAGGCAGGTTTTCCTCCCTTTCACATAGTGATGTTCAAGTTTCTCCTTTTTGGAAGAGATTTCTCAAGAAGAACATTGTGTATTTTAAATTACCTTATCAGCTCCACTTTGTCTTTGTGAAGGTGCCGGTTCAAAAACATGAAGGGCAAATCAGGGAAGAAGGGGCGAGATTGGATCTTGGAGAAAAAGGAGAGGAGGAGGAGGCAGGGAAGGTACGTCAGCATGACTGTGTTTCAATCTCTAATGGGACAAATTAATTTGATTTATTAATTATGCTGTGCTCAATATTCATGTTCTAAATAATGCAATTTAAGTTTAGTTTTAATTGAATCACCTCTGATTAGTTGTGTTTTGTGATGCTTGCTGACGCCGCCCCTCTCTGCTGTGTATTTGTCTCCTGCAGGGAAGTTCGAGCCGACACTAAATACACTGGACGTCAGAGAAGACCTAATTTCTAGCTCTGACTCATGCAGCTGGGCCCTCATTAGCTCCTGTCTGTGCCTCCCTACACACATTCACCTCTGGAGCCACAGAGTGTTTGGACTTGAATAATTTTCTCAACTCTTTAATTCAAGTGGACTGGAGAGAGGGAAATGCTATTATGGCCAATTATTTTTATATTTGGTCGAGTGTCTGGGAAATTGTTTCTCACACACGTTGGTAAGATTGCTCTCTCCACATTCATGCTGGATGGAGAATATTAAGTACATGAACAGACGTGTGCTGCCGGCTGATGACGCAAGAACAACACAGTCACAGAATTAAAACAATGTTCATAGATTATGAAATGTCATCCTCCATTTCTGGTCAGCTGTTGATTGTTCTATCTATAATATTTTATCAAATAAACTGAACGATTGAAGATTTTTATTGAATTTGATGCATTGTTTTTTTACTGGAATATAAAATAATTTGAGCAACATGGTTTCTCACAATCCTATGATTAAATAAAAACACCCTGCATGTAAAATGACAAATATAGTACATGTACAACTAGAAGAGCACTAAGGCTGATTGGCCACTTCACCACCAAATTGCCTGTATTGTGATCAGGTCCCTCATGCGGTACATCTCATCCAACATTTTCAGAAATTTATGAAAATGTCGAAAAATGCTCTTGGTCCCCCTTTAAAAGGCAGATCTGCCCTTGTAACTGGATCTGCTTGAAACCTTATTGAGTCAACCCCTCAAAATTTCATTCAAACCATTTTGGTAGCTTTTGAGTAAACAGACAGAAACAAATGATAATGAAATCACAGTTCCAATAGGGTGCTCGCTCTATCAGTGCCTCGAGCCCTAATAACCTCCTGGCAGGTAATAATAGATATGTGCTCATTATCTCTAGAACATTGCAGCTAATAAGATGAGAAAACTTTCAGACTATTACCATCATACAATGTAAGAAAATGTACCAATGAATACTGGTGTATTTGCAATTTAAAGATAGAATTTAATATTATTCAACTACAATTATTATACAAAGAAAAGGGGATTTTTTTGTCTGGTCAATTATGCCAGAAAAATGGTGGTTGTTTTTAATTTTATATAAAGAAAATATATTATACCAATATTGGTTTTGCCTTATTTTTTGCACATTTTGGATAATTTGGCTATTTTTGCTCTTTCCTCACGGTCCGCACAGTGTGTCCGACAGGGGGCGCTGTTTGCTTGGACACCACAAAGCACCTGGGCGTTATATCAGCGTGAACGCGCTCAATCAACGAGCACATCCCCCTCAGTGTGTCCGCTCCTTCAGCGGCTGTCTCCGGGTAACTTCTCTGTCAAAGACCCTCCACCCGCCGGAACAAGACACCAAACTTCCACAAACACTTTCTTCCTTCTTTAATTTGATTTACAAGCGTCCATTAGTGCATTAGTGGAGGAGGAGGAAGTTGCGGGTGTGTGATGGGTTAACGGCGGAAGGCCTCACCTGTCGTGCGCGTCACCCGCGGTCCCGCCGCCATCCCTGAGGAGCAGCCGCCGCCACTAGACGCGCCTCCCCGGCTCGGTCACATCATCCCGCCCCGCCGCTCCATCACCACCACCACCTCTCTCACCCAGAGGAAGACCGGAGGAACGGGAGCGGAACGCGGGGAAACCATGAAGGACCGCATGCTAGAACTTCGACACGTAAGTAGAAAACACGCAGCTGCTCCATGGAATCATGTTCTTCCGTTGGTCTGGTTCAGGAAGCAACAGTTGTGACTCTCCGGGGTTTTTATCACCGGCAGCCGCTGCTGAGATTCACCGTGTGTGTGGAGCGCGAGCGAAACAACACAGAGATTCCACAGGTTTAATCCAAGTTAAAGTCATTTTCTGCTCCTGAATAACCAACGACATGATTAATGTGCTCACAGGTGGGCTCAGCTTTCCTCTATCGCACTTTTACTTTAATGACATTTTAGTTGAATGAAAGTATCATTCAGTTTTATTTTAATAACATTAACACGTTTTCTGTCATTTTTCTGAATTTAAAAAACACCCAGATATGTGTGTGTGTGTGTGTGTGTGTGTGTCTCTGTCTCTGTCTCGTTGGATCAATCTGGGCTGAACTATTGGTGTGTGTGATTGGAAATTGGTCCCAGCTCGCCCATATAACCTTTTAACATGTTTTTATATATACAAAATGTAAACATTACCCAGTCCAAGCACAATGGTTTGTCCCTTTCCAACATCTGTGGTGTGCACGTGCAGAGAGAAGAGGGGGTTCATTCTGACACAGATTAATCACGTTGTCCAATCCTACATTTTGTAAATGAAAATAAAGACTTAATTGGATTTTAAATGTAAACCTTGTGACAATTGGAATAATCATGAATATGCAGTATAACATTCTTAGATTATGGGAGAAATGAGGAGGATGCATGATTGATAAGATTAATAGAAGAGAAGATTGAATAATATCCTTTTAAAGGATAAGCTTGTGTTGTTTGTGTGTGTGTGTGTGTGTTTTTGTGTGTGTGTGTGGTGTTAAAGTGGCCATTGTCAGAACTGGGTAATTGGCAGTTAAGCTGAGGACATAGATGGGGAAACAATTTACGACTCCTCAGTTTTCAGGGCAGATCCTGCTATGAATTGGCCTCATGGGGAAACAACCCAGCCCTGCCAATTGTGTGCGTGTGTGTTTGTTCAGGAGGAGAGGCCTGTCTCCAGGCTGCCATGCTACAGAGAAATAGCCTGAATCTTCTTCATCAGCTTCAGTGTGAAACAGTCAGACCAATATTCAGCCCAAGTGGCTGGAGCAGACAGAAATTATACATGAGCTGCAGATTCTATTTTCTTTTACGATTCTTGATCTTATCTTTCCTGTCTGAGAAAAGGCAGATTAGTGTTGAGCTGCACCATTTTCAGACAATCGGGACCAAATAAAATTGAAATAAATTGAAAGTCACAGACGTGTGATCTCTCATCAGCACCGGATTAATGTTGTTTCCCTTCTAAAGTTAAAACGGCTCATCGACATTTTTCTGTGGACCTGAGCAGTACAGTGTAGGATGCACATTCGATTGTGTTGCAGCTCTGGACTAGAGCTGCAAGTAATTATCATTTTTAATACTGATTCATCCGTCAAATATCGCAACTGTATAGTGTCCTGATATATTTAATTTCCTAAGTTTCCAAAGTTCTTGTCTGAAAACTTCTTCTGAGACGTCATCTAGAGCTCTACAGCTGATGGCATGAACCCACATCTATCTGCTTCCACATTCCCTCACTGGGCTGCTATTATTCTTTCATGCAGATTTTTAAGCTGGAAAAGCTGACGGCTGTTATGGAAATATTGTCATTAGACATTCAGAATAAAAAAAATTGTCAGGTTTGTGCAGTTGCTGAGTTGATGCTTCATTAGCTTGTATTTTCTTAGTTTTGAGAACATATGAGGTTTGTCCCTCTCCAGGAGGTGTGTCCTTATCGTGATGGGGAGTTGGGTATGTTGCCAGGGAAACAGCTCTTGGTAGGGTCTCCCATGAGGAGGAAAGTGGTCCTTTGTGAGTGGCCAAACTAAAAAGCAGTTCAAAGATGCAAGTGGCAGAGGTAAGGAGACTGTGCAGGTTAGCGGGCTGGGGGCTCACTTTGCATTCATGTGGCCCTACGTGTGTCTCAGCCTGAGGAATATGTTGACATCCCTCAGGAGGCACTAGAGGTAGTGGCAGTGGAAACAGACGACTGAGCTCTCTCTCTCGCCTCCACACCTGCAGTACATTAGTGAATGGAAAGAAACAGGATGATGGACTTTGTTGTGCTGCTTCGTAAAGACTTATGTCTTATTTCAAAGTAACGCTATCCTTGCAGGATGTATTCAATGTCTCCTAGCTCACTGTTAATGGTCACATTTAGGTTGCAAATCAGCGAAGAGCTGGAAACATAATAGGAGATATCACTTAAGCCATTTTAGACATGAACTCCAGAAAATGTTCAGACAATTGGGTCTGGATTTTCTTTAGTGTTTGCCTATCACATTAAGATAATGCAGCAGTTGTTCTCAACGTGATGTATAATTCCCACTGCACAAATCACATTTTTTTGTTTATAGCACATCTACACGGCCGTTTACCCTTATCACCAAAAGTTCCCAAATCTCGTATTCTTTCAAAGTTGATATCAACTGTGGCGTCTTCTACTTGTATGGCACCTCTTTTTCATCCTGAGAGACTTGTATTATTTTTGTTTTCCAGTATCATCAACACTTCAACAACTGTCATTTACAGTCTCAGATACAGCCCCGCTGGGTATATCAGGACTAGGGTGCATGTCAGAAAGCAGCTCTAAAAATGGACTCCAATAAGCTGCCTCCAGATTTGTTATAACAGGCAGATAATTTGGTTTGGGGTCAGACTTTTCATATTTATTGTATATGAAGGCAGGTCAAATAAAATAAGCCTTCATTTTCATATGTTCAAACCAAACACAGATGCAGCTAAAGTGAAGAGAACTGAGCAGATTTCACTGCCGCTGTGTCTTTTCATGTGTTTTTGGTAGAGTCTCACTGCAGGTTTACTCACCCATGTGCTCATGTGCCGTTTTGGCAGGAAATTGAGTTTTGCTCATATTTGTGCGAGGGCGCAGGTTCGCCCATATGCACATAAGCCCACTTTATGAGCTCACACCTGCCCCTGACTCTGTTCTCCCAACAGCTCATTAGCCTGCTGCCTGAAGCTGCCAGTCTCAATAACTAAAGCGGGCGTACGGCCTCTCGCCTCCCCTCCCCTCGTCCCATCACTCCCAGTCGGCCCAGATGTGATTTAGTGACAGATGGCGGCAGACATGATGCTTTTGTCAGCCGTCTTGAGCTCTGAAACCTGAGGGGGAAACACGCTGCCGTAACAGGTCGGCTCTCTTTTATATCTCCTCGATGGTTCATCAGCTGTTTTTATTTAACTTTAATCTCTCCGTTTTCTGTAGTGGTGAGTTCCTCCATATTGCTCTTTGCTCTTTTCCTGTCAGTGATTTATCAGATGGGTTCCTGTCCTCCCCTACACTTTTCCTGCTGCTCTCTTCCTCCGGTTTTCTCTGCGCAGCTTTGTTGGTCAGTCTCAGTATTGGTTCAGTGTGTGTGCGTGCGCACTAACCTGTGTCACTATCAACTTGGCATTAGAGTGACACATTAACTAATAGGAGGGATGTGGCACACTCAGAGGCCGTGTTTGCGTCCTTGGCTCTTTTGCTTCTCTTTTCATCTTTTCATTATCGCTCCTCTTTCACATCCATCTCCCCTTTATTGTGCATTTCTTTACCTCTTATTCTTCTGTCATTAACCTGATCTTGGCTATTGACATTTCCTCAGTGATACAAACAGCAGCGAGGAAAAAGAGCCACTTTGCCTGCTATTGAACAGAACACCGATCCTACAGGGTCAGAGGTTTTATTTGTCCTTGTTCAAAGGCCTCTGTAAGCTCAGGGATCTGTTGTGGGGGGGAAATGGCTACTCACTGATTCTGACCCACAGATGAGCCTTATCATATCTATTTGTAGGGATAAAGTAGCAGTAAAATGTATTGTCATTGTCCTGTATCGTCGCCATGAGAAAGGTGCCCTCTTATATACAGATAAAGACATTATGCATCAACACATAGAGGCTGCATAATTACATAAATTAACCATGAAATGAGTATGACCGATCTGGCTTTTCACCAGGGACTCGTCTGTCTCTGCAAATGAGATGATGGTTGTAATGATATCCAATATCTGTTGGCTGCTAGTGGTTATTTCTTAAATGTGTGAATTGAACACAACATCCTCATCCATAACAATCAAAGCATGCAACTAGGATGACACTCATAAGAGCTCATACCTCCGCCAGGGCCCAACATTCCCTTTTAAAATTGAAATCAAGCCGCGCCAAATTGCACTCATTTAGAGAAGTCAGTCCCCTATGCCAAATCTTGCAATGTTCTTGCAAAAAAAAATTCCTCATGCTACGTTCACACGAAATGTAAAAAGTGAAATTTTGCAGCGTTATAAGCAGGAATTTGGCAACAGGTTTATTTGTGCTTACTTGCAGTACTAATGTGATCAATGCCAGTACAGGAGTACTTGAGTTCTAATGTTTCATCTCCACCTCCATCATGGTAATGTGTCCATAAATACTGCGAATACTTTCTTACACACAATCAACATACAATCCAACCCACAAACAAACGGACAGGTGCCATAACACAACCTCTTTGGCAGAAGTAATAAGCTCTTATATTCATTGTTGTATTTCAGATTGGTTATTGTTATGCTGGTACAATCTTGTTTACTTCTCATAAACACCAGCAGCTCCCAAAGCTAGTGGAGATCCTAAAAATAAATAAAGACGGTTCTGTAATCAAACCTCCCCCATCTGTTGTGGGAGAATTAGCTTCAGGTCATTTTTGTTGCCGATGCTAAAATTGAATTTGTAATGTTCCGACCTCTCCTCTCACATCATCTCTTAATTGATGGCCGCAGAGTGGATCTGTAGCAGCAAAGGTACTGCCTTCTATCACAGATTCTTGTCGGAGATTAGGACCTTTAAACATAATTTGCGACCAACTGAACTGTCATTGACCTCATTAGGGCCTAAGCAGCTCTGTTAGTCTTTCTTTGGTGGTATTCCTTTAGAGTAATAATATGAGTCTTTCCTTCTTGAGGTTAAACAAGCATTTATGACTTAACAAGCCGTCCAAACTAAACAACTAAAGACATGATTTGCAACAAGTTGTCCCCAGACTGACGTGTATTTGACATTTTCTGACCTGTCCTTTAGCCATTTGCTGACATGACTGATGATGTTGTTCTTGTTGGGAAGACTGTCTCCTTTTAACAGTTTCTCTGAAAAGATTTTGCCATGGCAACCACTGCAAAAGAAGAAACATTGAGTTGATTTGTCAATTGACGAACATGATCTTGTAGAAACTTTGGTCATTGCTCAAGGTATTTTTCAAGCAAAAACATTCAGAGTTAAATTTTCTGCTTTTCTTTGTCATATGCGATAGAAAATGGAAAACCTTAACGTTCTGATGGTCAAACCAAATAATATGACGAGCTTTAGGAATATGTACTTACAACTTTTGTTATTTTCTGACATTTTAAATAGAGATATTCGGACATTTTCTCCTTCCTGATACAGATTCTAATACCTGGTTTTAATACAAATATTAATATAACCATGATTTTAACAGCTATATGCTACAAACCCTGCATAGAAGTGATGATTGCTGTCATTGTTGTGTGGCCTATTGCTGGTCTTGCAATTGGCATCTAGTGCCAAAGTGTTAAATATCGACATTATGACAGTTTAGATCGATTGGCTATACTACCTGAAATCACTGCTTCCTCACTGCTCTAAAGGCAATGTTTGCCAATGGAAGTATGGTGCATCTGCTGTTTTGGAGTGGCGAAGAATAAGTGATATCCAGGAAAAGAAAAAATAAGTTTTATCTAATATACTATAAAGATGTGGTATCAAATCAGTACATTGAATTTTGTACTCGCCTGGCATTTTCTGCAGTAATGGAGGCATTTCCAATACTGGTATCAGAGCATCTCCAACACACACACAAAATAATTAAATAAAAGTCTTTAGTTTGACATGTTTATGTATTTGAAAATATTATATCTCTGCCTCTTTCCAAATGAATTTTCTGATATTTCTCTTGGCTTTTCTCTGCACTTCCCGTCCATTTGCTCTTTCTTCTCTTATGCTATGGTTCTTTTTCTACACTTCCTATCGTTCCTTGACATCTCTCTCACTCCCTGTCACCCCCCCCCCCCCCCATATCTGCAATGTAATTGTGTTAGTAGCACATTGGTGCTGTCATAATCCTTCATGGTCAGTGAGTTACAGAGTGAAGTGCTCTGAAAAAATATTCCATAGGGGGAAGATGGCGAAGAGACTGGGGATGGGCAAAACCACAGCCTATAGCAGTGATATCTCTTTTCCCAGCCTGTGATCCGTCATTTAAGTTCAATTGAAGCTTTATGACATTTTCTCACCTACTCCTGCAACGCTCAACACTGGTCGACCACCTGCAGCTGCCTGCACACATCCCCAGGGCAGGCAAGTTGGTTTATGAACATCCGCAGCAGCATGTAATTAATAAAATCCTACCCATCGGCCATTATGTGCTAACAAGCCAAAATGGAAGTAAGCATCCACTATTTAGTCTGAAAGGTCGGTCTTCTCATCTTCGAAGTCCCCGCAGCCGACAGAGTTATCTCTGTGAGAGCTGGCAGCTGCAGACATTTGGATTCCGGCCCTGACATTGATTATTATTGATTTTGTGGAAAAACGTGTTATTATCCCATTGTAAGTAATTATTTAATCTTTAATAGATAGGCGTTTTGGTAAATTCTTATTTAAACGATTTAAATGGCATCACTTTGATGATTAAACTGTTAAAGGTCAAAAAGATGTGAGGAGGCCAGAGGGCGGAGAGGGATGAAAGACATAGCAGGGGAAATGGGGGGGATACAATTTGAGGAGGAAGAGACCGCATGAGGAAAATCAATTTTTCATTCTAAATATTTGAATTTTTGAATGCACCTATAACAGAATTTTATGTTTTTCTAATGACAAACAAAATATAAAACCATTTAAAGTGCAAGTTTTGGTAAATGAACACCGACGCTGTGGGTCTTGAGCAAGGATAGTGAGATGGTGAGGAAGAAAAGATGAACACAAACTGAAAACGTGACCACAGAGAGCGAGACAAAGGTAAGCATGTTGTGTGGGCCTTATGTGCTATAAGAATTCAGCAGCGAAGCAGAAGTACGGAGGAAGGCAAGCAAGAGAGAAGGAGGTGAGACAATGACGGACAGGGAGAATGAGAAAGAAAAGGGAGGATGATTAAAGGGGGAGGACATTAAGGAGGATTGTTAGGGAATGGAAATTGTTGCGCATGCACACAGTTTGACTCACTGTGGTGGCAGTGCTTCATCTCGTCTCCCACCCACATTCTTCTTCTTTGTGTATCTGATGGACCCTGTGCTCCGTAGGCAGGGCTGATAAAACAACCTCGTTAACCTCGGCCAGACCTGCGTTTTCACTGGAATGGAAAGTAGCTGAGCCTGAGAAACCTGTGCACTTTTTATTTTTAAACAAAATCAACATAGCAGACATTTTAACAGTCAAAATTACAAGGAGCAGACTATCAAAGGGCCCAATTAAATTAAATCCGGATGCACCAATCATGGAGAGACAGAATACAACAACCGTAGCAAAGAATTTTAATTTGAACATGCTCTTTAAAGAGTGGGGATCGATTATTACATTTTTGTGCTATTTAATTCCAGATAAAACATTTCAGAGAAATTCTGAGCTTGACGAGCAGATTCAGTTTCGTTTTTCCAGTCTGACATTTCTGCTCATGTTGCTGTTCCCTCTTAGGACAGCTGTGATGATGTATCCATCCCACCATTGTCATTGTTAGGCAAAAGGACATTTTAGCAACAAATTTAAGAGTAGATATTTCTTTGAATTGACTTGCATCTACGCTGTTCATCTTCAACAGCTTTATCCCCAATTTTTTTTAATACATATTTCCTATCATAGAAACCGCAGTTACTGAACACAACACCAGACCTGTTTGAATCATGTGTCTGACATTTTAGCAGCTATTTAGGTGTCTTATCATGTTGATTTAATAGACCTCTAAATTTGTGGAAATTCATTTCCATATTGATGTGAAATTATTTGCATGGTATCTGGATTGGCAATCAGTCAGCCAGTCAGTCATCCTACAGTTATTGTAAAACATCCTTTATAGCCGATTCAGTCTTATCTGCGTACTCCATTTATCCCTTCATGGTCATTTTTACCAACTTGCTGTGAATAGTGTAAAGCAGAGGTTTTAATTGAAATTCATAGTTTTTCTTTTTTCACACAGCTTTCGGGAACATAATGTCAATGTAAAAGAGCAAATGATTCAGTGCAATAGGCTATATATTGAAATATTAGATGCATTGACACGTGCGTATTCCACAACTGACTGTCAAACAAAGAAAGCATAATACAATATTTGAAGACTGCCCATGCTGGTCATGAATTCACAGATTTGATTGGCTGAGTGGTGTCTCATGAGATGATTTACAAAGCCTAAAATTGGTCTGAGTTTCCTGGGCAGCTAAACCAATACGGTAAAGGCAAGAAAATTGCAGTAATGCTCGATTTATATGTCCCGGCCCAGATAGGGCAGCACCTGAGTCCAGATTCGGACTGCGAATAGTGTGATGAACAGTAGACATTACATTTAGATCTGAACCTATGTAATTCCAACACTCTATTGCGCAAACAGAAGAATGTATTCTTTCCCCTGTGATCTCTCCCACTTTTAGATTTGATGTACTTCAGAGCAAGATTGTGAACATGTGTACAGACAGCAGGAAGCATGTTTGCAAAGTAATACAGCACATATAGAGCATATTTCAGAGTAATAAAAGTATTGATCTGTATTTTAAAGAGCCAGTTATCAGCAGGGGAGCATGGATCAGCTAGTGCACAATATATTTTATTCCAGCTGAAGAGCAATGGCTGAAATTCATGCTAATGCTCAATCAAAGTTTGTTGATTTTCGTTGAAGGCTGCTCTTGCTGCTGATCGAAAACAGTAATGTCAAAGAAACCCAATGAGTTTTGCATTTCCCTTGTTTTCTTTTGGCTCAATCTTATCACTTCCTTTGTCCTCTGCTCACCCACACTGCTCGCTGGTTGTGTGAAAGTCTTGCCTCGATAGCCACACACTGTCTCCTGCTCTGCCATCAGTCGCTCATTCACTCTGACAGTTATTCAGTGAGGTGGCCTGAGGGGCAATCAGTCAGTGAGGCCGGTGTGTTGATTTGTGGCTTTGCCTTTTTCATCACAACCACATGATGGTGGAAAATTTAATCCTGGCTGAAGTTACACAATCATTCAGGAGTTACGGAAATATTATAATTCAGACTCTGGACTCTTGTATTGATTGTTGTGCTGATCTATTGTATTTTCAGTTAAACCCCTGTCTTCATAAGAAGACTGGCCACGAGGCATAACGCTTGAGATTCCCTGTGTGATTTGCTGTCGGCTGTTTTCCCGCATAGACAGTAGATCTCTTGGCGTGTAGGTAGTGAATGTCCTGGGGGCTTTAGAATGGGAGCAGCTGAAGACACAGCCATTCCTATTTCTATAAGTCGGGTTGTGTGCCTGCGTGTTGTTTTTGTGTCTCTTTGTGAGGACCAGTTTGAGCTTTGAACAGTGAGAATGAGGACATTTATAAATGGGAATGACTTGGTTTTCATTTGAGATACATTGTCAAACCCTGGTTAAATCTATTGAATCTAATGTTTCAATTCTATTAGCACCACGGAATCTAATTTTCCATCCATTGTGTTTGGGTGGCATTGAAGTTTATTTGCTAGAGCAGGGATATACAAAATTCAGAGTTCCAGATAGGGACTATTTTGACAATAAACTGTAGCTTTATATCTCTCTCTACCTCTGCATTATTAAGAGAAAGGTATCAGAGAGTTCAGAGGTTTTCTAAGTCGTAATTATGACTTTTGATGTTGACATGAGCGTGCGTGCGTGCTCTATTTACGTCTCTTCTATATTAGCAAATGAATATACCATATGAGCAGCCCTGCAATTGGAGCAGAAGTCAGTTTTTGTTGTTTATATCTCTGTATTTGTCTGCAAGAGGAAACATGAATAAATCGTGTGTGTGTGTGAACACATCCATAATGAATGCTGTGTGGCTGTATTATGATAATAAATCTGGTTATGCTCTCTATATTCCTCAGAGCAGCTGACACAAATTTCTGAGTCATTTCTAATGAGACTGCAGGAAGCTGCTTGAATTGGCTGTAATACAAAGATGCAGGGAAACGGATCTGCTTTAATATGGAAACACAAAAGGACATTAAAGTCCTGCCCACATGGGTTTCCATCTCTACTTGAACCGTCACTGCTCTTCTCTCCAGTATTCTCAGGTTACCGCCTGAATGCATGGTACTTGCAACTGTATTCCTTCGCTTTCCATTTAAAGATGTAAAATGTGACAAACTTTAATTAAAACTGAGAATAAAGACTTGACCTGAATCTATCAGAGACAAACCTATTCACCTCCTATCTGTTTGAGCGAGGCGGTAATAAAACATTTGATTCCTGATGCAAATCTGCGGCGTGGCTTCATGTGGAATTAGACTTTGTGGGACTGAACCCTAACCTGACTCTTTATACATCAGCACAGTCTGCGTCCTCTTATTGCACTGTCACAGCTTTCAGTAACTGATGTGCTGCCCTGCTTCTCCTACTCGTCTTTCTATGCTGACATGAGCCAGCGCCACTAAAAGTCTGGTTTATCTCTCGCTCCCTCTGTCCTGGACAATATTTCCTCCTCCTCCTCCTGTTTACACTGGATGTGCAGACAATGCCTTTTGTCCTCATGAAGCGACTCCCTGCTGGCACTGTGCCTAGAACAACTCTCTAATCGAATAAACGGCATAATCAGGCCACTCCTCCTGCTGGGGTGTTTTAACCCAAGTGTGAGCCCCAGGGGCAGAGTGCATCAGAGGGTTGTGGCCGTAATGGGGGCCAGCTTGCATACGGCTTGTTCTCTCTGTTTGTTGACCATGTGTTAAATATTATCGCTGTGTGCATGCATGTTTGTGTGTCTAGCTCAGAGCATGTGCCGTGTGTGGAGTCCAAGACTGTAGGCTGAGTCAAGACCGCAGCGATAAAGGCCTCTCTCAGTCCCCTAGTGGCTCAGCAGGAGCTTCAGATCTGTGTGGGAGTTGGAGGTTTGAGGTGCACCGCTCAGTCTTCTCTCCTCCTGACCACTCAAAGTAAAACCAGACCAAAGCCCTCCTCTCACTGCAGGGGATGCAGCATCTCTCCATGGAATCTGAAACACTACGGGTGATCTGGGAGCTTATTCTGATTCCCCGCTTGTCCTCCTCCTCCGCCGCCTCCTGCTGCTGCTGCTGCTGCTGCCTCTTTTCTCTCTGCTTCTAATAGTCGGCAGTTCCTCAAATGCACCTCGTTTTCACACCAAAAATGTATTTATTAATAGCAGTTTTGTTCCTAAATGAGACATCAAGTAAACAACATATTGTGTATCTAATTTATATGCCCAACTGTCACAGCACACATTAAACACTTAACTGTTTTGTACAGACTATTTTTAAGGTTGTCTGATGGAGAGAGCAAATAACAATCCAGTTTTTGTTGAATTAAATAGAGCTTGATTGGGTTTAGATATTAGCAAGATCCAAGTGGCTCTCTATTCTTCTAACTCTAAAATTTGTGCCAGTTGCCGCACCATCTCCTGCTGAGTTCTGTCTTCTCTGACATTCATCTCAAGAACGGGTTTCTATCCGACTGTTCTTCTGCCCATTGACTCCACATCTTCTCCCTGCCTCTGCCTCTGTGCCGACACATCACCTGCTACAGCTCCACACTATTAATTTTGTGTTTGAGAAAACATTAAACAAGCAAGAATTGTCTTGTATCCATCACTTTTTGATACAGTAGCAGACACAAATGTGGTTATATGTTATCAGTTACATTTGGTAAAGTCATTTTATGGTCATGCAAAATCTTTAAAGGAATATTATTCTGGGATTGTCTAATTGTAGATTTTCAATGCATTCAAAAAAAACTACGACTCCTCAAAGACTTTTTTGGACATTCAGAAGACACTGTTTCTTCCCCTACATATATAAAAAGCTTTGGTGGTACATACATTGACGTTTCACATTTGGGAAAATAAATTGAAACATCCGAGAGCATGGGGTGAATTTCAGGCCCCTTTTCTTCTATCTCTTAAAGAAGGATTACTTGGGTTGACTGGTTAATGTGTCTTGTCAGTGGATGTTTCACACAGCAGACATTTCCACTTGTAGTTGGAGAAGCGCTGCTGTCACTAATAACATTAGTGTCCCAGTAAGACATGTCAGTGTGACAGTGAGCCAGCATGCACAGTACTAGAGCCTGACACTGGAGCAGCTAAAGTGTTTTCAGCCATCATTCATTTTATTGTTATTTCTATTTATTATTATTGCTTTTTTCTTCTGTGTTAAAATGTTGTCTTTAGTATTGGGAAGATGTAGTTTTCAGAGTTGGTCCGTTGTATTGGTTGGCTGATATGAGTTTTTCACAGACATTTTGGTATCTACATACATGTTTGTTGATATGTGCCATTATGAAACCTTTTATTAAACAATGCAGAACATATTTGTTTACATTTAACTCTTATTTACAGTAATTTTATATAAAGTTTACTGTTAAACTGTAAAATATCAAGCATCATTTACATTTGTTGTCATAAGGGGTTGATGACATATTGGGAACTATTGCCAAGTGATATTTTTTTATACATCATAAAGACTGCATATGATATTATTATGGAATGTTTTACCCCCTTATATAGGAATGTGCATCAGACTCCAAAACATTGGTCCCTACACCAAAATCAAAACCAACGATATTCCTGTGATCCAATAACTACATGGATCGATTCTGGGCCTGCTCCCTATTACCTGTGTGTCTCGTTAAGCAAATGTCTATTGGGCAATGGGTATTAGTCTCTGCTTCCTCAGATATGTTTTTATCCATGCTGCGGCCTATCTCGGCCAGGTCGCCCTTAAAAAAGAGATTCTTAAATCCTAAATCATACTTACAATGCACATAGCTAGTTATTATGTCATACATAAGTCTTTCCCTGCTTTTGGGACAGAGGATGAAAACTTTCCTCTCTCGCTGCAGCACTGAGGAGCAAATGGAGCTCATGGGCTGCTAATGGGGAATTGAATTAGTTTGACAGGGGCTAGATGAATGAGATGAGGCCACATGAGATCCCTGCTAATGTAGTGCAATGACTGATTTGTTATTAGCAACGAGAACATGTACTTCAGAATGAATCATGGCTTGATGCATAAAACTAAGTTTTAACTTTATAGGATGAACTATAAAGTTTAGGCCCTAAAATTTGACTTCTTCCTTATCATTCAATGAAACCATATTTAACTGTGTGATTGTTAGATTACTGTACTATGTTGGAATACTGTAAAATAGGTATAATGTTTGACAAAATTCTCATTATTTTACAATTCTTTATTTAAATGCCTAGATTAGACCGATGTTATAGAGTTAGTTGATTTTGATTTGGTGACACATCTTCCAATACAACTGAAGATTTTAGGGACAAGATATCAACGACATTTAGGCTTTAAAACACAATGTAAATCACGGACATTATCATCTTATGTTTTTTTTTTTATGTTTTTTTTTTCACGTCTGAAGATAAGTCCCTAATATCTTCAGTTGTATTGAATTTGGCTGTGAACTGCCCCTATAATTCAAGGAAACAGGACGTTTAATTTTGGTTGTTTTGCTTCATGTCCGCTTTCCTCGTGGCTTTGCCCATCTCTGCTTTAACTTCCTGGGCTAACGATGTATGGTGAACTGCTAGCCAGTTACCAGTTTTTTTTTTTCCTTTCACTGTTTGTACTGGTCAATCGCAATGGATCTCGATTACTCATTGCTTTAATGTTGAGTTACATGAACAATACTTGAATACATTACCTCATCCATGAACATGATTTGCACCTGAGTCACGTCAGGTATATTGTCTTTTGTTATTGTTTTGATTGAGAGACCCCTTGAGGCTGAACTTTAATATTATGTCTCAAAAAAAATGATTTCATGATTAACAGAAATTAACATGAAGGGTTTTGTGTGTCTTGCATTGCCATAGGAGACTGAACATCTACATCATGGTTTGACGCAATTCAGTCATGACCAATGTAATGTAATGCAAACATGTCTTTAATTAATTCATTATTTTACCTTTGTCTGTTGTATTTAACCCCACATGTTATATGTGTTTTCCTAGGGGAAGGAGACGACAGAGGAAGAGGATGAAGTCGCTGTGGGAATGGAGAAAGGCTTTATGGACGAATTCTTTGAACAGGTTTGTTTATCTCAGTCCTGATCTTTCCTTCTTCCTTCTGTCAGTCACTATTTCTTCCATTCACACACTAACAGGTTTATAGCTGTTTATTATCTTGTCATCTCAAATTAAAGTTGAGGTCGTTTGCACACTACATCCTGCCTGGATGTCAGTCCTCTTCTGCCATTCTCTAATCATGTTCGTTTTTCAGAGAGCGAGCTGCAATGCCTCTCTTGCTTTTTCTTTTCCCAGGGGAGCATTGGTATGATTTATAGCTACTGATGTTGTTGCTGGTGTGGCATGGATCATTATGTGTTTTATTTCATTTGAAAAGCACTTTATTGATTCAACGACACAACAATGTTCTCTTTGTCCAGGTCTGTATAACAGCATCAGTGATTTCATTCATGGCTCTCCAGTCTCGCCTCTTGTGCTTGATAGACACTCAGGTGGAGGTGGGGAGACTCTTGACCATTTACAGGCCTCTGAGAGAATTTTAAATAACCCGAGGAACAATTAAAAAGTACAACAGAACAAAATCATGAGGGCAATTTTTTTTCTCATCACTACCATCTGACCTCAGACATCTTGTAAAATAGATGAAGTTCTAGACATCGCATTAGAGAGGCTTGTGTGATACGTGTTGAATGATTTAGTGTTGCCTGCACAGTTTGTTCTATATACATTAACATGGTCCTTCATAGGAAAAAAAAGGTTCCCCACCCTCTGTTCTATATGCATGCAAGACCTTATCTATATGCATTTATTCAGGAGTGAGTTTTCCTGTACACGCTGTGCAGTTGTGCTTGGAACACAAACTGAACATCGTCATAGCTCTCAGAGGGGGGGCCCCAATTTCAGTGTAGTGGCAGTTGACTTCTCCTCCCCAGAAAGATGGAGACCTGCTGTGAATCATCAGCCATATGGAGCTGGTCTGACTTTACTATGTGACATCGTGCTCAGTGAGTAAAGTGGCCTCTGTAATGCCTTTTTAATAGGCCTGCTACATTCATCTCCTGCAGCGAGTGGTTTAGAAGTATAAAGCAGGATAATTCAAAGACTGTTGAGGTAAACTTTTTTTATTATATTCCATATTAATCAATGTCTATTTAGTCCTATGTCACGGCTATATCACATATATTTATAAGCTAATCCCTGTGTATATTAAACCTGTGTATACCAATTATTTGAACACAGAGTCTTTAACTTTGAAGTATTTAAATCACAGTCACAAATGGAACAAAGAGGTTGGTGGGGTGAGGTTGAATATCATTTGCGAGTTAATAAAAGAGGTCTGACGATCCGCACTTTGATATGTGGGTCGTCAGAGCAACATGAGACAACAAATGCATCATCAAAGTGTCTAAATCATCTGTGACTGAGCTACAGGTGCATCAATCAATGAAACCCTGTACAGATATTTAGGGAACCTTTAACAATCAGGACACCATGTAGAAAATATAGTCCGACAACAAGAAGCAGCCATCACATATTGTAAATGACCAGCAGACTTATGATGGAAATACTGAGTATAATAAATATGGGTTAAGTTGAGTGAGATGCTGGGTCTCTCGCAGGAACCACAATCCAATTAGGGAAAAGACGACGTCAGCCCATTCACAGTGAAGCAGTGTTTCGGTTAAACCCATCAGAGGCCGGTGTGAGTCCAGCGTGAGGGCACGGTTACATAGGCATGAATGCAGGAAAATGATAATTTCTTGCAAAAGCTGAATGTGGGCACTGTAGGATATGACGGACACAGAAATCCAGCTTCAGGATGTGGTCGTGGGTTGTTGGATAGAGAGGGAGATGGGTAGCTGGCAGGAGGATGTGATAGCCAATTGGGATCAACCACACATTGTTGGATTAGGGTGTCGCCGGTAATAGTTCACACGAAGCCACGCTGCAGATTTGCTTTGCCTCTGGAAGAAAATGTAGAGTTACAGCGCTAGCGAGCATGCGGTATGTAACACTGCAAATAGCGCTGCACACACCAAGGTAGAGATCTCTCTGTTATTATGAGAAGTGTAAACATTTTCTGGTTCTTCATGAAATTATGGCGAAACAAATTAGAAAATGGCAGCCTGCCACAGATAGTGGGAAACACTGATCCAGATATACAAAACATATACTGCATTTTACTTTATTGTAATACAAGAAGTTGAGGATTCAAAATATATGTAATAGAACTCTGAAATTTAATTAAAAACATTCATTCTAAGATGTTTTAGCCTTGAGGGAATACTGTAGACATCAGTCATCTCTGTTCTTCTGCTGCTTCTCGCCTCTGACAACTGTCTGTATCCATCATAGATATCGAGGCATCTCTTTATCTGTGTGGAATTTCAGGCTCTTACATCTGTCTCATGTGAGAGAATAAAAAAGAGACCGATTCAGAAGCTGCAGGGATCGTGAAAGAGGCAGAGTTTGCAATGAGAGTGATGTGGTAGAAGTTAGAAACTGAGACCAGAGAGAAGGAACGGGTAATAACATGTGATGGAGAGATGATGATGGGAGAAGATTAAGGGGGCAGAGGGAGTGATGGAGTAATCAGCCTCTAACCCTGACTGGATCCGTTAATTAGGCTTTCAGTTGTGATCTGGAGGGAACCGAGCAGTGGACAGACGGCTGCAGCCCTCTGTCCTCCACCACAAACATGACTCTCACAGTGGGGCTATTGATTTTATAATGTGTTTGCTGTGGCATTTGTGTGGGCTTGTATGTAGCTGGTCTGTCTCTGGTATTTAAGTATAGTGTACTACACTGTGCCTGTAATCGATCTGTGTGAAGAAGTGTAATTGGTTCTGTACCTTTTTATATGTACTTGCTGGTACCTTCTCCACACTTATTCTCTTGTTGAAGTGTTTCTACTTGGTTTATTTGGTGTACATATGTAACATGTTTGTTTTTTAATTTTGTCTTGTAAAGGAGATTGTTTGCATCAGAAAGGTTCAGGACAACAGGAAAATGTCAAGAACACTCAAGCATGTCGTCTAAGTAGAACATGCACGAGGCATGTACATAAATCCTGTGTTTGTTTTATATCATAAGACAAGATGGTGCATATCCCTTGCACAATAAATGTATCCATTTAACAAGGCATTAACTTCACAGGCTATCACTCTCCCCCCCCCCTTGGCTCTGTGCCCCTCTCTCCTCGTGTCTGTTTGTCTGAGTGGAAGCAGGTGCACTGGAGTCAATGCGGCGCCACATCAGCTGCACCCCATCACCGTAATGAAGTCCTCCACAAATACCCAGCTCTGCCTCTACCTCCCTGCCCTATCAAAGCATCTGCTCCAGTCAGTCTGCGGGTAAACTCCGTAGAAACTGCAGATGTCTCACTCGGACATTTGCTGAAATCAGCTTTAGTCTGCATCTGGGTTCAGGAACTCACCTTAACAATACGATCTGGCTATACTATAACAGCAAAGACTTTCTCCGACAAAGCATCACCAGCCATGGCGCCATGTTTGGCCAACACAAACTTATTTTTCCATTACTGCCCTGATTCTTACAGGAAGGTCAATTCTGTTGCGTCTGCTGATGATGATGCCAATTCCCAGTCTGATCCCATCTCTTCCAGCATCGTCATCACCGTCACTTGGGAGATTGAGTCCGCCAAGCTCAGCAGAACCAGCCTGACCAAGAACCACTAATTCCTTTTTGATTGCTTTTAATTTTGTCACTGTGTTGCTTTCAATGTCCCTCTACAGTACCTTGAATCTGCCGCTGTGTATGAAATGTGCTTTATAAATAAATGCCTTGCCTTGTTCATTTGGGATCTGCCTACTCCCATATGCTTTAATGGGTCCACTAAATAAACAAAATGATGACATTTTCTGCTGATGATCTAAATAATATTGTGAAGCACGATAAATGGTAGCTGCAATAAACTGCCTTAGCAAGTGTAGGCTGTTTACCATAAATGTAGATTCATTTTATGAAGATACAATAAATTCATTGACCTCATCGTCATCTATATTTTTAATTACGATCATTTTAGAAACACAATTTTCTTTTATTCAAAAATGTTCAACTGTGACCAGTGCACCTAAAGCTTGTGGTACATCAGTTATGATTATAAAAAAATAAGGGTAAACTTAAAATCATAAAAAAAAAAAAGAAGCTACAAATCACTGTAGAGACAGCAACTCTGAAGCAAACACACTGCTGTCACAGTATGAGAAGCATATGAGCACCATTTGTCATCCCTCCTTTTGCTTTGTGTAGTACCGAGGCTCATATCATGCCCCAAGCTCCTTCACCTAATGATGCAAGAATGAAGTGAATGAAAGCAAGGCAGACTCTCTGTGGCCCCTAGAGCTTCTGATCGTCTTTTCTTCTAGATGAAAATAAGACTTTTGCACCAACATAACTCAAATTAGACCATGAAGAAGGAAACCAGCTTTCTTTTTTTCTGCAGCTGTGGGATTGTTGCAATTGTGTATTTGTACCAGATACAGAGACTCCTGAATAGTGTCATGGTAGAAGCAACTCAAGTTAATAATGAAAACTTATAGAATTGGTCAGGTGGTCCTTTAGGTGCATATGTCTGATTATTTGTTTTGCATGTATGTTTTTCAGTAGTGTCTGATATTGGTTTCTCTGAGTCACACAAGATGACTCACAAACACGTCTTCCAAACCCAGAGAATTTGTGGTTTCATCCTCTGCTCACTTTATGTCTCTTTCTCTTCCTACCAGGATCAATCTCTTACTTTTTAACTTTATGATCTCTCTCCACATGTCGGTCTTGCATTCATTTAACTCTGCTCACCTCAGTGGGCCTCCTGTAGAGCCTGGTCCCTCTCCAGTGGTCGCTCAGAGCCAATTATGATTGTTATTTAAAAAAGACGATCCAATCAGCAGCTTATTAAAGAGATAATGGGAGAATAATGACCCAGGCTGAGTGGAAGAGGGACACTCAGGAAGGTATGGATGGAGGAACAGGGAGTGCAGAGCAGTGAGGGGCGACGGAGAAAACGTGGACTGCAATTGGAGATTTCAAACCAGAGATCTGCATGTGAAAGTGACCTGGGATAGAGCAGAATGAATGGAGTTTGTAGATGGACCGTATCGGAGCAGGTGTAGAGGCGGTGAAAGTGATCGGGGGTGGTTGACAGACTGAGAAGAGAGTAGAGATTGATGAAGTCGCTGGCAGATGGGACCTGCTGCCCGTCCAGCTGTTACCGGAGTCAGAGGCAGCACAGCTGGTGACGAGGGAGGTTGACTGGGGGAGAATGTCAGACCTGGAGCTTGGTAGCAGATGAAGCTGTGAAGTACAGAGTTCATAGAAGTATATGCATGAGATGCACCTCCATGCATTCAATTAATGTAGGTAAAGGAACAGTTCAGTGTTTTGGGGGTAATTACTTTATTCACGTTCTTGCAGAGAAGCTATAGTTAGCAAGATTGATGTTATGTAAATAGTGAAAACGGGGGAAACAGCCAGTCTGGATCTGTCTAAAAGCGATAAAATCCACCTGTTAGCACGAGATGCGAGAACCAAAGTGTAATAACTGGACAGGTTTTGTAACATTTGAAGATAAAGCTTCTAAATGCATTCATATTCAGCTATTCCTTGTGTGTCAGAGGGAATAAGTAAAAAAAATATGAAACAAACTTTTTTTACTATATACCTCACATAATTATAATTTATTTTGTCCTCATCCTCTGCAGATTACCCAGACTCTTTAAAAAGGCACAAACAATTAGGTACAATATTGATCTAGATCCAGATGTTTCTTAACGTAGTGTTTTTTTTTTATCATGAAAACACAGGTTTCCTCTCGTATTACAAGGAACTAAAAAGCACACAACCATATTTTGAACAGCTGTGATCTTCAAGGCTCTTACCTGCAAAAAAGGAAGACTCCTCCGTGCATATAGCAAAGTCCTTAAGGAAATGATTTTCTGAGTTTGATATGAAAACCTTGTTCTGCACTGAGTCCTAACCTTAACCCCATCCAGAGTTTTTGGGATGAAATGTATTACCAGCTGTGAGCCAGGTATCATCACCCAACATCAGGGCAAAATTGGCCCTGCACGGTCTTATATAAACTATGAATCACACATTCGTTCTATAATATCCTGAGATATATCACAGGTTGTAAAGACTGAGGGGAGGAGTGCACTGAATCGTCTTTTTTCCTGCAAATTTGATGAAATGAGGATGCCTGCAAATGCTAATTTGATGGATTTTAGTCATGTGTGTTTTCTTTCACATAAACCTTCGTCATTCTGCCTGTACCATGATAACATCTTCAGATGAGTTTCTGTCAACTTCACTTCCTACCTCAGTATGTTTGTCAGATCTAAAACACATATTGGTCTCTCTGTCTCTCCTAAACCAGGTGGAAGAAATCCGGGGTTTTATCGAGTCTCTGGCAGAGAAAGTTGAAGAGGTCAAGAGGAAGCACAGCGCCATCCTCGCCTCACCTAACCCCGATGAGAGTAAGGCTGTTTGACTTTTCTCCTTCTTGTTCAAATCTCACAGAGGGAGATATTCAACATGACCTTCATTTCTCCACAAATACTGTGTTTCATAAGAGGATTCAAGTGTATCAAGGGTACAGGTGGAGTTTTTGCACTGGTTTTAGATGATTGCAGAAAAAATAAATCAGGGCATTTCTAGCCCAGACACTTTCCCTAGGGACACAGAACATTTTGTGGAACGTTTGATGTGCATAAACTAAAGAGAAATCAGGTAACATTAAAAACTGTTACTGACTTTCTGACAATTTAATGAAGAGAATAAGTTAGATCAACCAAAGGAATGGAAACGAGGGAGCAGTACAGAAAAGAAAGAAAACTTAATTTGCGCACAGTTAAATCACAGAAACTGTGTTTGTACTGAAACAGAAATATAGGCCGAAAACACAGGTTTGTTGAAAAAAAATTCTAAGGGAAAAGTAAAAAGACATATTTGCTTACTGGGGTTAAAATTGTATCTTTAATACAGCATTTTTAATCCCTCACCCACCCGCCCTAAAGCTCCTCAGGTGCAGTGGAAACGTGAACCGGGATTCACTTGAAGAGACCTTACGCTACTTAACTAAACTGTTTGTTTGGATGAAAAAGACTAAATGTGTCAAGAAACCAAATGACGTGGGAAAAAGGGTCATAGAATGTTTTGATTGTATCCATTGATGTGACTCATGCTGTAGTGTGCTATAAATACTTTCTACTGGAGTGAACACAGAACACAGAAGAATTTTTAGATTGAAAACAGCTGTAATTTACCAACAATTCAAATCAAATTAAAAAGTCTATCTTCGTGAAACCAGCTCTGGATCTCAGCACAACTCAACACATATAAGTGTTTTTTAGAGCAACGTGTTAGACCTTGCTCTCCAGCAGCATTAACAAGAAGCATTCGAGAGACATGTTTGTTTTTACTTGTTTTAATAATAGTCTCATTAACACGTTAAGAGTTTATTAATAAAGAAAACGACACATAGCATATCCTCAGGGACGTTCATCTTTTTAAATATGAAAAACTTGCTCTTCCGACAGAAGATTTTTAAACCATTTACACCTAAATGAAACTATCTCACTTTGAGCAAACCTACCACCTATCAATCGATGATCCATTTTATCTTGTGCAATAGTTGAGGGTTGAATTTATTCTGCCACAGGCTTTAGATATAGGTATTTGTTGTTCGCTATTCATATTATAGTCTGCATCATTAGAGTGGACGCCACCTTTCCTGTGCTGTATTTCAGGCGAAGATTTAATCAACCATTCCAGAGCGCTTTGTCCAAACCAAGCTTGAGCCGTCTGCACACATCTCCTCTAACCCTCCTTAATGAAAACATCAATGTTTTATTCTGTACTGACTCAGTAATGAGCCGGAGAAGCTCTTATTGGAAAGAACAGAAGAGAATAAAGCCAAAAGTCAGTTATTTATATGCCGTGTAATGTGCAACAGAAGTGAAAAGCCTGGTAATCGTGGCAGATTCCACTCAGCAAAAGAATGAAAAATGTATCTGTCCTTTCCAGTAAATTTTGGAAATAAATAAGAGTTTCTCAGGAAAAAGCCAAAAGGCAGCCTGTTGATGGGGACTGATAGAAATCGGAAGACCTCAAATCTGTTTAGAGCCGCACCCTCCACCAATCAGTCCTTTCTGTCCTTTTCAAGCTTTTATACTCTCACAGTAAAATGTCTTGCATTGTTGTTACTTTTCTCCACTTTTCTGCTTCCTCATTATTCTTCAGCCCCATCTAACCTGCTGGTAACATCGTCAGCTGTGTTTATCAGCTCCTCCATAATCCCTCCTCTCATTTCAACCACTCTCCTCTATGATTTTCCTCAATCTGTGCGTTACAATCCATCTTTCCCAACCCCCTCATCTGTGTCCTCTCACACCTCTTCCTCTCTCTCATTTATGTCAGAGCATTGATCTAGACACCGCACTCACGAGGGGGATGTTACTCATACTAGTAACACCCTCTAACCCGCTTTCCTCCCCCTGATTCCCGACCTCCCACCTATCTGAGAAAGCACCGATCTGTGTGTAGCAGCAGGCGTCAGATGAGCCCTTCAAGTAGCAGGCGGGGTGCGTCAAACTGAGTGGAGCAGAAATGAGGCACGGTGTTGGGTTTAAGATACAAATTCTTCCACAAGCCTTTTCCTTTGTGACTGAAATTGATTGTGTGTGTGTGTGTGTGTGTGTGTGTGTGTGTGTGTGTGTGTGTGTGTGTGTGTGTGTGTGTGTGTGTGTGTGTGTGTGTGTGTGTGTGTGTGTGTGTGTGTGTGTGTGTGTGTGTGTGTGTGTGTGTGTGTGTGTGTGTGTGTGTGTGCGCGCACTTCCCTGATAAATGCACATCAATCTGCAGCTGATGTAGATGTCAGGGTCGTTCATTACACAGAGGTCTGTCTGTTCTTTTCCGTTTTCCTGTTGCGTTTTGGAGCCGACGGACCTCAATCATCTGAATGTCCTCATTCAGACAGCCGCTCTATCACTTCAGCAACATTTATACATGGTGTGCGTGTATGATTATGTCTGTGCAACAATTTTCTCCTGAATCAAATTCTTATTCAAGTCATCAGCACTGATGAATACATTTAGTTTGGAAACATAATGGTGCCCAGATTGTATTTTTTATCAATATCAAGCAGTAAACCAGGAATGGTCATGGTGAAGTGGGCCTCCAAAATTGTGGGAAATTGAAAAAACTCTGGGAATTAGTAATATTAAATGTGTCTGCAGAAAGTTTACTGTCAATGTCTCTCATTGCTTCTTCTCACAATATTCTGGCAACACAATTCCGAGGGTGTTGTTAAGGCAACTCCAAGCACTTTTGTGAGATAAGGGAGAAACCATGGTCTTACTTATATAATTAAAATGCTAAAGCACAAGTTTATTTGTAAATCATTTTTGGCCATGCTAGAGAGACACAGCCCTCTACGTCTGACAGCAAGTCAGTCAGGCAGTTCGTCCCTGGATCTGTCCATCCATCCGTCTGTCCGTCCGCCTGTCACCACCACTTTCCTCCAGACTGAAATATTGCTGCAAACTGGAGAATGACTTGGCAGTACATTTTTAACAGAGACTCATGGTCACCAGGGGATATAACCTAATGAATTTATGATGTCCGGATATTTTCTGCTGCCCCATCATAGGTTGACATATTAAGTTTTAAAATAAGATTTCAAAACAACTATTGGATGGATTGCTGTGACATTTGGCACACACATGATTTCCTGTCAGGAGGAATTGTGATAACTTGAGCCTCAGACCTGTTCTCTAATCTCCTCCTTTCATAGATAGATGTTTGGCTGGTTGGTTGTTTAGGAGGATAAGTGGTATTGATAAAGGATGGATTCCCATTCTTGTGAAGACGATATCTCAAGAACACCCTGAGGGAATGTCTTCAAATTTGGTCACTTTGACATTGCAAATCCTTTTTCAACTTGTGAATAGAATTATCTTAAGATTGCCTCAAGAAAGTCCTTTCAATTTTGGTGCAAATATTCACATAGCCTTACAGATGCACTGATTGGATTTTGGTGGTAAAGGGTCAAGGTCGGGGTGACCTCACAAAGCAAATGTTTTGCCTTTTGAATGCAATATTTAAGGAGCAACTCCAGAGATTTTTTTTCAATTTGGTACAATTGGACTCATTTATGAAGTAATTAGATTTCATTGGTCAAAAGTGGTATTCTCCTCACAGTAAATCCTCCCTTGCACTCAGTTTTTCTAAAAACTGGTATCGGGGATGTTATTGAAAATGAGCGAGGTTGGACTGGAACAGGATAATGGACGAGAAGGAAGTGAAGAAATCACACACATGCAATCGTTTTTTTCAAATGTCTTCCACAGCGGAACATTGTAAAGTGATAAACCTTCTGTTTCTGTCATGGTTAATCATGTTCATAATCACATCACATCTCCCTAGCCATTACCCACCTGGCCTGCGTCACAGCTTCCCCCCCTTTTCTCCTCTCCCCCCTTTTGCTTTGGGAGCTTTTGTGTTCGCTGACTGAGACGTTTCCTGTTGATCTGCACTGGGTTAATTACAGCCCACTGGCAGAGCCCATATTAACTCACGCAAACACACACACACACACACACACACACACACACACACACACACACATACACATTCATACCAACGCATTCCTTTTACCCGTGCATTATACTTTATCCCATATCACCACCCCCCGTAAATGAAGCGTATCTATTTTCTCCAGTGAATCGCAGCATACAGTGATGTCTGCGCTTGTTTTTGCTCGGTGGGTGTTAAGGGTTTGTGTGTTTGTGTGGGCACGCTCCACAGCAGTGTACAGTATGTAGCAACAGTAACGATGATAGATTAGGTAATAGCCATCAGATCGTAATGGGTATGGAACCTGTGTTTCCCCATGAGCACATTCCTCTGATGCAGGAGAGGAAGACACAAACGCATCTTATATTTCGAAAAATAGATTGAAAATCACATTTTCCAAATAATTGCATTTTTGTTTTTTAGTTTGTAGTGTTGTCTGTTGGACTCGCGCATTGTGGCATTATTTTGATCGATAAGGCTCTTCTTAGATTTCATAATGAAAGGTCAAAAGTAAGTGATGATTGCGTCCTCTGCCGGATTATCAGCGGCCTTTACACCCAGCTTCTCCCAGGAGAGAGGAAGGCTGCTATGAAATGAAACGTGGCCGTTGGAGAGGTGGAGGTATAAAGACCTTTTTATTCAACATTGTATATATTGAAAGAAAAGACTTGTTGTGATGTTTTCATAGATGTTTTCCCTTGTTAATTTGTCATATTGTTTATTACCTCTACCAAGGAGGTTATATTATTTAGTTGGTTGGTTTGTTTGTTTGTTTGTAAGCTAGATTACACACAAAAACCACCAAAAGGATATCCACAAAACATGGGGGAAGAATGCAGTATAAATTAGGCACATTTAGGGGACTGATGTGTGTATGCAGTTTGGTACAGCTTGATTGAATTCAAGGGGCCATGGCGGATGTAAGCTCTCTACTGAGTAGAGTACTCTAGTTTGTCAATTCTGCCAACACCTCTAGTTCCTTTTCTGTTTCCCACAATGAATGTTGCATTGTTACAGATAGTAGATGGTGAATTTACACACCAGTTGGGTTTAGTAGTCTGATAACTACTGCTTATCTACTGCTTTACCAGTCTGTTGTCTCCCCTCTCTTTAGTTGCAGGTTGAATACTGATCATCACATTCTGGAGAAAAGTGTGTTTTGTAATGTTGCATCATGTGGAACTGTGGAAATGCCTCCATTGAACAGAGTTTGTGACTCAAAACAAATAATTCAAACAAAATGTAAAAAAAATACCCATTTTGAATTGCATACTACTGGAGCATATACTTGGCTCTCAATGAAACTAAATGCAGATAATCTGCTCTTATACACTTGAGATTATTTAGCGACATTTCACAGTATGTTTTTCCAACCACTTAGTATTTGCTGCTCGCTCTGACATCTCAGCCTCTAGTTTCTAAAAAGCATCTTTACTCTCGACTCTGAAAAGTCTTCAACGTGAGATCTTTGCTTTAATTGCAGCCTGGGAGTGTTACTATTTCTAGAGTTAGTTTTTTGGCTGAATGCGCACCTACCCTCAGACTGATGTTTGCCAAAGCTCCCCCACCAGATGTTTGAAGTGTTGCATAAGGTCTCATAGTTTTCTCTTTGTTCTTCCTCAGCCATCTTTCTCTCCTCACTTGATCTCTCTATTTCCTTTTTATACTGGAGTGGTGTTCCAGCTATTGAAGACACAGCTTTATTCTGCGGAATAATAATATCCCTCTTAATTAGGGGTTACCACAATGTGAACAATCGTATCCAAGGCCAAGGACACACAGAGTAACACACAAATGAATGCACACAATGGAGTTCAAAGCTTGATTAAATGATAAATTAAGTATAAATCAGTTTAACTGCTCTCTGTACCTGTGGCTTCAGAGGACATGTGTGGTCTCGCTGCTCTGATGTAGAAAGAAATGTCAAGTGTTGGGAGACAGGGGGACGTTTCAAAGTGACAGTGACACTTCGATGTTAACTCACATTAACCCTGTTATACTGTCTCAGAAGATGTTGCAGGAGAAAGAGAAGTTGTTAAAGAGATGGAGGGGGATGTTAATCAAATACCACACAATCATGGCTAAAAATATATTTATTTTGTGTTATTTAACCGTCTGCCCAAACAGATATATTCTATGTGAGCCTGAATGGAAAACTAAGGTTAAAGACATCCCTGATGGATGAGGGTTTTGTGGCTTGACTGTGGAGATAACCCTCCAGAATTAATTAAAATGCAGGTTGACCTCAGGCGTAAGAATGTGGATGATAAGGCCATGATACAGTTTGTAATAACTTCAGTTTGATTACTTTAAGTTGTTTAAAACCCTCTGATTAAGCATTACCATCCTATTCTTTTGTAAAAAAAAAATTGGACAACAAAAAACGAGAGGATAAAATTGATGGAGATATTTCCGTTCACTTCTTTCTAACTCCACAGCCCCAGATTTATTCCTTCAGCCCCTACAGATGCAAACCTCAAGGGGTCTAAAGTCTATTTATAGGATTTCATTCATCTTTTCACAGATGCAGTCATGTTTCTCAAGACCAGTGAACAGACTTTGACATGTACAATCTGAAAACTTCACCTTTTAAAATACAGTTATTTGAAAATTATCCTGTTCAGTGGATGTACAAAACCAAAACTTAAACAATTTTAATGTCTGCTGACGCCATGGTTGACAAAGTTGTTACCATCCATGCAGACAGACGTTCATAGTTTCAGCTGCAGAGCTGCATGTACCCACAAGTGGCCTACAATACATTTCACTTTGTCACACGAGAACCTCTCTTTCACTCTTGTGTTTGTGTACCTGTCACTCAGGATCTGTTGCACGTAGAGCAACCTCCTGCACTCGATACCGCCATAGATTGAGTAATCCTGCTAACAAACAAGCAAATGCAAACCAAGATATAATGTCCTTGGTAGAGCTAAATATGAGCAACAAACAGTAACCAGTCACCACTTTTAAGTAGCTAAAATAGAATGTGTTTGCTAATTTTTTAATATAATTATTTATTTAGTGTATTTGCCATTTACCTACTTTATTTTTTATTTAAAAAAAAATTGTTTAGTTATTTTTATCTTCAATTAGGTCTATAAACATCCTCCAGGGCTCATCATGCATTGAAGAGAAAGTCCATGCTTTGGTATTAATTAACTATAGTAAGTCTAAACTTTCAGAATGGAAAAGTAGGGATGAGTATGCGTGTTGTTTCTGTCGTTAAGTAGTTCAACTTTATCTCTGCTCTCAGTTTGTCATTACCTGTGTGCATTCTGTATGCGACACTACTGCAAATATCATGTGATGTTTGAAGGATGAGCTCAGATTCCGTGACTCTCTGAAACATCAGACACCTGGACTCTAGACGATCAATAAGCAGAGCAAACACACAAAGGACTGGTAATATATTTACAGAGCGAGCAGAGGGAGACGTGCACAGTCACTGCGAGATGGAGAGAAATAAGATAAATGGCTGCAAGTGAGAGGCTGGAATGGCAGCAATTGACCCTGAGTTAAAGAGGAGGAAGCAAGACTGGCTCAGTGTCTTGTCTGTGTCATGTTACCCTGACATCGAAATGACACGCACACACAAATTGTGTCTATATATATAATCATAGTTTTAACAAACTGTCAGATGATTTTGATAGTCAAGACGAAGTGGATGGTGTTCTATAGCGAAAGCGGATGTAAAGCTTAATGTTGTAGAGCAGTATTGACCAGGACGGTCAGGATGTTATCTTTTATTAAATTCTGCTGATATGCTTTCATCCTCATGTCTCTGATGAAGGATGTAAGAACAGTTCCATCCTGATCCGTACACATTAAAGCTGCTGGTAAAGCGGCTCGGTTTCTGGTTTTAGACCTTGAGCAAGACACTGAACCCCTGCTTCTGATGCTGTTTCGTTAGTGCATGAATGAATGGGTATATGAGACATAAATTGTATGACACTTTGAGTGGTTGAGAGATTAGAAAAACACTTTATACAGTAAATTAAATCCATTTATCTTTCAAAATCAAATCTGGTGTGTTTGCAATGTCCTCTATATCTGCAAACTAACACCAGTGAATACTCTTCAAGTTGTATATTTTTGCTTAATGGTTTTCACCAAAACTCAGCTTCAGAAAATACCCTTATTCATTAACGAAAAATCAACATCACCAGCACAAAAACTGGAACTAGAAGGAAACGGGTATAGTGTTGCTTTGTCCAGGTGTATTTGTGTGTGTGTTTTCCTGTAAGTGGTGAATGAGCTTGTGTCTCTCTGCTCTGCTCTGTTTCTCTGCATTGTTTCAGTCATCCTGATTCAATTTTATCCTCGCAAAATTGAATTAGTTCCCAGCAATCTGACAACTGTGGGAATAATCTCATTCACTGCAGAGTCTGCATGTGTAAGTGGCCTAGTTTCCATTCCTTTGTTGTTTTAAAATTATAGGTTTGATTTTATTCTGTAGTTTCCATATTATTATTACTGGGCCACTGTTTATTTTTGAAAAAGGCCCAGCAATCTCCTAAAGACAAGTGTCACTAAAGGAGGAGGAGCTTCATCATCAATTTAATTCTCATTGTGGGCTCTATGTGGTGTCTACATCAACAAGACAGTGTGTGTTTTGACTTTAGAAATCTTTAATCATACCGATGACACTTCAATGCATTAAAAAACAATAGAGAGCAGGAGGATAAGGAAAGTGCGGACCTGAGTTTTGCTAGAGTAGAGTTTTTCCTTTTTTCCCCTGGGGTCTATGCACTGGTTGGTTTGTAGCATCCTGGATTTGGTCGGCAGAGCTCCAGATCAGCCCTCACTGGACTGAGAGTGAAATCTCACACCGTCGTTTCTCTCATGTCTGTCAACTCCTACAGGGGCCGGTAAGTGGCCGTGTTCATCAGAGAAAGGATCATGTCAGCCTTATGCTCATTGGCTCATATTGTGTTTTTAACACTTTTTGAACAACAATGGAAATCTGTGAAATGGAGGAGCAATTTGTATCCGACTCTGGCATCAGGTGGGACACGTTTGTAGCATAAAATCTTGGCTGGCTTTAGTCATGTTGTCCTTAACTTCTCACTCAGAAGTGAAGACAAAAATGTCTTGAAAATATTACTTTATTATCAGTTATTACATTAGAATAAACATCCCGAACGACCATTTATTTATCGTCTCTGCTCACACTCCTCTACTAGCCTCCGCATTTCTCCGTTTCTTCCTGGCTTGTAGCGTATCTCTCGCTCTCTGACTCTCTCTTTCCCTCTGCCACTTTGAAACAATCTGAAGCTGCACGGCGAGAGGACCGACTGCACACATCGCCATAGCAACACAGTCTTAATGATGGCAACAAGCGTGACCTGAAGATTCCATTCGAGAGCGTCTGGGAGAGGGATGGAGTGTGAAGCCACAGCTCAATTGACTCCTCAGTTTTGCCCTCTAATTTGCTTCCCTCTCACTTCTCCCTGGACTTATTCAGCAGAGTCTGCGCTCTCACACAGCCAATAATGAGGCTGAATCGACACTTGATCAAGCAGGTTGGCCTCCTCTGTGTTTGGTAACCACAAGGGAGAGATCCAACTCATCGTCACGCACACAGTACAAAGCTAGATTTAGTGTTTGTGTTGTTATCTCTGCAGTTGACCTCATTGAGCATGTTGCCAGAGGTTGCTATGACGACATATGAGGACTCTCTGATTACTGGTTTGAAAGTATCCTTTTCAAGCAAGTAATCAAATTGCTTTGGAAACTGGTATTCTAGGACTGATAAATGATTTCAGTTATGAAGAGTCCTACTTGATACACACACACACATACACACACATACACCACAGAGCACTGTTTATTCATTCTGCCCTGAGGGCCTCAGCCCACCACCTCAGATCAGTATCTGACCCTGAACCATTCATTGTGTGCTGCACATATTTCTCCTTTAGCGAGATAGAATTGTATTCAAATCTAAACCAAGATTATGGTAATTAAAGCTGCAATTGTTGTTAAGGCTCATTCTTTAGAATTTAACATCACCCTGTCTCAAATACTTAATACTAATACTGTATTTTGACCTGTAGTACTTCCCATAGATTACGCGAGTCAAGACATGAAAGCATTGCTCTGCAGAGGTTGTATATAGCTGCAGAGTACCTTTGCCTGCCGACAGACATGTATTGTGTTTGGTGTATCCACAGCCTCTGCAGAGCCAAATTATGGCCTGGACAATGACGTTGACAAGTGATGGAACCGTGAATCAGTCCCAGAAACATTGAGAACACCTGGCTATAGTTACCACAGAGGCCTCAGGATTTAGGATGCAGGTCATGTCACTACTTTACTGGCTCAAGTCCAGTCAGGGACGTTTGAGACAAAACATTCTTCCTGTCATTTTCCTCTACTGTCCTCTACTCCTTTTTTAATAACAAAAACACCAGCAGGTATTCCTACCATCTTCCATTGTAATGAGTTTATTTTCAGCTGGATATAAACTGATGTAATTTCATCAGTTATTGCTTCGTCCACTGATTTGTCCCACTGAGCGTTATGTACCACAGGCTGATGTCCGCTGATATGGAAAAAGGCCTGTTAAGCAGATTAAAAGCTTGTAGTGCTTTGCTGATCACTGTGTAATAGGTTCAGTGTCTCCATGGAGCCATTGTAGTTGAATGTTATCATACAAGCTGGTTAGAGGATTGATATCCCAGCTCTACTTTTTATTGTCTGTTTGTGCTGCTGTCACCTCTCAAACTGCCACAAAGAGCAAACAAAGAGCGTCGATTTATTGTGCAGCTGTAGAGAATGAGATTACACGATTATCTCATTATATTTAAGCTTCTTTTTTTTATCTCATAATGTGTGCAAATATTATGTTTTTATAATTGAACTTTAGTAGCAATGGAGGTCCTCCTCACACTGCATAATCAAATCATCTATTGAGGCTCTGTCTGTAATCAGATGCAGATGTTTTCTCCAGATTTCCGTACCCCGCGTCTGTTATTCATCTGGATGATTTATGCCATTTTATAGAAGCAGGCTACATGCAGGAAGAAAAAAAACCCTCATTATAAAAAGTACTGCGAGCAGTTTGGTTTGATTGAATAGTTTGACTCCAGTAACTTTTAAGGACCTTCTTTTACGTCTGCTGGCCTCCTGGGGCTTGTTAATATATGGAGATTTGGTTCTTATGGTATTAAGATGATGAATGCTTTTCTCACTTTTATGCACTGTTCTAAAAATGGAAATTAATGTTCCAGAGAGAGTGTGAGAGAGAGGAATTGTGCAATGTACGTTCTGCTTCCTCTTTTTCTATTCTCCTCTGATTCTGGTCTCATTTTCTGGTCTCGGTAAACGGTACTTTAAACCCCAATTTAACATTGAGTACATAACATAATTCATAACACAGTGTTTTATTGATCAATTTCCCTATTTCCTTGCACATTAATCATATCAGAGAAATGTCAGAAAGTGGAAATTGTTAGTTTCTCACAGCAGATATAGTATCAGTAGCTAACAATAGCTGGTTTTATGCGATCAAGTTTCAGCTTTATGCTTCTACAGAGGGTGTCGGCCAGGATGGAAAGAGCTGGACAACAAAGGAGAGAGAAGGATGAGTTGTGCTGCTGTGGACTGAAGCTAATGAAGTGTTTTGAGTGACACAGAATCATTTCTTGTGTGTCAGTATTGATTCTGTCACTGTGGAACTGAGTTATTATATACATCTGGTTATGTGGGGTTTCAGACAAGCCCAGTAATCTCACCTCTTCCTCCTCTCCTCTTCTTCTCCTTCCTCTTTCTCTCTTCTCCTCAGAAACTAAGGCTGAGCTGGAGGATTTAATGGCTGACATCAAGAAGTTGGCCAACAAAGTACGATCCAAATTAAAGAGTGAGTACACTTCTTCCATTTACCTCCTGCGTCGAATGATTACTATGATTATTTTCCTCACCAATTAAACATTTGAAGTGTTTTGATGAGCTAATTAAAATTTCAAATGCTGAAAAGTGCCTGTCACTTTTTTGCTTTATTCATTTCCTTACCCTGATCAGCAGTCTGATCTTTGTGGTTGAAGTTGCAGCTAGTAATTGGTTAGTAATTTTTAATTATGCTCCCCACGACTACTACACAGATACAGTTTCAAATCTTAGCGCAATAGATCAGTTGGTTAATGAATTATTTCATCAGGAGAAAATGTTGTTACAACTGTTTCATAATTGATTAAACATTGCAGTAATTTTTAATGCAAAATGTCTAAATATTTAAAGGTTTCACTGAGGATTTTCTTCTTTTCCTTGTCTTAAATAATAATAAATTAAATATTTGGGCATCTAGGACATTTGAATCTCCGTTTTTGTATTTTCTCTAATGTTTACACCATATGATCTATTAGTTAATCAAGAAAATGAATGGCAAATTTAAACTAAAATGGCAGTTATGAGCACATACCTCCACCAAGGCCCAACATTCTCCTTATGAAACCAGATTTAAATTCCATAGATCCAGATTTTTATCTACATACACTCAGTCCCCTAAACATGACTGATTTTTTTTGATGAAGATTCATGAATTATTCTCTGACAAATTTATGAAAATGTTGAAAAAGCTTGATTTTACAATGTTAAAGAACTTGAAACAGAAAATTCTGGATTAACCCACTGATCCAGATTCAAAATGTAAGGACTTTTCCTTTGGTCATGCCCCACTCCTCCACAAACCTTAATGCAAATCATGCATCGTTTGTTTATTGGAATCCCCCCAATCCCCCCAATAAACAAACAGACGGAAACATAACGTCCTTGTTGTCGGTATTCATGAGTTGTTACTAACCCTGATATAAACCTGTATCATGCTATCATGACTATGTCTATAACCACCGTCTGCACCTGTTTGTGTTTTATGTGAAACACATGAGTAAGGGAATCAAGTTTTATTCACACTCATAATCAACAAATGAATGATGAATGTTACTGTAAAATTCTGTGTATGGGCACAATTGTTGTGTGGATTCAACAGACATTTTGTGCGTGCGTGCGTGTGTGTGTGTGTGTGTGTGTGTGTTATGATCTTATCATTCTCTGATTTCTTTGTCATCCTCCCACCTTCTCTTCCTTTTCTCATAAACTTTACAACACTTTTTAATCTTGTCATATGGAGTAAGTCTTTTATTTAGTATATTTATGTGCCCTTCCTGAAATCCTGTGGTATGAAATCTCTGTGTCCACCACATTATTAATTTTCAAATAAATACAACACACTCCTGTGGCTCCCTGCAGGGCTCAGGTGTCTAAGAATAGAGGTCAGAGATGAAATACCTGTCTTCGGTATCTTTCACGCAAGTAGAACACAGCTTCACTGCAGAGAGCAAGAAGATAATCGCCCATATCCCTCGTCCTGCATGCCTACAGATATACACACATTCATATAAATGCACCTAGAGCTGTGTGCACATTTTATGTAAATGATACACAAGCTAGACACAAGTGCTTTCAGGCGGAACAGGCTCTGCATCACAGGCCTCTGCTTCATTCCAGTTCACATCAATTGTTGCCACAGGATAACTTTGCGTAACCGCTTGATGTGTGTTTGTGTGTAAATGACCTCATCTTTGTCAAACTGCACCCGGGGACAAATCCTCGACATGGTGGGAAGCAACATTATTTGCTGTTGCCAACACATGTAATGGTTTTCAGGTAGAGGATTTCTTCAAAACGAGCTGACAGATAATGCAGATGGTGATTCTTGTAGATGTTAGAATATCTCAATTAATATCAGCTATGGAGCGAAGGACTGAGAGAGAAAGTGGAGCTCATGTATGAATTTTTATTTTAATTATCCTCAACCTCTTATGTGTACTTTTTCTGTGAAATGTCTATATGTGATTTGCACATGAGTATTTTCAAGTCACAATATGCAAATCAACTTAATTTGCACAATTGTAAGTTGCTGATTTGAATGGGATGAAAACAATAGTTATTTGTGAAGCCAAAGATCATTTTGATCGTTGTTAACAAGGAACCCCCTATTTAGTACTGCTGCGACACCTGATGGCACTAAAATCACCAAAACTCTTTGTTTACTCAAGACATTTGTCGCAAAATGAACCACTATGAGGAGCCAACAGCGTTGTGGACTTATTTGTATTTTTATTGGGGTTGATTTTAAGGTGGAGTACTCACTAGGTGACTAAATATATGTTTCTGTTTATCTGTGCAGGTATCCAGAACACCATCGAGCAAGAGGAAGGCCAGAACAGGTCATCAGCTGACCTGAGGATACGTAAAACACAGGTAGGAAGACAGCTGCTGATTCAACAACTGTGACCCAATACATACAAGTGTATACAGTATGTGTTATACTTACTGTCATAGTATACTGCAGTTCTGGTTGAAGAGAATCAGTATAACTTCAATTTTGGAAAAATCCCTCTCCCTTAACTTCCCCATGAAAAAGCTAAGTGTTTTTTACCACTGTATTTATTTTAATAATTTTTTTAACATTTTTTCCATTTTCTGTGTGTTTTGCATTATGAAACATTCCATCAACAGCAACCTGAAACAATTTAGTATTTAATGTGCACACTGACTTCTTTTGTGACTTTTTCAGGACACTCTACAAGGGCAACTCATGTATATTAAAGTTAAATGCTTTGTTGTTCCTCACTGTGTCTCAAGCACTCCACACTGTCCCGCAAGTTTGTCGAGGTGATGTCCGAATACAACACCACGCAGTCGGACTACAGGGAGCGCTGCAAGGGACGCATCCAGAGGCAGCTCGAGATCAGTGAGTAGACCTGGGAGACTAAATCTCTCCTCCAGCCCTCTTACCGACTGCGTACATGTCATCACTGTATCCACCCATAACATATTTTCAGTTTCATCATAGTGTTTGTTTGGTGGTTTGGCTCCTCCAGTCCACTTTAAGAGGTGATATTGAACCCCAATAATGCCCATGACAGCTCTGTGACAGTGTATGAATGATGGCCGATAGAGAAATTGTTTCAAATGTTTTTGTTTGTTTCACATCGCCCCCTGAAGGCGAGTTTATCTACCTATCTCCTCCATGTTAGTAGATTGACATATGTATCCACAACACAAATGACGACATTGGCGCAAGATGGCAGTGTTCTTGGATATTTTGGCTTAATGTCTGGATAGTAGGAGGAGATGGTGACGTGTCTTCTATCTTTATCTAAGTCTATGAGTAAAACACAGAGCACAGACTTTGACATAAAAAATAACACCAAAAATAACTAAACAATTAAGTGTCCATTATTCGTTTTGTTTATGAAGAAATGTCAGTTTACCCCATCCATATTTTATTTAGAATTTGTCTTGTACGGTGTACCAAAACAACAGCTCTCACACTCGGAGCACTCTCCAAAACACATACATCACCAACACCCACAGCCGTATGCATGCTCATGGCAGGTTGCCGCGACTCAGATCTGCACTGCTCTCACTTGTGTCACGCCGCATGTGTGATATGATTTGACAGGTATTAGCCGCAGGGCACCCTGGCAGGCAGCACGCCGCCAGCTGCCCCCTATGGTCATGGTGATAGAGTCACCCTATACCCAAAGACACATACACCCAAATTCAGAAAAGAGCACTGTGACTCACTTAGTGTTAATAGCAGAGGTGAGCAGGGGCAGTTATGTCACTGGGCCTCTGGGTCTAGACGTCATTTCCTCTGCTCATCTGTCAGTTTAGAGTGGATATTTACGATCAGGTCTGCATGTGTGAGCTCCAACCAGTATACCTACACACAATGTGGTCCAATCAAAAGAAGACGAACAAGAACCCTCCCGGTGGAGTTGATTTCACACGCACGCAGGCCTGACTCACTTTTTCCTTGAGCTCCTCCAGATCCATTTGGATTTGATTTGTCAGCTGCTGGAGTCACAGGAGGCCTCAGCTCATATCACCTGTCGTCAAGGAAGGGATTAGATGCTCTGGGAGAGATTGAAGATGAAAACGCAGTGGAAGGGGAAAAATAAAACCTTTAGATTACATTTGATCCATACTCCTGATCAATCTAAATACAATTTAATTCCTTTGAGGGTTTTATAGCAAGAGAGATGTGTTTTGTGTCAACTCCTTTTATTTGTCTGTGTGTGAATCAATAAGTATGTCACACACAGAGAGAAATCTAGTCTGGTCTGTGAGAGAATCAATGTTTCCTCTGCTGTGTTCGCCCTTTCCTGTTCACCTGTACTCCAACCTGCTGGATACAGAGATGAGAGCAACACTGTGTAAACACATCAATGTCAAGATAAAAGCATTTCCCACACATTTGCATGGCCAACAGAGCCACATTAACCCCAAGTCTAAATATTTACTGCTGATATTAAGGCGGAAAAAATACTGGTGGCCGATGGAGATTTAAGTGGTAAATTGATGCCCCTAAATGTCTTGTAAATCAGAAGGCAAGGTAATGGTTAGCTTTGCTTAGCACAAAGACTTAAAATAGGGGGGAACTGTTAGCCTGTCTAAAGATCTTTCATTTCCTCTAAGAAGGAAGTTGCTTTCAACCAAGTATGTTTGTTTGTTAATTTATTTATTTCACTTTAGTTATAGTTGCTAGATAAGGTATTTTCTATACATTCTCACAGATTTCCTAATAATAATGCATGGATCCAAAAGGAAGAAATAGTCTTTCTCTTTGGCAGATTTTTTTTAAACCTTTGTTCAGAGACAAACTATCGGTTTCCCCCTGATTTTAGTCTTTGCTCTAAATAAAGAAAACCATTTCCTGGATGTAGCGACACATAAAATGTCACCGCTGTCATTTAACTCAGACGAAAGCAAATATGACACATTTCAAACCTGCATAATAGCAGTTCTGTATAATTTTTGTTAATTATTGATGAACATATCATCCATATATTAACATCCTTATCCTATGATTAGACCTGTGGGTTCAGTAGGATTGAGGGAGATTGTCATTTGACTGTTCTGTATTGTTGCAAGTGGTGTTGCTTTCAGGCATCTAACAAGACAGAGCTGAGGCTTTTCCGCTGGCGACGGCATGTTCATTCATTTGCCGCCTGTAGCATTTACGGACTTCCGGGACTATGCTAGCGGGCCCGTAGCCCTCGAGGACAAGAGGAGAGAACCCAACTCTCTGACTGCAAATTTTCTCTGTCCCGTCCGGTTGCTACAATGGACCTCGACCTGAGGCGACGTATGAGCACCGAGGCGTACGGACGCAGGAAGGGGAGGGGGTGGAGATGGCCCTCTTATGTGATACTCTCCACTGGCTTCTGTGAGTAGACTCAAGGAGGCCCCCTGTGACGCCGAATGACTCACAGCCTGTCCCTGGGAGTCTCCGACTAGAAGAAGACTGTACAGAAAACCCTCGCCTAAAAACTATTTAAAAAGCTATAAAAAAGGCCTATACATACCAGGCCTGAACAACCTGGTTTAAGCCGGCAAGAGGTCCTTACAGCACTTCTCTACCCTGAGATGAGGTTTGTGTGCCCTTAGGTCCTCAGTAATGTTGCTGTGGTGTGGATGAAGTGGAGCTTCCTTCGGGGGCATAGCGTTGTCCTCTTCGTGAAGAAAACTATATGTTGGTGCTTGGGGCTTCCACAGACAACTCAACAGCAGATGATGCTGTCAAACGACGGCTTTTATTAAACCTTATATCACAGATTACAGGGGTTTTCATATGTACGAAATAAAATAAAATAAAAACTGCTGATCATGGAAAATAAAAGCGGTTTACATCAAAAGTCAAAGGGTATCATTCTTCACCTGATACTATCCCTCACGCTGATTTGCTATGCTCTGGTTTGATGCCTTACAAGCAAGTAGCCATCTAGCCTCCTATGGTATACGTAGCCTATTTACCAATGTCTCCGAACTGAGGGCTTCCTTTTCCAAAGGTTCATTGGACTTACTAACCTATTGTGCCAATGGTTTATCGGAAGGTGTAGCCGCTAAGTCAAAGGTTCATCGGTAAAGCTGTTGAGTGGTCAGCATCCATGGCTAATTGCTATTAGTTAGCAGCAACCCATGAGCATGTCAGCAACAGCCTGTTAGTTTTCTAAGTTCCCTCACGCTCACTGCTATGCTCTGGTTTGATGCCGTTAAAGCAGATAACCATCTATTATGGCTAATTGCTTTTAGTTAGCAGTAACCCACGAGCACATGTCAGCAACAGCCTGTTCGTTTTCTAAGTCGTCATCTCTAGTGGCGGTGTTTGGCATCTCTAGCTTGAGAGATGAGTTAATGAAAATCGAATCAGGCATCCGTTGGAGTCTGTGGCAGACTGCCGGAGTCTGCTGAAACAGCTGTTCCTATACTGTGCTGCGCTGAAGCCAGAACAGCCTTGTGTTAAAACCGAAACGTTTCCGCTGAGATGTGGGACCACAAAGGAACGTTAGGGGAATGCCAGTTAAAGAACTGGTTAGATCTGGCTTCTAGTCATAGAGCATATGACCTATGTACAGACTTCTTTTTTTTAACTCTAGATGCCCTAACTCATAATTGGCCCCATCCCTTTACTATGCTGCTGCAGCTGTGAGGTAATGACTTTCAGTAAAGACTCTTTGACACCCTTCTTACAAATTAAAATGGATAAATAATAATCAAAATGAGCAATACAACAATAAAAATGAATTAATGACAACCAAACAATTGATAAATAAATAGGTACGGTTCTGAGACCAACCCACTATTGAAGAAGATACATTTATTGGTCCCCCACACACACACACAACATGCAAATGGGGGGAACTTTGTTCTCTGCCTTTGACACATCTGGTGAACACAGGAGGACACACAGAGCAGTGGGCATCCATGCACGGCGCCCGGGGAGCAGGTGTTGGGGGAGTAAGGTGCCTTGCTCAGGGGCACTTAGACAGTGCGGTGGGATAGGCACTTAGACAGTGGGGAACAGATCCAGGTATTTTCCATCCAGGTATGTCTTTTATAAAGTAAGGTGACAAAGCAGATGAAATGGTTACCTAGAATCCTATTCTTCCAACACCTTCTCTTGCAGGGAGTTATATTTGTTCTGTCGATATGAAAACAATTGCATTATTCTCAAAAGTATCACTTACCAGTGGACACATTCAAAACTCCTGGGAAAAAAGAGAAATTCACAAACAGCATGCCCAATACAATTGCAGATAAAGCTGCACATGCTTCCCTCATTCCTTTGCAGGTGAAATGGCAGAGTACAAAAGCAAACTAATCCCTCTCCTCTGTCCCTCTGTGTGCATGAAGATTTTTGTGATTTGCCTTTTTCTCTCCGTTCCTCGGGGGTCTCACTTCATTTGTGTTACATAACAATGGAAATGAAATAATATTGTAACTGGTAGCAACATAGTATGAATGATCTAATAACCCATAAACGCTAAGACTTCTTGGCTTCGTATTAGGCTTCTCAGGGTTTAGGTCTCCATGGTTACAAATAAGAGCCTCCCTCTGAGCCTGTCAGGGCTTTATAAAAAAAGCCTGTATGTGTGTGTGTAGGAAGTGAGATAAATAGGGTACGGTAGCACCAGAGTGCCTTTGTTTCCTTTTTTTTTTTTACACACAATTATCCATGACTCATTGTCGCTCCTCTCCGTCCTTCAACTCTAACTTTGACCCTCTTTAATGTTGTAGTCTTAGCCTTAATGATAGAGGGATTATTTATCATCAGAGAGGCTGTGGGAGGAAAAGGGAATTGATCACAGTAATGAGGTGAACGTGGTCCCTCGCTCCTCCGTGCGACGTGTCCGTCCTCTCATTTGTCAAACGGCAAAATGTCATCGCTGAACATGAGTAGATTCCTAAGCACAGTAATGAAAAGCTTGACCAGTTAACTGCAAATAAATGGAAATCGTCATGTGAAATTGTTGTTGCATACAATGTGCCAAGTAAAATGTAACAAAATGTAAAACGGTCGCACGTTACTGCAGCGGTAAATGTTAGAGAGCAGCTTCATCAGTATTCTGTTCATGAAGGCAATCGTTGGCTCTGACTCTCGACCATCAACTCTCACAAGCAAACTACCTGTTCAGCCACTGAGGCCCCCACTCCCACCACCCGGCGTCATCACACATAAACACACAGACACCCACTGTCGCTGATGTGGTGATGAGCTCATAAATAGATGTTGCCTACTAAAGTGATATCTGGCAAAGATGGCTCTGTAGAACCATTCAGATTTATTTTATATTTCTTACAGCTACTACTATTAGTCCTTTAAATATACAAGGGATATTAATATTGTCCTGTATTCTAAAATCGTATCATATATTAAAATTATATGGAAAAATTGGCAACAGGGGAGTAGTTATTCCGAGATAATGGAACGTGGAGAGAGCAATTACTTCACTTTCCGTGATCACAGCTCATAAATACTACATGTATCATGATTCATAATTGACCGAATCCTTCTCAAAATAATAACCACACTAACCACGTTTAGGGACAATCAAGAGCTAGGACCTGCTGTCGGCAGCTCATCAACCAGAGCACTTGAACAAAGAAAAAAAAAATAGTTTGTGAATTCAGGTCTTGATACATTTCCCTGTTCGGGCGGGTGATTAGTTGTTAGGGGGGAAGGGCAGAACATGTTTCACACAACCGCCATCTTTGGTTCGTCACCTCCTTGATAACATGTCTGGTTATATATCTGAGGGACTGGAAAAATGAATTCAGCGAAATTGTTCAGCGAGATACTAAGAACTCCTAGACACTGGTCTTTTAAGAATGTTTTTATGACTCCACGTTGGCGAAATCCTGTCATTGGAGGCTTTATGCTTTCTGTACAAGTTTCAGTTGGACTCAAAGATTTACTGATTAAAACTCAGTGGTCAAAGGACACAGTGACCTCATATAAGAGTGGAAGAAACTGTGTATGTAGACTGAAACTGCACTGGTTGGTGGAGACATACACACCATAGACTGTATATATAAGATACCACCACAGGATTGTAATTCTAGTTCTGATGATACGATAACTTTGGTCCCAGAATTTGACCTGTGGTATTGTTTTTATTTAATTGAAAGATCTGACTATTTTTAAACTAGTTTATTTTTGTCTTAGACCGTGTTGTGATATGTGAAATATATCGTGCATTCGTTATTTGTCCGTGGTTGAATTGGTTGCACGACTGAGATTTTATATTTGCTTTCGCTCTCTGTCATACCTACAAGCATGTTCATATCTTGCATCCATTCGACAAGAAGTTGAATTACTTTTCTTTCCTCTTTTCTTGTTCTTTTCTATGTTCACATTGATAATGACAAGGTCTTATCAACAAAGAGACAGTATCTGCTCATAGTTTGTGGGTTTGCAGGTTTAGAGACAGAACATACTGTATGTACAGGACATAGATCTACAGAGGATTTGAGATGTCCAAAGCCTGACTGTGACTCACAGTGTCAGTGGGGTAGAAATGGAGCCTGTGAGAAGCAGCTCTGCAGGCGGACTCAGACACAAGGATATTAACGCAGGTGCAGGGGGAAGGATTATGAAGTAGGACAACTCTGTCTGGGAAAATAAAGATGGACCAGGAGCAAGCACATCAGCAGGAAGAAGCAGTAAGAAGTGCTACAAGCTGGGTCAGTAGATAAGATGATAAAGATAAGCTTAATAAAAAAACTATATATAGCACTTTTTAATGAACAGTTATCACATGGTTGAAACTGGATTAACACATTTCAGGATTGAGGCAAATAACATTGGGGAATGAAATAATACAGTATGAAAACATTGAAATATAGCATTAAATAAAAACATATATAATACAGAGAGAGCATTTAGATAATTAACTTGTGTACTCAAATTAATAAGCGGAGGGGTTTCTGAATAACCAGGTGAGGATTCTGTTTTAAACCCATTAGCAATGCATTCAACTGTTTTAATTTCTGGGGAACAGTAGCACACTTTGTAAATCTAATCTACCATGAGCACTTTTCTTGTATAATTTATTCTGATTTGTGTGTTTGTCTTTTCAGCTGGGAGAAATACAACCAACGAGGAGCTGGAGAGCATGCTGGAGAGTGACAACCCAGCTATCTTCACTTCGGGGGTGAGCGATATAACTAGTGCAAACTGACAGCACACAAATCTATCTATTTATCATATTTGACTATTTCTCTCTGATACATCGTCTTAGATCATTATGGACAACATCACCCAGCAGGCGATGAACGAGATCGAGACTCGGCACACTGAGATCATCAAGCTGGAGAACAGTATTAGAGAGCTTCACGACATGTTCATGGATATGGCCATGCTGGTGGAAAGTCAGGTGAGGACACTGATCCTTTCTCACTCAGACAAAATATTTGTCTCAAACTCACTACATCTATAAATTGGTGATCCACCTGCTGTCTGGGAGGGTAAAGATTTAAATTTAGTTAAATAACTAGAATTGCACAGTATAGTGCATACCTTTGCCAAGGCCCAACAGTCCGCTTCTGAAACCACATTAGATCCAGATTTTTATTTGGATCTCCACCAAAATTGCACACTTAACGGTCTCCTAAACATGTCTGATATTTCCATCAAGAACCATGACTTATTCTTTGAAAAATTAATGAAATGTTAAAAGCGTCATGTGCTTTCATACCACATACACTCCTGATCAAAATCTTAAGACCAGTTAAAAAATTGCATGAATTTGCATTTTGCACTGTTGAATCTTAGGAAGGTTCTAAGTAGAGTTTCAAAATGCAAAAAGAAGAAATGGGAACAAGAGCCCAAAAGTTGTGAGCAGGCAATTTATTGAAAACAACAATTTAACTGAGTAGGCTGTTCATCAGCTGATCAAAAGTTTAAGACCACAGCTAAAAAAAAACAAAAAAACTCCTAAAACAGAAATTAAAGTGTCAAAAACTGACTCAGTAATGAGTAGCTCCACCATTATTGTTGATCACTTCAAAAATTCGTTTTGGCATGCTTGATGCAAGTGTTTCCAAAAGGCTAGTGCGAATGTTGCGCCAAGTGGTGAAGATGGCTTCACGAAGGGCATCCACTGTCTGGAAAGTCCATTTTTGTAAACTTCTCTTGCCATCCATCCCCAAATGTTCTCAATTGGATTAAGATCAGGGGAACACGCAGGATGGTCCAAAAGAGTGATGTTATTCTCCTGGAAAAAAGTCTTGGTCAGACGGGCATTGTGAATTGGAGCGTTGTCCTGCTGAAAAACCCAGTCGTTACCACACAGACGAGGGCCCTCAGTCCTGAGGGAGGCCCGCTGCAACATCTCCACATAGCCAGCTGCTGTTTGACGCCCCTGCACAACCTGGAGCTCCATTGTTCCATTGAAGGAAAAAGCACCCCAGATCATGATGGCGCCCCCTCCACTGTGCCGCGTAGAAAACATCTGAGGTGGCATCCATGCCAGTAACGTTGGAAGCCATCAGGACCATCAAGGTTAAAATTTTTCTCGTCAGAGAATAAAACTTTCTTCCACCTTTGAATGTCCCATGTTTGGTGCTCCCTTGCAAAGTCTAAACGGGCAATTTTGTGGCGTTGAAGGAGACGTGGCCTTTGAAGACGTTTCTTGTTTTTGAAGCCCTTCCTTCGCAGATGCCGTCTGATGGTTATTGGGCTGCAGTCAGCACCAGTAATGGCCTTAATTTGGGACGAGGATCGTCCCGTGTCTTGACGGACAGCCATTCGGATCCTCCGGCTCAGCGCCGGTGAGATTTTTATGGGTCTACCACTTGATTTTTTTGTTCCATAACCCTGAGGATCTTTTAAGAAATGAAAAATGACTGTCTTACTGCGTCCAACCTCAGCAGCGATGGCACGTTGTGAGAGGCCTTGTTTATGCAGTTCAACAATCCTACCACGTTCAAAGACGGTGAGCTTTTTTGCCTTTGTCATCAAGAGATTACTTGACAGGAAATGACATGGAATCCAAATTTTTGCACAGATTTTGGCTTTTAAAGGCTGTGGTCTTAAACTTTTGATCAGCTGATGAACAGCTTACTTCAGTTAAATTGTTGTTTTCAATAAATTGCCTGCTCACAACTTTTGGGCTCTTGTTCCCATTTCTTCTTTTTGCATTTTGAAACTCTACTTAGAACCTTCCTAAGATCCAACAGTGCAAAATGCAAATTCATGCAATTTTTTAACTGGTCTTAAGATTTTGATCAGGAGTGTATGTAGATAATCCTCAAGTGACATAGTCGCCTTTGCCCTTTTCAGTTAAGTGAAGAGCTTCAGGTAAATCTGTAGGCCTGTGTGTGTTTACATGTGTATGTATGTGTGAATGTGTGTGTGTGCGTGTGGGCCGAACCCCCACTGAGACTCTGTTTCCATCATCAGAAATACTCAGTCTGAATAATGCAAAAGTAATCGGAGCGAGAGAACACATGAATAAGAGAAAATGCAGAATGATGAATGTCCTCGAATTGAGGCAACGGGAAAAAGCAATAACAGGCTTTTCTTCATGATTTTATTTTGGGAGTGATAATTGTTGAATCAACTAATAATTGTATTGTGTTTGTGTGTGTGTATGCTCACAAATTGAGTGATTTTAATGTAAATAATTCAATGAACTAACCCCTCCTTTATCAATTCATGTAATTCAAGATTATACCTGAGTCTGGTCTGTTTTTTTAATTTTGCCTTTCTCAGCCTTGCTCTCTCTGTCTTCGACGCTCTCTATTGTCTTTCCCTCATTTTGTTCTCATCCACAACACTGTCACCACAACAATGACTCTAAGCTCTAGAGAACAGAGAACAGCGCTCCCCTTCTAATATGGAAAGGTAATTTTCTTGTGATTCCTCATTTTTCTATTTATTTCATACAGTTGCTGGAATGTATGCATGGAGAGATGCACTGTTTCAGTGCAACAGCCATTTGAATAGAAGAGTAGCTGAATACCTATACTGGGTCATTATTGATCGATTGATTAATGCTGATTTAAATTATAGACTGTATATAAAGATGGATGACACAACAGCTCCCCTAAAGTGAATCCAAAGCGTCTTTGCCCCCTGGTGGCTGGCTGCAGCATAGGTCCTAAATCCCACCTCCTCCATGTTAATGGTTGAAACAAGTACCAAACCAAAAAATCTGAGTATATGTTTGATATTTTAGGTTCATTTTCTGAACCAAGTTTAGTTTTAATTAGTTGTTGCGTGTTTCAACGGGACTACGCGGCCACAGCTTCATCCCCAAAACGCCAATACGCAGATTCAGGCTCTAAATGTGCAATACGGCAGTGTTCATTTCTGGGATATTTTAGCCTCATTTCTGGATAGTGGAACGAAGTGGATATGCAACATCCATCGTTATTATAGTCTGTGGTTTAAACATGACTTTTGAAAGGCTCAAACAATAAAAAGGAATCTATATGTCATTTCAGAATATATACATAATAGAGCTGTATAAATCGAATGCATTAATCATTCATAAAATGTCTCTTGTAATGCGTATTCTAAAATGCATCTATGAAGACCAGTGCTTCGTGTGATTGAAGATGGTGCAGAATGTGGGTTCTTGCTGATAAGTCCCACACGAATGTGAAGATAATATCGTGTTTGCCATTGAATCATTTGCATATGTGTGTGCGGGCCCTTATGCTCATGCCGCCTCATGACTCCTCTTGTCTGGTTGCAGGGTGAGTTGGTGAACAACATTGAGCACAGCGTCCTTGGCGCTCAGGAGTATGTGGAGCAGGCGAAGGATAGAATCCCAAAATGCAAAAAGTTGAAAAAGACAAGCAGCCGGGTGAGATGCAACATGCACACAGTCTACAAACTGACTCTCATGTTATCATTTCTCTTTTTCCCCCTCTCTCTTTTCTTTCCCTCTTTTCCCCTCACCTGTATCCACTCCTTCTCCTGCTTCCACCTCTGGTCCCCTCTTTCTTCCACCTGTCTGCATGTCTTCCACTAACCTCTCCTAGGGGGAAATGATAGACCGCATAGAGTACAATGTGGAGCACTCAGTAGACTATGTGGAGAGGGCAGTATCAGACACTAAGAAGGCGGTAAAATACCAGAGTAAAGCGCGGAGGGTGAGTCACAAATACAACAAAACGATGCATGTTCAAAAACAGCCTGTCAAATGGAAACCTTCAGAGGCATTGCATGTTCTGTATAAAGTGTGCATGCTCACTTGGCATGTATTCTGCATGTAGAAGATGTGTGTCGTGAGTGTATTTGACATAGTCTGCAGTGCTGATACCCAGCCAGCGGCATGCATACGTCTGGGGCCAATTTTTATTTGTTTTATTTAAAGACACATGAAAATTCAAACAAACAGAAATACCACACAAAATAAACAAATAATTAGCACTCAGAGGAGCGCATACCTCCGTCAAGGCTCAATAGTTCGCCTGAATTAAATCAAGCTGCACCACATTTCTCACTCATAGATATCAGTTCCTTAAATGTGCCTTATTTAGTTTCATCCAGATCCACAAATGATTCCCTGGGAAACATCAGAAAACACTGTATCTTGCAATGTGAAAGACAGTGGGGTAAAAACATCCCTGGCTTTGCCCCCTGATCTAGATCCACACCAACATTTTACTGGTTCTTTGCTGATCTATACTTCATCCGTCCGAAATTTTTTTGGTAATCCGTCCTGTAGTTTTTGCGTAATCCTGTTTACTAAGAAAACAAGAAAAGCTGATGAAAACAGTAGCAGAAAGCACAGAGAACAGTGAGAGTCCTGTAACACCTGAACATCACCTGCAGCTGAGAGGTCGTGAAACGGGTAAGTAACTGAACCGAAGCTGAAATAGACATTTAAAAGAAATAGATAGGTGTTTAAACTAGACAGATGCAACATGCTAATCAGTGAGCTGACCTTCAGAGGTGCTCATTGGTGGAGTTCTTTTCTGTGGACAGACTGAGGCCAGTTCTTTCCCCCTGTTTTCAGTCTCAATGCTAGCTAAGCTAACCACCTGCTGGCTCCAGCTCCTCATTCCCCATATTCACAGAGAGTGGTGTGTAATTATCCCATGTCACTCTCCTTCTTTTTACAACCCTACACAGTGGAACAACTGTGCCACCTCTTGGTAAATATCTGTAACAGCACTCAAAGGTGGAGGAATTCCATGCACTAGATGACCCCAACTCCCTTCAAGGGTCCTGATCTGTATAATTATTTACCCACTTATAATCAAACACTGTGCAGTAGCAATATTTCCTTTTCTTTATATTTTCTCGCCTTTTTCCACTGAATTATGATTTGACTCCATTCTTCTTGTTTCCCCTCTCATTGTCCCCCATGCAGAAGAAGATCCTGATAGGAGGTTGTGTTGCACTATGTGTGATCATCCTCATTATTGCCCTCACTATTGGACTCACTTAGGACCATAAGAGAACCTCACAGAGCAGGCAGGACCTGACGTGATGCCCAGCACAGTACAAAGTGTTCAGGTGTTACAGTGGTTTCTGTGATGTGCAGTGAGGAAATGCTGATACAGTAAGAAATAGGCATATTTCATGTGGTCATTTTATATATATGCTATTTATTCATTGAAATTAAAGAAAATATATTTAAACGTATTGTATTGTAACGTTTTCTGGATATGAAAGGACTTCTCTGGATATGAGCCCCTACAGTAGATTTGCCATTGAGCCTTTCATCTGAACATTGGCTTTTTCAGCAATCAACTCACGGAAATGGGACTACAAAGTTTAAGTTTACTTTAAAGCCACTTTGTGGATTTCCGTTAATATGCAACAATCACAGTGTAGTCCATACACAGCTTATTTCTAGAGCTACCTGTCTGCGCTACCTTCTACAACCACTAGATGTCCTTAAAATTCAGGATTTCTATTTTCTACACAGTGTCTTTAAATAAAAGTGTGTATGTTTGTTGCATGTGTGAAAATATATATATGTAATATATGTTGTTTAATGTATTTTGAACAAAATGCAGGGACTATAAATGTATTTTTTTGTAAAGGTAGACGATGCATCCAACCCACACTCCATACGCAAACATGACAAGATCCATTTCTTTACTCCTTCTGCTTTTTTCCAATCTGCATATTGTTCTGAATATTATGAATACTAAAATATGTTAAGTCATATTTCTAACATGTTTTCCTCTGCTCCCCAAATGCTGCCTCGGATTATCTGTTGTTAACACTGATCAGAAGAAAATCATGATTCTTATATGCTGTGTGGTTCTGGGGATTGTCATTGCTTCCATCATCGGGGGAACGTTGGCCTAACCCTCTGTCCCAGTTACACTGATACACACACAGATCTAAAACCGAGCAGATCTACAAATTCCGTTTCCTGTTTTCCTGAATGCAATCTACAACACGTTTAGCACAAGGTGCGGTGCCTGCTGTACGATAAACACATTTGAAACAGTGTACAGGGCCAGAGGTGTTTTCGCATGATTTGCTATTTTGTAAATGTGCGGTGCTGCAAACTGTTTATCTGAGTGTTTTGTGTTGTCAAAGATATGATGTTTCCAAAAGTGAAGTCTTGAATGGAACAAGTTGCTAAACGCTACATATCGCTATACTAATACATTCCAACTTCCAAATATTCAGTTGTAATGTCTACTTCGTGCTGTATAGGCAAAGTATCAGGCCACTTATCGGCAGTGTTTTCAAAGCCACGTTATCTATAGATCTGTTTCTTCTCCCGTTTTAATTTCTGTTATCTTTTCTTTACTCTGACCCGGATGTACTCTACCACCCTTCGAAAGCCCTGCATGGTTTAGTTCACTGTCAAACGGCGTTTTTGGTATTCTGTTGTGAAAAGGGAAAGAAGACAGTCGTACTGATGTGGGATTTTTTTGATTTGCTCGTAGAGTCTTCATCACACTGCCAAACTTTTTCAAACAATCCTTTCGTCCGGGCCTTACCAGTCGTGCAGCCTCTCTGACTGTGGCTGCGGTGTGAGTGACTGCGTGTGTACATGCATCAAGTGAGCGGTGATGAGCGTGTTTGTTTGTAGCTAAGCGTGCAGAGTGCGAGTCATGGGATGAGAATGTGAGTGCTTGTTAATAGTCTCCTGTTTGTTTTGTATAAAGTGTAAACTGATATATATATATAAAAAAGCTCTCTAACACTGCCAGTATGTTCAAAGAAGCTGTTAAAATGGAGTCTCGTCTGGTTGGAGGTCGTACGCTTGTTGTATTATGTCTTTCTTTAATATATACAAACCCTGAGATTAGAAAAGAGCACATTCTTCTGTCACACTACTTCTGTTTATTTGTATGAATGAACTTCAGTCAGTATGAATTCAAAGTAGCCCCGTGAAAGACTCTTCTCAGTTTTCTGGCGACTCATCAGATGTGCACAATGCAACCATGTTACCATGTTGCCTACTCGACCTGTTGCCTTTGTGTTGTATTGTGACGACATGGTTATGTTTGTTTGATCCAAGTTGTTTTTTCCTTGTCTTTTTTTTATTTCAAGTAAAGTTTGTCTGAAAAATCACATTCAGTGCGTTTGTGTTTTTGATTTGGAGGCCTCCACTTACTGAGACGAGTGATCAATGCAATGAAATTCTTATTTCCCCCTGTCTACACCTGATGTCGTCGATACATGTCTAAATACAACAATATAAAAATAGATTAAAATAAAACAAAGATGAAAAATCTAATGTAAGAAAAATCCTAATTCATATTCACTTATCACACACATCCATAAAGACTGAGGTAGACAATTTTAACAATGTTTAAAGGGAATGTGCAAAAATGAATGTGCAAAGAGACGCAATTTGTCTTTTCAATTCTCATATTTATTTGAACTTTTCTTGTTTACTCATAGATGTAACATCACAGTTTGAACTGTGAATCTTAAACAAGTAAAATTACAAAAGTATGAAAGTTCACTATACTAATCCTTAACTGCTTATATACACACACACACAACCCTGTGATATTAACCCGTCCAGACAAGGGTGTCCCCCACCTCTTAACCAGTGTCAGCTAACATCTGCACATAGACCGTATGCGACCCTTAACCCTGGGATAAAAAATATTCTCTGGCCCGAATGTCACTTCATCAGGTTTGTCAGAAAAGTGAAGCTATAGTTACTTTATTCACTTTAACTGCAAGAACTTTGTTATCAAAATAATTCTTCAAGAGTACAAATTGAATAATACAAAACTGACGAAGACGTGGGCCGTTGAGTAAATAGATCCCCTATGTACAACCCCTGAAGATATCATAACACGTTCATAAGAAGAAGTGTCAAACCACATTGAGACCTGGATAAAAGTAGAAGCGTTTTGTAAGTGTGCATCTATCCTTGGTCGCCATCTGCCTTTTGTTTGAAGGGCAGAACTCTTCAAAGTGTTGCATGACCTGTGGAAACAGACAGGGTATAAGATTTTATAAAAACAAGACCATCATTACAGCTTTATTAATGATGTTATTTTCCTTTTAAACACATTATACAAGAATATTTTACACTCAGAATGGATTAAGAAGAGTCTACACTTACTTTTCTGAAAAGTTCCTCGACGTCATCCTCGTATGCGGCCTTGTTGAATACCTTGACAATAAACTGGATTAACAAAGACCCAAGAACCGGATCTCTATATGCGACGGTGCCTGCAGTGCAAAACACGAAAAAACAGAAGATACATTTATCGTCTTTCATCTTCAGTCTGTCGTGAGATTTAGAATGAGATTATTTTAGATTTAAACGAACCAGGCGTGCAGGAGAGAAGAGAGATGAAGTCTTTTTCTCTGTGTTCGTATCTTTGACAATTATCGTCCTCGAGGTCTTCAGGAGAAAACCCGTGCAGTCTGATTTGATACGGCACAGCCGCACAGTCGCTCATCAGCACAGAGCCTTCCTCACCTGAAACATGTGGCCCACTTTTAATACAGACTGATACAGAAAACAAGACCTTCATGAATTTGCATTAAATTAAGTTTAGTTACTTTCATCACCTCATCCCTTCATGCATCCCTTCATCCAATATCCTTACCTTCTCCCTTCATCCCTACACTCATGCCTTCATCCTCTTCCCCTCATCCCTACCCTGATTCCTTCATCCCCTCATCCATACATGCATCCCTTGAATCCCTTCATCCCTACCCTCAGTACTTCATGCTCCTTTTCTCATCCCTACATTCAACTGTTCATACCTCTTGCATGTCTAATTCTAGGTACTGGCTGGGTGTCCTGTAATAAACTCTGGTGGAATGATGCCTGAGAACAAGAGTCTCCCTCACCCAGACAAGCCTATGAGAGACAGCTTCACCTCAACTCCTTCACTCAACGTGTATTCATTTCTCCTCCACTTCCAACATATCAATTTCCATTCAAACCTTTAAATCACTTATAGTTTGGGCATAGCCCTTACTATAGAAAGATTGGTGTATCTGTAAAGACCGGATGAGAATTACCTCCTCTGCAGGCCTGGATGATGAGGATTTTAGTTTTGTTCAGCAGAGCCGGACATTTCTTTGGACCCAAGTGTTTATAGATGTTGTCAATGGGGAACTCATCCGGTTCCAATTTTGAGGTTTCAACACCTTGGATAGTTCCCAGTTCCCCGTGAGACATGATAACCACCATCACACTGTCTGTCTCTCGGAGTTTTGGATGTTTAGAGAACTTGATTACAGCCTCATCGATGGCCTGTGAGAAGAAATTAGAAAGAGCTAGGTTTAATTTACTCATCGTCAACCAGGAACATGATATGTATTCCCCTTTTCACCGTGACGCACCTTTGCAGTGAGGTTTGTGTATTTCACCACCTCGTATCCCAGATCTCTGAGAAGTTTCTCCGCGTTCTCCTCGTCTTTCTCAGCTCCATGTCTGTGTTTTCTCTTAACCGTGAACTTTATATTGGTGATAAGCAGCGCCACACGATTCCTATAGTTATTTTTGGTCACAGGGTAAATCTGAAAAGTAGAGTTTAAAGGATATTGTATTCTTATATGTAAATTAAACAAAAATGTACCATGTCTACAATGAAAACTTTCACAAGATACATTTGAGAAAACAATTTTGAGGTAAACTGATATGCAAACTAACTCAATAAAATGTCCCATTCTTTCCACTAGATAATGAAATAGCAAAAGGGTAATTCTATCAATTAAGCCACATTTATATGACTTTAATGAAAGACTGACTTCTTTCTTGTTCTGTTTATTCCTCCAGAAATCCTCAGTAGTGGGGATGAGTGTGGTCGACCAGCCCTCCTCCTTAATGCTCCGAGGCTCTGCAGCTGCAAACCACAGAAATACAAGATTACGTAATAAAATATTTGAGTCTGAAAGTACAATATTGGTAAGAGATGTGTTGATTTATCTTTCGCAGCCACAACAATTCAACTGTTTATTTTTCCATAACTGCCAAAGGGTTCATGCTACCGAATAGATGGCGTTGTTTTTAAAGTATGTTTGGTCTCAAAAATTAACGTTAGTACTCTGTCATCCGAGAACTTCAGAGGCAGCTTCAGGACGTATGAAGGTGACAGTTCCTGTCTCTGCGTTGCTGTTTGTACTCACTGCTGTGGTTTGTTGTGTGAATACAGACACTGCAGCAACTCGATAGTCTTCTGTTCTATAATAATAACATAGTTTATAATGTTAACACCCCTGCCCAAAAAACTACTGGATGGATTACAACTAAACTTGGAAAGATGTGATGTAGGTCAAAGAAGAAACCATTACATTTTGGTGCAGGGTTGGATCCAGATATTTTGATGTCGAACAATTGCATTAAGGCGTCTAACAAGCAGTGGTGGAGCTGGGGGTGGCCAGGGGTGGCTGTGGCCAACTCACACTGAATCTTGGCCATCCTATTGGTCAACCCAGGCAACACTTCACTGGTTTCCCCCATGCAGAACCTTTCTGCACCTGCACAGGCACACTGCCGTACACTTAAGCCGCGCCCACATCCTTAGGGTTGTTCTGGCTCAGAGTGGATGTGTTACAGCAAGCGTGCGTTGACTTTTTGCCTGGCAAGTCTAACAAGTGGTTACAGGTGAGCTATTATATCTAAACAGAGATTGCATTTCAACACTTTTAGAGAAGTTTTGAACTTCTAGCACCGCTTCTAGTGCTACTAGCGATGCTAAATAGGCGGTAGGATAAACGTTACTAAAAGCATCAAAATGCAATCTCTGTTTGGATATTATAGTTTACCTGTAACCATACTGCTGCTGATCACCATAAGCTGAGCTGATCATCTGCTCCTAGGAGAGTAGTAATAGTCTGTAGTTTGGGACACTTTAGTGCAAGTCCTCAGTGACAGGCCCTAGATACAATATGACTAAAACCGTCAGCAACAATCAAGCACTCTACTCACAAGAGTAGAGCGGTCTCAAGTATGAATATAAAAATGTAATAATAGAAAATCGGATGATAGTCTATATTGCACTACATTTGTACATTGTTCATTAATCTGCTGCCTTTAGCACTTATGGACTTCCTGTACTATGTTAGCGGGCCCGTAGGCCTCGAGGACTCTCAGTCGGTTAATTTCTCTGTCCTGTCCGGTTGCTATAATGGGTGCTTTCCTTTGGGGGCATAGCGTTTTCCTCTTCGTGAAGAAAACTATGTGTTGGTGCTTGGTGCGTTGCCACAGACAACTCAACAACAGGTGATGCTGTCAAAAGACGAATTTTATTTGCGAAAAACGTAATAAAATGGATTACAGGGGCTTTCCTATACTATGCTATTTGGTTGGCAGCAGCCCACGAGCATATCAGCAAGAGGGTGTTATTATTCTAAGTCCTCATGTCCAGTGGCAGAGTTTGGTTTCTCTAGCTCCAGGAGCCGGAGTCTGCTGAAACAGCTGTTCTTACGCCGGGTTCACACCGGACGCGGAAGCGACATCGAAGCGTGGCGTAAGCCATGCTTCGATGTCCAAAATATGACCTAGGTTTCTGTAAGCAACACCTAAATTAAGTTTTCTAAAAGTTGTGATGTGTTCTTTACCAGTCCCATTGTACTTCTTCAGTTCATCGTAGCGTTTCGGCAAAGTTGACATGTTGCTTGCCATGTTCTGTTTGTTAGCCAAAAGGCTGGACAGACTGCAATCACAACAACATAACACAAAGTTACAGCCTACAACTAGAATACCATGTTGGAGTTCATCCAGTACATGTCCTTGTACACACACGTGTGGATTTGTGCACACTCACTTGTAGGTGTTGGCCACAGAGTCATTGGGGGTGGTTAAGAACCTGGAGGCTGGTGCGGTGAGTTTACGTCCGGCTGCTTCCTTCACATCACAATTGGCCCAATTGTTCCGGGGCAGAGCATTCCTCTCCCCACGCAAAATCTGCCCCTACATATGTCCAACATCACAAGTTAACTTTCTACACCGATTCATCTTTTGTGCAATATTCAATAAGTGCCATAACTAGAAAACATTTTTATTTTTATATTATTTATTGTAATATTTATTGTTTGTGTCTTCTTGTCACTGGCTGTTGCAATTTGTAAGTCACATACAGCCCACCAGTTAATTTCAAGAGATAATCCATTCAATGTATGCATATGTCAGTATTTGTATGTGTAACACATTCTGTAAGCTGGCCCCCGTTCTTATAAACATTGTGTAACGTTTAATTGGTGAGGAGTGTAATGTTCCTTTTCCATATAAAACAACTTCAAAAATAACAATTGTATAGTAATGGCAGCGACAATCCGAAGATGGTTGTACTCCAAAAACACATGACATACCTCATATTTGTCAAAATCAGCTTCAATGGGCGGCCTGTTCTGGGGAGTTTCTCTGCGGTAGATCTCAGGAAACACCTGTTGGGACAGTGTTTTTGTGAAATCGAAGCCCTCCCCTTCGGCCTATATGTGTAGTCAAAAGCCTGAAACCACATGTTCCTTGTTCCTGACAAAGCCAGAGCACAGGGAACTCAGTCTCCCAGAATTCCTCAACTTCACCCAGAGGTGTGAAAAGCCACAAGGGTCACTCCTATTGGTCACTCTGGGCCCAGGACCTGTGAGGTCACCGGGCCAATATAAGGCCACTTCTCCCCCTCTACTATTTTTTTCTACAATCTGTCTGAGGGCGGAAGGCTGCATTTTTTTTATTTTATTATATTCATAAAAAATGTTTTTCTTTCACAAATGTTCTTTCATTAATGTTACATAAGTGAATTTTGCCAACCACTACACTCCATAACCTTCACTGTTCATTATTTAATCTTTAATAGTAAATACTGAGATTTCTAAACTAGAACTAGATCTAAATGAGATTGATCTTTACATTTGATTGTTGGTCCCTGATACCAGGGTGGTGCCTCGTCTTTTATAAATTATAATTACAAATTGTATTATTCATTGTATAGGTAGGGGATATAAAAGATTATTAATAAGAGTCTACGGTGAAGATTAGTTTTTGTAGAACAATGAGCATGGAACCAGTTAACCTGGGCCAGAGTGAAAGATAGGAGTCCAAAGGTGTCCTGAAGAAGCAGATCGGTACCAGCAGGAGTCCACACTTACTGGCACAATAACAGCTGTTTTTCAGTCCAAGTGTAACTCATGTAACACCATGACTGATAAAGCATAAAACAACAAGATAAAAGTAACGTGAGTTGAGTCCGAACTAAACATTAATCTGGTCCTTAATGGAGAGGGAATACAAATACAGACAGCTCCTCTTAAAAGCACGGTTTCTGCTTACAGGCTGTTTGCATTTCCACAGCCTGGGAACAAGAAGGCTTTTCTGTGATTGACCGACTTCAACATAATGTGGGCTGATATTCTCACAAAGCTTCTTCAACGGCTAACAACTGCAACAAAGTATGATTTGTATGAATTAAATTAACAAACCATTGCCACCTCTTTATTTTAAACATGTTGGGAACTATTCTTATAGCACCACTAACTGATAGTAATGATGGTAATAATGAATGATCAAAGATCTTACAGCAGATCATTTTAAACTACATGATCTCACATCAGAGACTCAATGACTCAGACTGGGACTTTCACACCACATTTAAAAGGATATTTTATAGGACTAGACGTAAATGTGTACAATACTGTAAGAAATCGACCCTCCCTGAGCCAACCCTCACTGAGGTTACTTGGAATTAAAAATAATTACAGCGCAGCATCTTATTTATGGTGTTATTTATTCAAACATTTATGAAAGACCACAAATGCAATATAATTCTGTAAAAACACTGAAATGCAGCATGTGGTATCAATCAAACAGGATGATTATTTATCCGTCAAATCCCACTTGGGAGTTTTGAAATGAGTACATAGGTAGAATAAAGATTCCCTGAACAACAGCTCAAACTCACCATCTGTGGGGACATTCTTGTTCTGATCTGCTTCTCACTACTCTCCTGCAAGGCGAAGGGGTTATAGCTGCACTGGCCCAGCTTCACGTCCATGCACGGCTTGACGAAGCGACGAGTCGCTTCTAAAGCACGAGAGTGATGACTGAGTACACTGTACAGGCAATATCATCATATTGTATTATATACAGCATGTTTCTCTAATGATGGATTTCTAACTGGGATTGTTTTTTTTTCAAAATATATGCGCTTTTGTTCATGTTCAATGAGTAAGAACCTCCCACATAATATGCAGAGGAATAAGCTTATATATAAGCCGAATAATGTTAAATTTGGCTCTGGCCCCTTATTGAGATTTTACAAAATGAATATAAATATATATATATATATATATCCATATATCCATGCATTTATGTGTATATATATATACACACACATAAATGCATGGATATATATATTTATATTCATTTTGTATACCATATCTGCCTATATACATATAGACGGTCTAATCTGCACATATAAGGACACGTCTATCTAAATATCTGCCTTATACACAATTTAAGTTTTACATGCTCGTGCAAACATCCAGTGCCACTGCACTTGGGTCAGTAACATTTCCATACAAACTATGTCTGTTGTGAAAGGTGTATATTATGTACATATTCTGTATTTTTTGTGAAGTGAAATTCCCTTGTGTGTGGGCCGAGAAAGTTGTGATCTTATGGACAACAGAGACATATCAGCTTGAGTCTCTTACCACTGGGAAGGTGGTTCTGGAGCCCCATGGGATGAAAGCTGTCCTCTGCACTCACCTGTGAGACACACATATACCACATAATCATCATTCTACACTCTACACACAGGCAGATACTGTGTATCTGGTGTAGGGCAGCAACTCACAATATTTTCATTATGCTCCAGAGCCGTGGGTGGCAGACCCCTGTGTAGAACCAAATTTGTATGGTGTATTGGACGTTTTGTGTCTGCTGTGGCAGCAGTGTCGATCACTTTTAGCTGTCCTCTGGAAACACTTCCGTTGTCGTTTCTTCTCTATTTGCAGCACGTTTCTCTATTTGAAGCGCGTTTCACTATTTGCAGTGCGTGTGTCTATTTGCTGCGCGTTTCTGTAATGTGTTGTGTTGTGTTGTGAAATTGATGAAGATGTTTCCTTACTTTGCTTGTGTTTTGTCAACTTGCATGTGTTTTCTTAACTTGCATGTGTTTTCTTAAGTTGCTATTCGTTGAGCTCTCAGGGCCACCGTAAAATACTGATAAATTCAACTTCAAATGATGCTGCTGGATAAAAAAAAAAAGACTTCCATTGAAATCCCCATAGTTGGATGCCTTAGATAACTGCCTTTTTAAGAAACATATCTAATGAGGTATGTGGAGGACAGGGACATTTTCAAGATGTGAAATGATCTGTTATATTGCATCTGTGCCCAGCCCCAAACATTGCTGAACCTAATGGCTCAATTCAGTCATGGTTTAATTTCTGTGCCACTAGATGTCACTAGATTTCCATTATCCAACATTGGGTTGGAGGTAGAGGACAATATTTAAAGTGAGCTATAAAATGGGTGTTTATGCATTACGTATTATATGCTAAGGTAAGGAAATTAAATAACATGAAATGTCCATATCATAATAATGATATTGAAAAATAATAATAATAATAATAACAACTAGGATTGTGCTGTACACAATGTAACAATATGAAACTCACAAGCAATCATAATAGAAACCAGGATTGCTCAACCCTGGAAAGTACCAATTATAAAATACAATTTCAAAAATTTCTAGGAATCAAATTTCCATTTTAATGGTGTGTAATCAAACTTTGACGCCAAAAATAATAATAATAACCAGAATTGCTCAACCCTGGAAAGTACCAACTATAAACCAGACACCCCATCACATGAACACACACACACACACACACACACACACAAACTGTTACGTACAGTGTTCTGTATGTCCTGTATGTATACATGTATTGTGTTCTGTTTTGTGTTGTTGTTTTGTCTCCTCCTCCTGGTTTACTGGCGATGCCTGCGGGGACCGGAGGGGAAGCTCTCGGGCAGGACGCGTCAGTGAAGTGGCCACAGACGAAGAAGCATCATGGCCGCTCATCTCACCTGCTTCCAATCATAAAATCACCACACGTGTTCCGGATCTCCCATCGGACCTTCACCTTTAAATAGTCCTTTGTTTTTTGTTAGCGAGAGGAGGTTTTTCGGTTGAGCTGTGGCAGAGCTCTGATTTGTTTTGCTTGGTTTTGCTTGGGTGTTTGCTGGTGCATTGATTTAGTTTTACCTGTATTATTTGAGTTGTTAGCAGCCTATTTTTGGTTTTGTCTTAACTTTTTTTGTTGTGCGCACAGGGACAACGAGGACAGGTAAGATACTCCGGGGTCTACATATAACACACACTTAGGTTTACTTCTTGTTAATACCCAAGGTTAGAGTGAGCACCACCCGCTGTACTTTTATTGTACCTGTAAAGGGGGGGGTACTTTGTGTTCCTTTCTTGGTGCCACTGACAGTTGTTGATCCCTGTGTTGCTTTGTGTAAATAAATAAGTTCTTTGCTTTATATCGGGTCTTGAATTTTGTGTGACTGCACCCTCACTTCCCCAAACCTGTTGCATTTAGGTTATGTCCTACTCCGAACCACCAGAGGTCGTCACACACACACGCACGCACACACACCTCCCTACCCTTGATCCCTCCATTCCTGTGCCCCAGGGGCAGAATTTACACTAGGCCTACATGAATCATGGGGGTAAAGAGGCATGGGAGGGTAGACTGCAGGGGATTTCATGCTGTATGCGACTGGGTCTGGTGTAGGTGGACAGTGACACCAAGCACACAGCATGACACACAGACAGCATGGCCACAGAAACACTAGAGCTTGCCAAATTGCGCTAGCCGCTATGGGAGTTGGGGGCTGGTCACCCAGCAATGACAGAGACTGACAGCACATGTCAAATTCATGGTATCCCTTGGGCTCCGAGGTAATACTTCACCACCATGACGCTGATAACGAGATAGGATGAAACAACTGATGCGAATTTTACTAAAATCTTAACGAACCCTCCTGTTTGGATGTATAACACTACAATTCACAAAAGGTGACAAGAAAGCATTTGTGCAGGATGAAAAACACACATAGACCCACCTTTAAGTCGTTAAAGAAGTGCGTGTCAGCCAAGTTGCGCATTTCTTCCATCCTCTGGCCTAATGATACAGAGGTCGGTGGGTGCTGAAAAAAAAACAAATTGAAATAAATTCAGTTTTTTCCCCCCCTTAATATTCCTTTGCAGACTATTTCTGTTAGCTGCAACTTGAAAATTTGAACCCCTGTTTACGACTCTCTGAAATGGACCAAAATATTCATCAGAAATGTGTCAGACTTGAATGAACGCAGTAAAAAACATTTCTCTTGTCAGGAGGGGTGGTCAAGTGGGAAGACTCGTAAATAGCTTCTTTCTCAGGCTAAAATGTATTTACATCAACAGCCACACTGAATTTAGGAACGTTTTAAATAATTGAAATATAAAATAAACACTAATATTTCCTTTGTTTTTGCACAACTGGAATTTGTTTCCTTTAATCATGGTCTCTGTCAGTAACGTGACACGTGCTGTAATGCTGATATGGTTGCACTGTTTGTAAAATGACACCCAGAGAGGAGTGAACTACACTGTAAATAGTAAATGCGCCTGTGACAATGTGTTTGCACGATTTTTCCTTTTAAAAACGTAATGAACAAGCAAAACGTTATTGATGCAAATTCACACATTTCCTTAGAAAACTCAGTTATTAAGTTTCAGTTTAGGGACAACACAACATAGATTATATGAAAATATATTACTTTACAGAACAGAAATGCAAAATGTCTTCAGCAAAGGATGAAGACAGACAACAGGCGGCTTGTCGAGGAGGATTTTCTGCAGCTGCGTGAGGCTACTTTTAAAGACGGGCCAGGCAGCACCAGGAGCAGGGATTACAGAGCTAAACCACCTGAAGACTCACCTGAGCTCTCTGCTAATTAGCTGTCACACGCCACAATGCTTATGTTTTCACTAAAATGACAGAGGGCAAACCACACAAGTAGAGCACAATCCCCCACTTGTAGAGGCTTCCTTGCGCCTCTTAAACTCCCAAATCGAATCAAACTTTCAGTCAGAATTCATAACAAACAAGACAGATTCCAGCAGAAGCACACGGACAAAATGTCCATTATTTCTGAATACAGTACATAGTTGTCTAATTACTATTAACCCAGTTGTGAGGTGTTCATCAGACACTGAACACTTACTACACAGCACTATGGGCTACTCTGTATCCAATGCAAATAAACTTTGAACTCACCACAAAGAAGCCACCTGCTCCAGCGCTTGCAGCCGACCGTTGCAGACCCCTGACCTGCCTGGCCTGCAAACACAGAGAGAAAGAAGACACATAAAATATCTGTTGGTTTGTGATTGATGCTCGAACATACCAAAAAGGTTTTGTCAGGTTTGTCTCCCGATAAATTAGAATGTGAAATATCGGGTAAGTTTTATAGGGAAAATAAAACATGTTGCCGTTAGTTAAATTCTTAATTTTTTACATTTAGATTGCAAATTACAATTACTTACTTCCTTATCATGATATGTCACTATGATAAGATAGAACTTCATTCATTACTAAGGACATTTTGGTGCCAGATCTTACTCTAAAACTTTTTTAGGGCTACAATAGGGCCTCCCAACGTTCGGTGCTTGGGCCCTAATAATAATAATCTGAAAAATTCTCACAATTTCAATAGGGCCTCACTGTCTGTCAGTGCCTGTCAGTGCTCGGGCCCTAATAATTGTCCTACTCTAAAACATATATTACACAAGTTTCTTCATCTGGTGTATTTTGCAGAACTATTGCCTGTCAGTGGCATCGATTTTTTACCTGATTAGTTTTTTGTAATTTACTATTGAAGTTAATCTTAACTGTTGGACATTACAAGTGTGTGTGCTTTCGATGAAAAGATATTAACATCAGGAAAGTGAGTTAAGAAGTTACTGTTTATCAAGACCTATTGTTTTATTTGCTTTACCCATAATAGTCAACAACCACCCCATCACCACCACCATCATGTGGGAAGTGCTCTGGCTGGATTACGGAGGATCACAGAGGTTAATGACAGAGCCACAGTGGCAAGTACAGTGAGTGAAGGGACATGTAGGTTTTTTCCTACCATTTTGTCATCCATCATGTTGCCCCAGTTGAGGCTGGGCATCGCCTCAGTGCGATCAAGGTGGAAGGCACGGTCATGGTCCCCTCGGAAGTTCATCATCCTCTCCTCCAGTTGTGTCATGCTGAATAAAATACACATTAACTATTATTTTTTAACCAGAGATTATATAATAAAATATAAGGTTGTGTTACAATAACAAGTGACAGGAAGAGAAAAAAAGGCTCTGTCTGTTAGATTCTCTAACAATGATGCTGGTCAATGGAGAATCAAACCTGAGACACAAGAGCTGACATACTGTCAATACCCAACCCTCAGTTACAAATTTGCAAAGTTGTCTGACGGATTGTTGTGTTCTACGTGTGTGACGCCCCGGCTTTGACACTAGGCTCTGTGGTTTCTATGTGTGAATGTCTCCTGTTTTCTCCGTTCAACATGTAGGAGGAGCTGGAGATTGCAGGCTGTGGTTAATGAGGGGCGGGGCTCCAGGTGATGGCCACCAGGTGATGGCCATCACTATATAAACGGTGTCCCGGAACCTCAAAGGGTCTCGTTTCCTGCTCTGGCCTGGCCTGACGCGGGAAGGCTGCCTGCACCTGTCTTTTGTATCTATTTTGTTAATAAACTTGAAGTATTGTTAAAACGTTACCCGACGGTGTCTGTCTTCCCTATGTCATGACTACTGTGAGCTAGGTAGTCGTGACACGTGTCAAATAAACTTTGGGGTCAGCAAAGACAGTGAGGAGACACAAGTAGCTCTATAACACACACAGCTTGAAACCAGAGCCTGGATGATATATTAGCTCAGCTGATCTTAGCTTTTCAAAGACACTGTCTGCATGTATGATAAGTAACATGAACATGCTATGATATGAAATGATGTCATAGCATATTGTTGTTCAGTTAACAAATGTAGGAGACTCAACGTGAGTTAATTCAGACCAATACTTGTGAGGCAGATCATGATATATTGATAATGTCTCAAAAACAAACGTGTGTGATGAGGAAGACACTTGTCAGTGGTGGACGATATCTAACAGATCAGTGCATGTACTGAAACTGATCCCCCTACGTCTTTGATGAATTGAATGAAAAAGCAATTCTCGTTATCTAATTTATTAAGTCTCTAGAAGAATTTAAGCATCAGCATCAAACCACAGTATCGGATTACAGCAGCTGTTAAGAGGTTACGTGACAGCAGTAAATGTAAGCGAGAAACACACTACAACAAAACTATCCAAGGTGTGTGTGTGTGTGTGTGTGTGTGAGACTGTCCATGTCAATCACTTCAAACCCACCACCTATCACATCACACACACACGCATGTCCACACCCATTCACCATTTGCACACAAGATATGTAACTCCTGCTGATTGAAGAAGCTTTAATTGCAGAAGCCTCTGCTGCTAATAATATGAAACATTTTGAACAAGTATATCCTGCAGAGCTCTGCACAAGTGGCAGGGAATTTGTCTGTTGAGGCTCATCCAGATGAAAAACACCCTTGAGAAGGTTTCAGTTAAAACAGACTTGGATAGCAAATACGTACTGTTCCCCTTTCTCACTGAAAACCTCAAACCAACAGGTCCTTGTGTAAACACCCCACTCCTTTAAAGACAACCAGTCTCCTAAACCTGGGGTTCCCAAACTAACGGTGCCAGAGACTGGCATGTGTTATATAATGTTGGGCACAGCCACGCACACGCACTATTAGGCCTATGCTAACACAGGCATTAATACAACACAAAAGAAAAACAGCCTTACAGCCATGATATTATTTTATAGCAATTTAAGAAATAGAATAAAACCAGAATACAGGGAAACTCCCTGTATGAACAGCAGGGCTGAGTGAGCATATACTGTAAGTATAAAAATGTGCGCAGGTGATGTCTGTGCTCGTCTGTGCGCGTCTGTGTGCATAATGAGCAGCAGACACCTTATTGCTGCCATGTGCACACATTTTAGGGTTATTTATTTTAGCCTAAACATTACTTTCATTTTTAAACTCACTATTGAGATAGGTGGGCAATATGCATTGAGCAGAGCAAGTCCATTCTCGGCTTTACTTTGGAGACTGCGACTCAGAGATCATTCTCCACGTTTAGCTGTGCTCTGTATTTATTCTTGAGGTGTGTCAGGGCTGAGAAAGTATTTTTGTACAAGTCCGCCAGCCTTGTTAACCAGTCAGGGTCAGTGGGGTGGTAAAATCCTCTGTGTCATTCAATTTCAATACTTTAGATACTTCCATGAGTCCATTAGAGGAAACGCTGTCGCTCAGGTGATAAAAGTGACACATGTGAAATGAAGACAGGCTGGAGGATTAGCTGAAGTTTTCACAAGTGGTTTTCTTCACTATGAGGAAGGACTGATTTACACAGGAAGTTTCTAGAATGTGAACCTGAAGCAGAAAGCCTTTGTAGGGCTGGAGACAGCTCCACCGATCCCACAGGTGGACAGAGTGGACAGGTGTGAAATAAAATGTGCTACTTACTTATGTTTCGGGTGCGTGATGGTGGGCTTGTCCGTTTTCCTGAACATGGTGACAGGTCCCCTATCAGCGGCTTCCGACACAAAAACTATCCCAGCAGGACGGGACGAAGTAAAAGCCTATTTTGACCTTACTAGCCAACCAGTGAGGTGCAAAATGTTTACAAGTAAGCTAGTGGGGTTGAAATGTACACTAGTTTACTAGTTGAAGTGCCTTTTGACCTTACTAGCAAATTAGTGCGGCTAAAGGGTTTACTATTAACCTAGTGACAGCAAAAATTTCACTAAATAGTGGCGATTCTTGCATTATATGCTATTTAGGGGCATAAATTAAAGCTTCCTATTGGCTCTCCAGAAAGAGCTCCACCCAGCAAAAATTTAACTTAAAAAAAAAAGATATCTCGGAAATTCCACACACACACAAGCGCACGCCCTGTGCTCTTATCTTGCCCTTTTACGTTTAGTTCCACGCTCCACCTGTGGACCTGTCAGTCAACATGGTGGGCGGGGTCACATTGCTAAAACGCGCCCCAATTCAATGGAACTTTGAATATATGTGCACACAAACACACACGCACACAAACATACCTACTCTTGTCACTCTATAGCTGTGAGAACACTCTTGGCATAATGGATTCTCTAGCCCCCGACCCTAACTCTAACCCTAAAACCATGTCTTAACCCTCAAGTAGCCCTTTGAATATTTGAGAACCAGTCAAAATGTCCTCACAATGATGGTATTGAACCAAAATGAGCCCTCACAGCTAAAAAAGACATGCGCAGCCACAGGGAGAGAGAGACAGATCTATACAGCTATCCTTAGTAAGACTTTGCATTGACTTTCACCTTAGCCATGACCAATTCTTAGCTAACCCTAATCCCTGCCCACTGCTAAACACACACACAGACAGACACACAGACAGACACACACACACACACACAGCTCATGTTAAGACCCCGAGTTAGAACAACCACGAACGTCACAAGTTCAGTGTGTCGTCGCACTAAATTAAATTGCAAAATGTCCCACAATATCACAAACAAGTGCAAGATAATGTAAAACAGAGTGTGGGAAAACAGTTTGCGTTTTGAGAAAAATTCTTATTTTATGGCACTTACAAAATGTGTCAAGTGTAAAACTATATTAACACACAACCAGCATGTGCATGTAGGTGTGAGCAGGTGAATTACTTGGTAGTTGGGGGGTGTGATGGCAAGGACTGCACTGGCTCAACCAGTCAGACTTGATCGGGTTTTAATACCATGTAAATCTCTCTGTCTCTCTCTGTCTCTCTCTCTGTCTCTCCCTCTGTCTCTCCCTCTGTCTGTCTCAATATCAGTGTGTGTGTCTCTCTGTCTCTCTCTTTATTATTGAATAATTTTGCTGTTGTGTCTGATAATGAACAAACTACTACATGAATGGAAATAATATTTCTCCTCAGATACTCGACCATTACTGACAATAATCCATCAATTCATTGACTTTCAGTTATGCTACAAAGTGCTTATTTGAATCAATGCTGCAAATATCTTGCTGATGTTCTCCTTTACACGTGATCTATTGTACCTCTGTCCGTCCTGGGAGAGAGATCCCTCATATGTGACCCTCTGAGGTTTCTACGATCTTTTGACCCTATTAAAAGGTTTTATTGATAGTTTTTCCTTACTCTTGATGAGGGTTAAGGACAGAAGATGTCACACCTTGTTAAAGCCCTATGAGACAAATTATGATTTGTGAATATGGCTATACAAATTCAATTTGATTGATTGCTTGAGTTAAATGTAATGTGGATCAAATTTGTCTAATGAGGTCGATCTTAAATGTGAACTATTTTAATGTGTTAAGATATTTCAGTACCATGTCCCAAAGTCTCCTCGTGTTATTCTGAGCTGCAGTGACAGAATTAGACAGTAAAAGCATCAACACAGTCAGGAATTCTGTCGGGAATCGACTCATCTTTGTAAAGTTAAAATGAAGCTATAACATTTATAAGCATTTGCATTTATTTATAGGAATTAACCCTGCCTCTGTTTATTAGAAGCTCTGTTTTTAACCACAATAGTCACATGAAAAGTCTGGAATTATCATTAAAAAATGATTCCACTCCAACAAATACATATATCCTTATTTGGTGTAATATAACATTAAACTTCCTGTTCCTGTCATGATCCTGTTGTATCTTCGAGTCTATTTTTCCCATTTACGTATAGGTTAAATACGTGCCAAAAGATATTGTGCTAGAAGCTTTGTAAAAGCATCTGATTCTAAATGGATTCTGAAAATGTGATAATAAGCAAACACATTCTCATTTATTTTACAATTACACCTTATACAGACAAACACCATGTTAAATACTTTGTCATTCATCTTATTGAGATGACAGCTCTGGCACTTGCTGGTAAACAAGTAGCTTATTCTAAAGTTGTGTTGACTGTGGCTCTGGTTGATCATTGTGCGGTGAACTCTTGTCTGATAATCCTCTGAAATTGATTTACCTTTATATATAATCTTTTATCTCTCTTTTCAAAATAAAATTGAAATGGACTTTACTGATGTATGGAATTTCAAAGATGCAGGTTTTGACCTCTGGCCACTCCCGAGGCTCCCGAGTCCTGTGACTATAAAAAACTTGAAATATCAAAACACTAATGGTGGAGGGGGCTATATTGTAGACCTGTACTGTGCTTGGTGATGGTCATTTCTGATAGCTAACCAATGTTTACACACTGCAGTTTATGCTGTTGCTGCAATGCCAGTAATTCACATCGGGATTGAGATTCAATCAATCAATCAAATTTTATTTGTATAGCCCGTATTACACACAAATTACAATTCATCTCATAGGTACGGTTGCCCTGAAAGCTCAACGAACAGCAACTTAAGAAAACACATGCAAGTTGACAAAACACAAGCAAAGTAAGAAAACATCTTCATCAATTTCACAACATAACACAACACATTACAGAAACGCGCACCAAATAGACAAACGCCCTGCAAATAGACAAACGTGCTGCAAATAGACAAACGCGCTGCAAATAGAGAAACGCGCAGCAAATAGACAAACGCGCAGCAAGTAGAGGAGAAAACACAACGGAAGTGTTTCCAGGGGACAGCTAAAAGTGATGGACACTGCTGCCACAAAAACGTCCAATACACCATACAAATTCGGTTCCACACAGGGGTCGGCCACTCGCGGCTCTGGAGCCGAACGCGGCTCTTCAGCCCTCTGCAGTGGCTGTACAGTACAGTGTTGTGCATATGTTTCGCGAACGCTGAACATAGCGAATCAGTTTTCATATTATTAACGTGAACGTAACGATGAACGTGAGTGAACGTCACGTTAATTTTTTTAATCATCATCGTACCAGAACATCATGAAATACCAGGAGCGGGCGAGTGTGTGTGTGTGTGTTTGTGTGTGTCCCTGGGCTCCGACCCTGCCCACACGCTCAGAAGAGGGGGCAAAATATCTCTTTTGATAGTAAAGGTTTCGTACCCCTGCACACTATGGACAATAAATTGCCTCACAAACAGGGGCTTGCTTGTTAGCGCTGTTTATTCAGTTTAACAGGAGAAGACGGCATGTCTCTAGATCGGACCATCTTCCTGCTCAGAGCTCACTGTGGTTCTCTCCGAGCGAGTGGGCGGGGTCGGAGCGCCGGGACACGCACACAGGCGCACACACACACACACACACACACACACTCGCCCGCTCCTGGTATTTCATGATGGCCTGATACGATGATTTAAAAAATGAACATGACGTTCACTCACGTTCATCGTTACGTTCACGTTAATAATATGACAAAACTGATTCGTTAAGTTCAGCGTTCGCGAAACATATGCACAACATTGTACTGTACAGCCACTGCAGAGGGCTGAAGAGCCGCGTTCGGCTCCAGAGCCGCTGGTGGCCGAACCCTGTGTGGAACCGAATTTGTATGGTGTATTGGACGTTTTTGTGGCAGCAGTGTCCATCACTTTTAGCTGTCCTCTGGAAACACTTCCGTTGTCATTTCTTCTCTATTTGCAGCGCTTTTTTCTATTTGCAGCGTGTTTCTCTATTTGCAGCGCGTTTCTCTATTTGCAGCGCGTTTCTGTAATGTGTTGTGTTGTGTTGTGAACGTGATGAAGATGTTTTCTTAATTTGCTTGTGTTTTGTCAACTTGCATGTGTTTTCTTAACTTGCATGTCTTTTCTTAAGTTGCTGTTCGTTGAGCTCTCAGGGCCACCGTACATAGGGCTTTAACAGGGTGTGACATCCTCTGTCCTTAACCCTCAGCAAGAGTAAGGAAAAACTACTAAAAACCCTTTTAACAGGGTAAAAATACGTAGAAACCTCAAAGAGAGACACATGTGAGGGATCCCTCTCCCAGGATGGACAGAAGTGCAATAAATGCCACGTGCAGGAAAACATCATCAAGATTAAAGTCTTCAAGATTAAAGATTAAAGTCTCTAGCAGCATTTGATGAGGGTAGACATCCCGAAGGACAACCCCAACATGACATGCCAAGCAGTCCCGCTGCAATCACAGTTCATGGTCAGCAACCATCCAGACCAGACGCCACTCCAGTCCTCAGTCACCGTCCACCGCCGCCCACCAGGACCCATCACGAGCCACCACCGCGGTCCTGGTCCACCGCCCGTGCCCAATGCCAACGCAACACAGGGTCCGCCACCAGCACCACGATCAGCCTGAATAACTCAGAATCCGCCACACTGGATCCAACACTGCGACCCCCGGTGCGCGATCCACAAACCGCAATCCATGGGGCGGCCACAGAGGCCCTGGATCTGCGGGTGATAAAGCAAAGGGATTCCGGGGAAGGGGGATAGTGATGGAGAAGAGGAAGGAGAAGCTGGAAAGAGAAGCTCCGTGTGTCATGTGTCATAAAATAGAAAAAGTTACGTTCTTCCACACTAATTAGCTCTAACTATAAGCTTTATCAGAAAGGAAGGTTTTGAGCCTACTCTTAAATGAAAAGATGGTGTCTGCCTCCCGAACTGAAAGTGGTAGATGATTCCACAGCCGAGGGGCTTGATGGCTGAAAGCTCTGGCTCCTACTCTACTTTTAGAGACTTTAGGGACGACAAGTAGGCTTGAATTCTGGAGGCAGAGTGCTCTAGTGGGTTTATAAGGTACTAACAGCTCTTTAAGGTAAAAAGGCGCTATATTATTAAGGGCCTTGAAGGTGAAGAGAAGAATTTTAAATTCTATTCTAGATTTAACTGGAAGCCAGTGTAGCGATGCTAATACTGGAGAAATGTGCTCTCTTCTCTTTGTTCTCGTCAGGACACATGCTGCGGCATTTTGGACAAGCTGTAGAGTCTTTGACGACTTACTGCTGGAGCCTGATAATAATGAATTACAATAGTCAAGTCTCGATGTAACAAAGGATAAATCAGGATCAAAGATCACTCCCAAGTTCCTGACTGTTTCATTGGAAGCAAGGGCAATGTCGTCTAGCGCAGCTACAGTGCCTTGCATAAGTATTCACCCCCTTTGGACTTTTCTACATTTTGTCATGGTATAACCACAGATTAAAATTTATTTCATCGTGAGTTTATGTAATGGACCAACACAAAATAGTGCATCATTTGGAAGTGGGGGGAAATATTACATGGATTTCACAATTATTTACAAATAAAAATCTGAAAAGTGTTGAGTGCATATGTATTCACCCCCTTTACTGTGAAACCCCTAACAAAGATCTGGTGCGACCAATTGCATTCACAAGTCACATTTGCAAGTCACATAATTAGTAAATAGGGTCCACCTGTCTGCAATTTAATCTCAGTATAAATACACCTGTTCTGTGACGGACTCAGAGTTTGTTGGAGATCATTACTGAACAAACAGCATCATGAAGACCAAGGAGCTCACCAAACAGGTCAGGGATGGAAGAAAATGGAAAGAATATGGCACAACCGCAAACCTACCAAGAGGAGGTCGTCCACCCAAACTGAAGAGTCGGACAAGGAGAAAATTAATCAGAGAAGCAACCAGGAGGCCCATGGTTACTCTGGAGGAGTTGCAGAGATCCACAGCTGAGGTGGGAGAATCTGTCCACAGGACAACTATTAGTCGTCTACTCCACAAATCTGGCCTTTATGGAAGAGTGGCAAGAAGAAAGCCATTGTTGAAAGGGATCCATAAAAAATCCCGTTTGGAGTTTGCCAGAAGCCATGTGGGAGACACAGCAAACATGTGGAAGAAGGTGCTCTGGTCAGATGAGACCAAAATTGAACTTTTTGGCCTCAATGCAAAACGCTATGTGTGGCGAAAACCCAACACTGCCCATCACCCTGAGCACACCATCCCAACAGTGAAACATGGTGGTGGTAGCATCATGCTGTGGGGATGCTTCTCTTCAGCAGGTACAGGGACATTTTGACTGGTCCTCAAATATTTATAGGGCTACTTGAGGGTTAAGACATGGTTTTAGGGTTAGAGTTAGGGTCGGGGCTAGGGAATCCATTATGCCAAGAATGTTCTCACAGCTATAGAGAGACAAGAGTAGGTATGTTTGTGTGTTTGTGTGCACATATATTCAAAGTTCCATTGAATTGGGGCGCGTTTTAGCAATGTGACCCCGCCCACCATGTTGACTGACAGTTCCACAGGTGGAGCGTTAAACTAAAAGTGAAAGTGCAAGATAAGAGCACAGGGTGCGGGCTTGTGTGTCTGTGTGTGTGTGTGTGTGTTTGTGTGTGTGGGGGAGTATGGCAAGCTGTTTGAGCATTTATTCCATATCCTTGATATCACATTTCAGTCCCCTCCACTAGTTCGGTCTTTGTCAGCACTAGTTGGACATTTGGTAGCACTAGTTCAGTATCTTACTGTACTAGTTGAACAAAAAATCTTACTAGTCACTCTTTTACAGCAACTAGTGGCACTTTTGTTCAACTAGTTACAACAGAAACTGTACTAGTAACTCTGTGCGCTGCACTAGTAGCACCAAAGTCCCTACTAGAGGGCTTTTTGCCACACTAGTTGTCCTCTGGACCGAGCTAGTAATGCAGGTGCAAAATGTGTACTAATAAACTAGTGGGGTCGTATTACCCACTAGTTTACTAGTAAACACCTATTTTGACCTTACTAGCAAACTAGTGAGGTGCAAAATATTTACTAGTAAGCTAGTGGGGTTGAAATGTGAGCTAGTTTACTAGTTGAAGTGTCTTTTGACCTTACTAGCAAACTAGTGAGGCTAAAAGTGAAGCAAAATTATTCAATAATAAAGAGAGAGAGAGAGAGAGAGAGAGATGAGACAGACAGAGGGAGAGACAGAGGGAGAGACAGAGAGAGAGACAGAGAGAGAGAGCGAGAGAGAGAGATTTATATGGTATTAAAACCCAATCAAGTCTGACTGGTTGAGCCAGTGTAGTCCTTGCCATCACACCCCCCAACTACCAAGTAATTCACCTGCTCAAACCTACAGTGCCTTGCATAAGTATTCACCCCCTTTGGACTTTTCTACATTTTGTCATGGTATAAACACAGATTAAAATTTATTTCATCGTGAGTTTATGTAATGGACCAACACAAAATAGTGCATCATTTGGAAGTGGGGGGAAATATTACATGGATTTCACAATTATTTACAAATAAAAATCTGAAAAGTGTTGAGTGCATATGTATTCACCCCCTTTACTGTGAAACCCCTAACAAAGATCTGGTGCGACCAATTGCATTCACAAGTCACATTTGCAAGTCACATAATTAGTAAATAGGGTCCACCTGTCTGCAATTTAATCTCAGTATAAATACACCTGTTCTGTGACGGACTCAGAGTTTGTTGGAGATCATTACTGAACAAACAGCATCATGAAGACCAAGGAGCTCACCAAACAGGTCAGGGATAAAGTTGTGGAGAAATATGAAGCAGGGTTAGGTTATAAAAAAATATCCAGAGCTTTGAACATCTCTCTGAGCACCATAAAATCCATCATAAGAAAATGGAAAGAATATGGCACAACCGCAAACCTACCAAGAGGAGGTCGTCCACCCAAACTGAAGAGTCGGACAAGGAGAAAATTAATCAGAGAAGCAACCAGGAGGCCCATGGTTACTCTGGAGGAGTTGCAGAGATCCACAGCTGAGGTGGGAGAATCTGTCCACAGGACAACTATTAGTCGTCTACTCCACAAATCTGGCCTTTATGGAAGAGTGGCAAGAAGAAAGCCATTGTTGAAAGGGATCCATAAAAAATCCCGTTTGGAGTTTGCCATAAGCCATGTGGGAGACACAGCAAACATGTGGAAGAAGGTGCTCTGGTCAGATGAGACCAAAATTGAACTTTTTGGCCTCAATGCAAAACGCTATGTGTGGCGAAAACCCAACACTGCCCATCACCCTGAGCACACCATCCCAACAGTGAAACATGGTGGTGGTAGCATCATGCTGTGGGGATGCTTCTCTTCAGCAGGTACAGGGAAACTGGTCAGAATAGAGGGAAAGATGGATGGAGCCAAATACAGGGAAATCCTTGAAGAAAATCTGATGCAGTCTGCAAAAGACTTGAGACTGGGGCGGAGGTTCATCTTCCAGCAGGACAATGACCCTAAACATACAGCCAGAGCTACAAAGGAATGGTTTGGATTAAAGAATGTTAATGTCTTAAAATGGCCCAGACCTCAATCCAATAGAGAATCTATGGCAAGACTTGAAGATTGCGGTTCACAGACGGTCTCCATCCAATCTGACTGAGCTTCATCTTTTTTGCCAAGAAGAATGGACAAACCTTTCCATCTCTAGATGTGCAAAGCTGGTAGAGACATACCCCAAAAGACTTGCAGCTGTAATTGCAGCGAAAGGGGGTTCTACCAAGTATTGACACAGGGGGGTGAATACTTATGCACCCAACAGATGTCAACTTTTTTGTTCTCATTATTGTTTGTGTCACAATAAAATTTATTTTGCACCTCCAAAGCATGTTTTGTTGATCAAACGGGAAAAAGTTTATTTAAGTCTATTTGAATTCCAGTTAGTAACAGTACATAATGGGAAAAAGTCCAAGGGGGGTGAATACTTATGCAAGGCACTGTATATCATTAGATAATGTATCTCTAAGGTGTTTGGGGCCAAGTATTATAACCTCTGTTTTGTCTGAGTTTAATAAGAGAAAATTGCGGGTCATCCAGGTTTTTATGTCCTTGAGACATGTTCGAAGTTTAGTTAATTGATTACTTTGTTCAAGTATTATCGACAAATATAACTGGGTGTCATCCGCATAGCAGTGGAAATTTACCGAGTGTGTCCTGATAATGTTTCCTAGTGGAAGCATATATAATGAGAATAAAATTGGGCCGAGCACAGAGCCCTGTGGAACACCATGGTTAACTTTGGTGCGCACAGATGACTCATCATTAATTTGCACGAAAGATTGTATCACTCCCCTCAAGAGGAGGTAGCTTGGATGTTTCACTTCCCAGGGAGAGGAGGGAACACTATTGGTTTCACGGACTGACAGCCCCGTCACCTAATAGATTGAATATAGATTATGACTTGAAGTGTTTTCTGTAAAGTAGGCTACCACGATTTATTGGATATTTATATTTAGTTGTTAATAATGTTCATCTAGAGTTGAGATTTTACTTTTTCTTTACATCTATTAGAAATCTGTTCAAAATTTAAAAAAAATGCTAAAACATTTTCACCTTTGTTTCATTGTTGACTGAAAAAAATTATGAATCTGACGCAGAGACACATGTGAAACTAAATGTGCTTTACTCTTTATGGATAGTTAGCAAGGAGCTGGCGGGTTCACAACAGTGAAACCTCATCATGCTTTATAGGGATACATTTTTGCTGGGTGGAGCTCTTGCTGGAGAGCCAATAGGAAGCTTTAATTCATGCCCCTCAGTACCATGTAATGCAAGAAGTGCCGTAAGCTAGAAGGCATTTTTTCGTTGTCACTTGCTTACTAGTAAACCCTTTTAGCCTCACTAGTTTGCTAGTAAGGTCAAAAGACACTTCAACTAGTAAACTAGCTCATATTTCAACCCCACTAGCTTACTAGTACACATTTCGCACCTCGCTAGTTTGCTAGTAAGGTCAAAATAGGCTTTTACTAGTATAATAGTGGGTATTTTTGCCTGCACTATAGCTTACTAGTGTGCATTTGGGCTCCCACTAGTTCAACTAATGCAGCAAATTGTAGGCCACTAGTTTACTAGTGAGCTGAATCCATGATTGACTAGTTTACAAGTCAGAGCTTTTGCAGCTCACTCGATAGCTAGTAACACTTTCAGCATTACTAGTTCGGTCCAGAGGACCACTAGTGTGGCAAAAAGCCCTCTAGTAGGGACTTTGGTGCTACTAGTGCAGCGCACAGAGTTACTAGTACAGTTTCTGTTGTAACTAGTTGAACAAAAGTGCCACTAGTTGCTGTAAAAGAGTGACTAGTAAGATTTTTTGTTCAACTAGTACAGTAAGATACTGAACTAGTGCTACCAAATGTCCAACTAGTGCTGACAAAGACCGAACTAGTGGAGGGGACTGAAATGTGATATCAAGGATATGGAATAAATGCTCAAACAGCTTGCCATACTCCCCCACACACACAAACACACACACACACACAGACACACAAGCCCGCACCCTGTGCTCTTATCTTGCACTTTCACTTTTAGTTTAACGCTCCACCTGTGGAACTGTCAGTCAACATGGTGGGCGGGGTCACATTGCTAAAACGCGCCCCAATTCAATGGAACTTTGAATATATGTGCACAAAAACACACAAACATACCTACTCTTGTCTCTCTATAGCTGTGAGAACATTCTTGGCATAATGGATTCCCTAGCCCCCGACCCTAACTCTAACCCTAAAACCATGTCTTAACCCTCAAGTAGCCCTATAAATATTTGAGGACCAGTCAAAATGTCCCTGTACCTGCTGAAGAGAAGCATCCCCACAGCATGATGCTACCACCACCATGTTTCACTGTTGGGATGGTGTGCTCAGGGTGATGGGCAGTGTTGGGTTTTCGCCACACATAGCGTTTTGCATTGAGGCCAAAAAGTTCAATTTTGGTCTCATCTGACCAGAGCACCTTCTTCCACATGTTTGCTGTGTCTCCCACATGGCTTCTGGCAAACTCCAAACGGGATTTTTTATGGATCCCTTTCAACAATGGCTTTCTTCTTGCCACTCTTCCATAAAGGCCAGATTTGTGGAGTAGACGACTAATAGTTGTCCTGTGGACAGATTCTCCCACCTCAGCTGTGGATCTCTGCAACTCCTCCAGAGTAACCATGGGCCTCCTGGTTGCTTCTCTGATTAATTTTCTCCTTGTCCGACTCTTCAGTTTGGGTGGATGGCCTCCTCTTGGTAGGTTTGCGGTTGTGCCATATTCTTTCCATTTTCTTATGATGGATTTTATGGTGCTCAGAGAGATGTTCAAAGCTCTGGATATTTTTTTATAACCTAACCCTGCTTCATATTTCTCCACAACTTTATCCCTGACCTGTTTGGTGAGCTCCTTGGTCTTCATGATGCTGTTTGTTCAGTAATGATCTCCAACAAACTCTGAGTCCGTCACAGAACAGGTGTATTTATACTGAGATTAAATTGCAGACAGGTGGACCCTATTTACTAATTATGTGACTTGCAAATGTGACTTGTGAATGCAATTGGTCGCACCAGATCTTTGTTAGGGGTTTCACAGTAAAGGGGGTGAATACATATGCACTCAACACTTTTCAGATTTTTATTTGTAAATAATTGTGAAATCCATGTAATATTTCCCCCCACTTCCAAATGATGCACTATTTTGTGTTGGTCCATTACATAAACTCACGATGAAATAAATTTTAATCTGTGTTTATACCATGACAAAATGTAGAAAAGTCCAAAGGGGGTGAATACTTATGCAAGGCACTGTAGGTTTGAGCAGGTGAATTACTTGGTAGTTGGGGGGTGTGATGGCAAGGACTGCACTGGCTCAACCAGTCAGACTTGATTGGGTTTTAATACCATGTAAATCTCTCTCTCTCGCTCTCTCTCTCTGTCTCTCTCTCTGTCTCTCCCTCTGTCTCTCCCTCTGTCTGTCTCTCTCTCTCTCTCTCTCTCTCTCTCTCTCTCTCTCTCTCTCTCTCTCTCTCTCTCTCTTTATTATTGAATAATTTTGCTTCACTTTTAGCCTCACTAGTTTGCTAGTAAGGTCAAAAGACACTTCAACTAGTAAACTAGCTCTCATTTCAACCCCACTAGCTTACTAGTAAACATTTTGCACCTCACTAGTTTGCTAGTAAGGTCAAAATAGGCGTTTACTAGTAAACTAGTGGGTAATACGACCCCACTAGTTTATTAGTACACATTTTGCACCTGCATTACTAGCTCGGTCCAGAGGACAACTAGTGTGGCAAAAAGCCCTCTAGTAGGGACTTTGGTGCTACTAGTGCAGCGCACAAAGTTACTAGTACAGTTTCTGTTGTAACTAGTTGAACAAAAGTGCCACTAGTTGCTGTAAAAGAGTGACTAGTAAGATTTTTTGTTCAACTAGTACAGTAAGATACTGAACTAGTGCTACCAAATGTCCAACTAGTGCTGACAAAGACCGAACTAGTGGAGGGGACTGAAATGTGATATCAAGGATATGGAATAAATGCTCAAACAGCTTGCCATACTCCCCCACACACACAAACACACACACACACACACAGACACACAAGCCCGCACCCTGTGCTCTTATCTTGCACTTTCACTTTTAGTTTAACGCTCCACCTGTGGAACTGTCAGTCAACATGGTGGGCGGGGTCACATTGCTAAAACGCGCCCCAATTCAATGGAACTTTGAATATATGTGCACACAAACACACACACACACAAACATACCTACTCTTGTCTCTCTATAGCTGTGAGAACATTCTTGGCATAATGGATTCCCTAGCCCCCGACCCTAACTCTAACCCTAAAACCATGTCTTAACCCTCAAGTAGCCCTATAAATATTTGAGGACCAGTCAAAATGTCCTCCCAATGATGGTATTGAACCAAAATTAGCCCTCACAGCTAAAAAAAGACATGCGCAGCCACAGGGAGAGAGAGAGACAGATCTATACAGCTATCCTTAGTAAGACTTTGCATTGACTTTCACCTTAGCCATGACCAATTCATAGCTAACCCTAATCCCTGCCCACTGCTAAACACACACACAGACAGACACACAGACAGACACACACACACACACAGCTCCTGTTAAGACCCTGAGTTAGAACAACCACGAACGTCACAAATTCAGTTTGTCGTCGCACTAAATTAAATTGCAAAATGTCCCACAATATCACAAACAAGTGCAAGATAATGTAAAACAGAGTGCGGGAAAACAGTTTGCGTTTTGAGAACAATTCTTATTTTATGGCACTTAGATAATGTGTCAAGTTTAAAACTATATTAACACACACCCAGCATGTGCATGTAGGTGTGAGCAGGTGAATTACTTGGTAGTTAGGGGGTGTGATGGCAAGGACTGCACTGGCTCAACCAGTCAGACTTGATCGGGTTTTTATACCATGTAAATCTCTCTCTCTCTCTCTCTCTGTCTCTCTCTCTGTCTCTCCCTCTGTCTCTCCCTCTGTCTGTCTGTCTGTCTCTCTCTCTCTCTGTCTCTCCCTCTGTCTGTCTCAATCACACTGTGTGTGTGTCTCTCTGTCTCTCTCTTTATTATTGAATAATTTTGCTTCACTTTTAGCCTCACTAGTTTGCTAGTAAGGTCAAAAGACACTTCAACTAGTAAACTAGCTCACATTTCAACACCACTAGCTTACTAGTAAACATTTTGCACCTCACTAGTTTACTAGTAAGGTCAAAATAGGCGTTTAATAGTAAACTAGTGGGTATTTCGACCCCAATTCAATGGAACTTTGAAATATGTGCACACAATGTGCTCAGAGAAGCTGATCTGCTCCTGATTATGACCTCTATGGGGAAGGAGGTTATAAAAAATTCCACCCAGTAACATTCCCTATCATGGCGCTCATCTGGGTAAGCAAGACATTGTCTACTCCCCCATATAGTCATATAGTCAAATGTGCAAAGAGACGCAGTTTGTCTTTTCAATTCTCACATTTATTTGAACTTTTCTTGTTTACTCATAAATGTAACATCACATAGTGAACTGTTATTGATGAATCTTACACAAGTAAAAGTACAAAAGTATGAAAGTTCACATTACTCAACTGCTTATATACACACACACAGCCCTGCGATATTAACCTGTCCAGACCAGGGTGTTCCCCACCTCTCAACCAGTGTCAGCTAACATCTGCACATAGACTGTATGGGACCCTTAACCCTGGGATAAAAAAGATTCTCCGGCGGCCAAACCCTAACCCTAACCCAAGGGTAAAAATTGAATAATACAAAACTGACGAAGACATGGGCCGTTGAAGTAAATAGGTCCCCTATGTGCCAATAGCACACATTATGAACACGTGTAGAGAGAGCGGGGTAATGTGAGACATTTTTTACATTTGCTCCCCTCTAGGCGAGCTAAACTGATATATCAGTAAAATGTACACATTTCCCATTAATTCAGGATGTTTCCTAGCAATGGAAATGATCAGAATGTCTTCAGGACAAAGGGCGGTGAAAATATGATTGTTTTTTAAAAAGTGGTCTTGGGTCTCACTTTACCCCGGCTACGGGGTTAGTGGTCCACTTACTTTTTCCCCTTTAAAACTACCATAACAACACATGTTGTCATAGTTAAAATCCTGACAGCTAGATTGATAACCACACATTCCAAAACTAATATCGGACTAGTAACAGAATCATGGAGATTGGTCAATTAGGCACATTTATGATTATTATGATTCATGTGATCTCTTGCACACCCTAGCTTACCTTCACATTGTTTCACTGTCCAATTGGCAGGGACAGGGATATTGTTTTTCTCGTTTTTTTCTCCTCCTCCATCTCATCTGTGAATATTCTTTCTGCCTCAGCTACTGCACCCCACGCTACTGATTTTACTTTATGAATCTTTTGAGGCTTGTCTTGTCAATATTTCTATCCCTTCCAGCTTTTCTTAAGGACTTCTTTCCTTGCATGACCTCAGCGGCTACACTCCCAATCCCTGAAGATATAAGACGTTCATAAGAAGAAGTGTCTCAAACCACATTGAGACCAGGATAAAAGTAGAAGCGTTTTGTAAGTGTGCATCTGTCCTTGGTCGCCATCTGCCTTTTGTTTGAAGGGCAGAACTCTTCAAAGCGTTGCATGACCTGTGGAAACAGACAGGGTATAAGATTTTATAAAAACAAGACCATCTTTACTGCTTTATTACTGATGTCATTTGCCATTTAAACACATTATACAAGAATATTTTACACTCAGAACGGATTAAGAAAAGTTTACACCTACTTTCCTGAAGAGTTCCTCGATGTCATCCTCATATGCGGCCTTGTTGAATACGTCGACAGTAAACTGGATTAAAAAAGACCCGAGAACCGAATGTCTATATGCGACGGTGCCTGCAGTGCAAAACACGCAAAAACAGAAGATACATTTATCGTCTTTCATCTTCAGTCTGTCGTGAGAATTAGAATGAGATTATTTTAGATTTAAACAGACCAGGCGTGCAGGAGAGAAGAGATATGAAGTCTTTTTCTCTGTGTTCGATTCTTTGCCAACTATCGTCCTCGATGTCTTCAGGAGAAAACCCGTGCAGTCTGGTTTTATCAGGCACAGCCGCATAGTCGCTCACCAGCACAGAGCCTTTCTCACCTGAAACATGTGGCCCACTTTGAATACAGATTGATACAGAAAAAAAGACCTTCATGAAATTCAGTTGAGTTACTTTCATCACCTCATCCCTTCATTCATTCCTCATCCTTACCTTCTCCCTTCATCCCTACCCTCATGCCTTCGTTGTCCTTTCCTCATCCCTACATGCATCCCTTCATCCTAACCTCCTCCCCTAATCCCTACCCTCATGCCTTCATGCTCCTTCCCTCATCCCTACCCTGATTCCTTCATCCCCTCATCCCTACATGCATCCCTTGAATCCTTTCATCCGTACCTCCTCCCTTCATCCCTACCCTCAGTACGTCATGCTCCTTTTCTCATCCCTACATTCAACTGGTCGTACCTTTTGCATGTCTCATTCTAGGTACTGGCTGGGTGTCCTTTAATAAACTCTGGTGGAATGATGCCTGAGAACAAGAGTGTCCCTCCTCTCAGACAAGCCTATGAGACGCAGCTTCACCTCAACTCCTTCACTCAACGTTAGGGACGGGAATCGGCAGGAACCTCCCGATACTATACTATCACGATACTTAGGTGGCGATAAGATATGTATTGCGATTCTGTAAGTATTGCGATTCGATATTACGATTTCTTTCAATTTCTTTTGGTTATTTACTTTTTTTAAATACTGGACCATGGAAAACAGTTGAATCATACCTTCAAATACAACACAGTCAAATTCACTTTTTTTTTTAGTTCAAATATTAACATTAATTTAATGACTGCCGGGCAGCCAATAGAGAACATAAATAAAAATGTGCCCTATTATTGTGTAGTCCCTGTCAACTGCACACAAACTGACAGATTAAGAGATGTATACCACTTAGGCTACTTTTAAACAATAAATAAAAGGTAAATTAAATAGAATGAATAAAAGTTTACTTAAAATATAAACTTTGAAATAAACAAAAATTAGGCTATGCTTCACTGTTGTTTGCATGTAGGCTATGCAAAGCTAGTGCTTGGGTATGTTTAGATTCTTGTGCAAAAACAAGAGCTGGTCAACATGCTCTTGGGTGAGGTTACTCCTCCCCCCCCCATATACCCCCCCCCCCCCCCATATAAAACCAATAAATATGTTTAAAAATAAATAATAATAATCGATTTGGGAGGCAGCATGAATCGCGATTCGTAACTGAATAGATTTTTTCCCCCCATCTCTACTCAACGTGCATTCATTTCTCCTCCACTTCCAACATATCAATTTCCATTCAAACCTTTAAATCACTTATGGTTTGGGCATAGCCCTTACTAGAGAAAGATTGGTGTATCTGTAAAGACCGGATGAGAATTACCTCCTCTGCAGGCCTGGATGATGAGGATTTTAGTTTTGTTCAGCAGAGCCGGACATTTCTGTGGACCCAAGTGTTTATAGATGTTGTTGATGGGGAACTCATCTGGTTCCTTGTCATCAGATTTTGAGGTTTCCACACCTAGGATAGTTCCCAGTTCCCCGTGAGACATGATAACCACCATCACACTGTCTGTCTCTCGGAGTTTTGGATGTTTAGAGAACTTGATTACAGCCTCATCGATGGCCTGTGAGAAGAAATTAGAAAGAGCTAGGTTTAATTTACTCATCGTAAACAAGGAACATGATATGTATTCCCCTTTTCACCGTGACGCACCTTTGCAGTGAGGTTTGTGTATTTCACCACCTCGTATCCCAGATCTGTGAGAAGTTTCTCCGCGTTCTCCTCGTCTTTCTCAGCTCCATGTCTGTCTAATTCCTCAAGCGTGAACTTTATATTGGTGATAAGCAGCGCCACACGATTCCTATAGTTATCTTTGGTCACAGGGTAAATCTGAAAAGAAGAGTTTAAAGGATAATATATTCTTATATGTAAATTAAACAAAAATGTATGTCTACAATGAAAACTTTCACATGATACATTTTAGAAAACAATTTTGAGGTAAACTGATATGCAAACTAACTCAATAAAATGTCCCATTCTTTCCACTAGATAATGAAATAGCAAAAGGGTAATTCTATCAATTAAGCCACATTTATATGACTTTAATGAGAGACTGACATCTTTCTTGTTCTGTTTATTCCTCCAGAAATCCTCAGTAGTGGGGATGAGTGTGGTCGACCGGCCCTCCTCCTTAATGCTCCGAGGCTCTGCAGCTACAAACCACAGAAATACAAGATTACGTAATAAAATTAAGTATTTGAGTCTGAAAATACAATATTGGTTTGGAAAAAGTAGAATAAAGTTCTCACCAGGTGGAGCAGGCGGTAGCGGGCCGAGGCCCAGCTCAGAGTAAAGAAAGGGATCACAGTTTTGAAGGTGAGCGATCATCATCGTGCTGGCTTTATCGCCTTTTTTCTTCACCGTGTCGATGAGGCAGCGCGCCTTGTTCTCTCTGCTGCTGTTCCTCTCCAGTATGGTGTCTTTTTGCCAGTTGTTCACAATGCGATCCTCCAGAATGTTGTCTAGGAGCCGATCAAGAGTTCCTATGGACACCTGTTCCACGAACTTCTTTCTCACGTTGGCGAGCTTGTCTAGAGAACGGAATATAAATCATGGTAAAAGTTAAGGAAATTGCTAAACTTATACACATGGATCCTGACCAACTCACAGAGAAGCAACCTATGGGCAATTGTTTGAGCTTCTTTGGATTCTCTACTTGTAATTTAGATGTCTTTGGAATATGGGGGGAATCAAGAGAACCAGTAGAAAACGCAGTAACACGCAGGGAGAACATTGAGTAGAAGAATTACCGAATTATTTTCAAAATATTATCTCTTTTCCAACCCTTAGAAAGGACAACAGTTGAGTTTTAAGACATTACATCTTCATTACATCTAACAGCTCTTTAACCCTCCATTCTGGACACTTACAGTATTTAATTCCTAATCCTATCGCAAAAAACTGGCTCAAATGTTCACAAGTTCAATCAGAAAATGATGTAGAATCAATCTGTGTATTTAGTGATGCTTTGTACTCCCGGTACTAAGGACAACAGCTCAAACTAAAGCAGTCGAATATAACGGTCTATAAATGCTATAAATATAAATCCTACAGTCATGAAGTTGGTTAAAAAGAGGGTTGATTCGACTGTACAGTTATTTCAGAGGATGTGTTATGTGCTGCAGTCGAACTCAGCTTGTGGTCATTTGAATAGATCGGGGACAACAACAAAAAACAACAGGAACACCTGTACAACAAATCTGAAATTTTTGTAATACTTATTTAACGTTACTAAAACTGGCGGAAACGTCGTCGTGATTGACAGCAGAGACTGACTAACGATTGGTCAGGTGCATGTATTAGCGGGACCACACTACAGTGCCTTGAGTACTTTGACCTTCCTTTATGGTTTCAACCCAAACCCGAACAAACACTTCACAAGCTTTGAATATAATATAGACTGAGACATATTTTACAGTCGAGTTTGATCTCATCGAAGAGGCTTGTCGACATTTACATAATAGAGGCTGCATACTTTCACTTTCTCTTTAACGCGGACAAAGAAAGACACGCGTTGGTCCCATAGGTTGGTCCTATAGGAATCTGCAGAGAAGCCTGATCGGAACTTTTAGGACACATTCAAGCTGTGACAGATGAATTCATGTCTCTGAAACTCATCCTCCTCTTCGCCCTTATAACAAACAAACAAACACACACCACCTCTGCGTTTCCTGGCTGATCGCCTCCATATTGTACATACAGTAGATTTTGCAATGTGCCACGGTGGCGCGTAAAGTTGCATTCAGTTGATAAACTCTTACCGGCCATTGCACAGAGGTCTTGTCACAAAGTTATTCTTGCTGCAGTCTGCAAACCAGACGAGAGAGTCTCCGGTCCATTCACCACAGCTCGCGTATCTTCGTTCTGGGACGGGGGACGGGGGACAGGGGGGGGGGGGGGGGGGGGACATCTGGACACATGAGCTCCTTGGAAGAACCTTAAAGTGATAGTTCGCACACTCCTCACCAAGATGCCGATGGAGGGATGGGTGAAGTGAGTGAGTCCACAAAACTTATAATTTAGAAATGTAGAGCGATCCACACACAAATACATACAAGTCCACACACAAATACATAATAGTCCATACACAAATGCAGAAATATCTATGTGAATGTTTGATTTATTTGTGAACTTTTTTTTTAACATGTATACACGTTGATATATATGTGTGTGCGTGCGTGCGTGCGTGAATCCTTCCCTGTGCATTTGTAAATATTGAGACTGATCTGACACTTCCTTCCTCACTGCGGCAACATGAGACACTGCCCAGGAGGCGACACTGGGTGGCGCCAAACCACTCAGCACTCATTTCTGTCACACAAACATACAACCACCACAGAAAAAGAAACGGTGACAAAATGGCTGGAGGACGGAGCTAGTTGCTGGGCTAATGTAAACATCCACCGACAGGAGCCAGGAGCCGGAGCGACGACAACGCTGCTCGTTACCGCTGCGAATGTAGAAGTGTAAGTCGACACTAAATCCTCGGCCCGCAGCACCTCCATTAAACCGGAGTGAATCCAGTCAGCGAGGAGCTAGCTTAGCGCTGTCATTCGCTGAGGTAAACAGAGTCAGCTAACTGAAGAGGAGCTTGTTGACTTTGCGTCTAGAGTCGCAGCCACAACAATTCAACTGTTTATTTTACCATAACTGACAAAGGGTTCGTGCTACCGAGGAGATGGCCATGTTTATAATGTATGTTCGGTCTCAAAAATGAACGTTAGTCCTCTCTGTCAGTGGAGAACTTCAGAGGCAGCTACTTGCTACCAGCTAGCCAGTGCTAAACCGCAGACCATAGGTAGGGAGACATTCCTGTTGCTGTGACTGGATTGAATGTTTTATCCCCAGGAATGAGCTCCAGCCAGAGCCTGTGCTGGGCTGTAGTTTCCGGGTCAGATGTGTTTATTGTGGGATAAAGTACTTGTCTTGTTCTGGACGTATGCAGGTGACAGTTCCTGCCTCTGCGCTGCAGTTTGTACTCACTGCTGTGGTTTGTGGTGTGGCTACAGACACTGCAGCAACTCGATAGTCTGGACGGATTACAACTAAACTTGGAAGGAGGGAGGATTAACGTTACTAAAAGCACTAAAATGCAATCTCTGTTTGGATATTATAGTTTACCTGTAACCATACTGCTGCTGATCACCATAAGCTGAGCTGATCATCTGCTCCTAGGAGAGTAGTAATAGTCTGTAGTTTGGGACACTTTAGTGCAAGTCCTTATTGACAGGCCCTAGATACAATATGACTAAAACCGTCAGCAACAATCAAGCACTCTACTCACAGAGTTCAAAAACAAGTATGAATATAAAAATTTAATAATAAAAAATTTGATGATAGTCTATATTGCATTACATTTGTATAGTATAAGCTTTGCCTTTATATAGCACAGTATTTCTATGTAATGTGATTTATATGCTGCCACCCAAAATTATCACAAGTTCCTCCTGGCCACCCAAATGAAAATGTTCTGGCTCCGCCACTGCTTACAAGACGGGCTGCCCACAGAGCTGAGACTTTCCCGCTGGCAACAGTACGTTCATTTATCTGCTGCCTTTAGCACTTGGACTTCCTGTACTATGTGAGCGGGCCCGTAGCCCTCAAGGACTAGAGGAGAGAACCTACCTCTCAGTCGGTTAATTTCTCTGTCCTGTCCGGTTGCTTTAATGGACCCCCGTGTGCTTTCCTTTGGGGGCATAGCGTTTTCCTCTTCATGAAGAAAACTATATGTTGGTGCTTGGTGCGTTTCCACAGACAACTCAACAACAGATGATGCTGTCAAAAGACGATTTTGATTAACGAAAAACTTAATATATAATGGATTACAGGGGCTTTCCTATACTATGCTTTTTGGTTGGCAGCAAACCACGAGCATGTCAGCAAGAGCGTGTTATTATTCTAAGTCCTCATCTCCAGTGGCGGAGATTGGTTTCTATTGCTCCAGAGCTGAGGTAATGAACATCGAATCACTCTAGGCTGGAGTCTGTGGCAGACTGCCGGTGTCTGCTGTAACAGCTGTTCCTATACTGTTTGAAACCAGAGGAGGTCCTTTCAGCACTTCTCTACCCTGAGATGAGATGAGGTGTGTGTGCACTAAGGTCGTCAGTAATGTTGCCGTGGTGTGGATGTGCTGGAGCTTTCCTTCGGGGGCGTAGCGGTGTCCTCTGTTTTTGAAGAGGAACTATGTGGTGGTGCTTGGGGTGTTTCCGCAGAAAACTCAAAAACAGATGATGTCATCAAACGACGCTGTTTTATTCAACCTTATGAAATGAATTACAGGGGTTTTCCTATGTATGAAAATAAATAAAAAGAAAAACTGTTGAGCGCGGAAAATAAAAGCCGTTTACATCAAAAGTCAAAGGGTGTCATGCGTCTCCTGATCTATCCTGCACGCTTACTTGCTACGCTCTGTTTTGATGGTGTTAAAGCGGGTAACCATCAATTATGGCTAATTGCCTTAGTTAGCAACAACCCATGATCGATTGCAGGAGTGTGTTATTCTTCTAAGTCCTCGTCTCTAGTGCCGGAGTTGGCTTCTCAAGCTCGAGAGCTGAGGTAATAAATGTCAAATTATGCATCCGTTGGAGTCTGTGGCAGACTGATGGAGTCATCTGAGGCAGCCATATTTATACCGTGCTGCGCTGACACCGGAACAGCCTTGTGTTAAAACCACACCTCATCCGCTGAGAGTTGCCCTCAGAGGAATTTTAGGGTAACTCTAATTAAGGAACTGGTTGGAACCGACTTCCAGATAGAGGTATGACCTATGTACAGATTTCTTTTGAACTCTGGATGATAATATAAAGTAATTTGTAACAAATTAGTTGCATTTCTTCTGAGTTTTTGAAAATAATGACCTCATATTTTTGTTCTATAATTTCAACGGCCCCTTATTAAATATAGACTTATTTTTCCGGTTAAGTGCATAAAATTTATAAAAAATTTAAGGAAATATCCTTCATTTAAGCATACTGTATCAGTGCTTAATATTTCAGCCACAGAAATTTAATATTTTATTTTAAATTTAATACAGGTCTTGGTATTATTGGTCGCACCACATGATGAGTGGTCGCTCCAAATGATATGAAAGCGATTATGATAAAATTATAAATGAAATTGGAAAAAATATATATATATAATCCTAGTCTTCCAACACCCTCTCTTGCAACTAGTGACATTCTTTTTATCAAAATGAAAATAATTGCATTATCCTCAACACATTATAGTTCTTAATTCTTAAAAGTGAAGTACAAGTACCTCATTACAGGACTAACTCAATGCTTTGGTTTTGATAGCTATCTTGTCTTCTGACCCCTCCAGCCATCCTCCTATTTACCGCAAAGATGACGAGCCAGCGGCGCAGGATCCACCTGGACCAATCAGACCTGCTCTGCAAGAAGGGATGTGGTTTTTACGGCAACAACGCTTGGCAGGGCCTGTGCTCAACATGCTGGCGAGAGGAAAACCAGCAAGAAAAGCAAAAGCAGATAAAAGAAGACTGGGCACTTGCTGAGAAGTCAGTCTAACTCTCTGGTGTCACTTGTACAATTGCTCCAAAATGCCAAATATAGTGTCTTTTGTTTTCTCTCCTCCTCATTTTGTTGATTTGCTCAAGTGTCACATCTGTATTGTATTTTCCCTCCCAGGCTTCAGAGAGAGGAAGAGAAGGCATATGCGAGCAAACAACCAAAGGCAGAGTCACAGCCTGCCATCACACCCTTCAGCAAGTTTGAAGAAAGAAAAACAAAGGAAAAGTCCAGCAAAGTTAACACAGTCACAAAGTTTTTTATTCCTTCCACCAAAACATCAGCAAAAAAGGGTATGTATATTAGCACACACGCAGCTGTTTATTGAGAGACTATTAGACACAAACACGTAGCCCAATGAAAAACTGCAAATGTTTGACGCATCGAATGAATCTAACATCTTCCCCTAGATGCTGCTCCTTTTGAATCCCAGTCCAGCCCCAGTCCAAGCACCTCCTCAAGCCGACGCTCCTCTCTGGACAGTGACCTCTCAATGCGAGAGCTCATTGATTTTCTCAAGCCCATGAAGTCTGGCAGGGAGATCTTCAAACAGTGCCGGGCCTTCACTGAGAGCATGGTCTATAAGCGGGTGAGGATTACTGGATTACTAATTATTCTGCTGTGTTTGTCGGAACCATTGAGTTCCTATTTGTGAATAATTGTGTAAGTCCAGATACGCTGTGATGAAATTACCTTTGGCAGAAGTTTGAGGTTAAAAGTCAGAAAGCACTGATGTTATAGAGTTTTTGGTTCACCTCACTTTCCATCAGTGTTTATCTGTTAAACTGTTTCAATACCACCTGATTTATCACTTAACACAGTTTGGCTCTTTTAATATATAACGGCAGAGTTCTGCTCGTTAGAAATCAACTATTTTACAACAGTCTGCCCATGTTCTGTCAACATGTTTTTAAGGCTAGGGCTGAAATGTTTATTTCCATTCTTTTTCTTTTTTACAGAACATGGGTGCTGATGAGCTGTCAGAGTGTGTACAAGACTTCTACCAGAACCTCTCTGATCGCCTCCAGACTCAGTTCAAAGGTAAAACGGCTTATGGCTGATTCTTTTTGCTAAACACTCAAGAATAATCAGCTTGAAACAGTGAATGTCACCAACACATAATGTCTTGGAACTGTTTAATTAAGTTATTTTCTTCTGCTCATAGGCTCATCAGACCAGGTACAGAGTGTTATGGATGAAGTAGAGAAGTACGTGATGACTCGTCTCTACAAGGAAGTGTTCTGTCCTGAAACCACAGATGATGAGAAAAAAGATCTGGCCATTCAGAAGAGAATCAGGTCAGCGAATAAAAGTTGTATTAACGCTTGAATTTTTCTGTAGTATTACTTGTTTCATTTTTCTGTATTTCTTATGAGCACATTTTTTTTTTTAAATATAATGACTGAGCTGAGAGTTCCTTTATTTGAATATGATCTGTGTTTTTCGGGTCTCAGAGACTTGCACTGGGTCACCATTGAGATGCTGTGCTCTCCGGTGGATGAGGAGATCCCTGTGGTTTCTGACAATGTAGTCAAAGCCATCACAGGTAAGTGTTTTTTTTTTCTTTTTTTCGAGAAGCCCATGTGCAGACATCAATGTCTTGACAATTTTCCTTTTGTAGATTTGATCGAAATTGACTCGAAGCGCGTGCCCAACGACAAACTGCGCTGCATGACCAGCTGCAGCAAGCACATCTTCAACGCCATCAAAGCCAGTACGAACGAGGCTGCGTCTGCGGACGACTTCCTCCCGACCCTCATCTACATCGTGCTAAAAGCAAACCCTCCACGACTGCAGTCCAACATCCAGTACATCAACCGCTTCTGCAACCCCAGGAAGCTCATGTCCGGAGAGGATGGTTACTACTACACTAATCTGGTGAGGGGGTGCTTGCTTGTGTTTGTGTCTTTTTGGTGTGTGTGTCCGAGTCGCCATATTCCTAAATTTTCAAAGAAGATCCGGTGCTGTATTGTTTGGTGTTATATAAGCAGGGAATTTGAACATCTTCTGGAATCAACACTAAATTGAATCAACGCTCTACAAAAACAGTTAACACGACAATTGCTTATTTATTACGGGACTGTTATATTAGACAGCAATGCTTTCAGTTGTCTTGAAGACACTTGAAGTCTGTTGGGCTTTATCTGACATTGTTTTCTTTTTAAAGAGAGATTACAGGAAATTAGGGTTGTTGTGAAGCTCTGTCTTCTTATTAGTCAACAATTTTCATATGTTTTTGTTTTAATTCGTTAAGATTACCAACAAAATGAAGCCACAGACTGATTTATTTTCAATGACCCATCTCATCCCCTCTCCCCAGTGCTGTGCGGTGGCCTTCATTGAGAAGCTGGACGGTCAGTCTCTGAACCTGAGCTCTGAGCAGTTTGATCTCTACATGTCGGGCCAGGCGTCCCCCCACTGGCCAAATACCAACGGAGCTTCCTCCACCTCGCCCTCACCAGGCAGCGCAGCTCTCAGTCAGGTCCATAAACGACTAGACCTGCTAACAGGGCTCGGGGAAAGGCAGGAGCGCGTCATGGAGAAGGCTCGCCAACTGAAGAGCGACCTGATCGACTGGACAGATGATGTGGAGCAGAAGGTCCAGTGCGCTCTGGAGAACTTCCCACCAGAGACAGAAACGCTCTCCGCAGCCCCAGCGAGCGGCTCTGCAGCACAGTCAGCAATCGACTCTGATAACATTGAGAACGAGCTCCTGCCTCCGCCACTGCAGCCGCAGGTGGTTGACGTGTAGATCTCTGCTCTAAAAAAAAAATGAAATCAAGAGGCTTTACTCCACCCCCCACCCCCCACTCCACACCACTCCACCCCACTCCTCACTATTCAATGTTTGTGTGCACATCGCCCTTTTCCACTCCAGCCACCTCCATTCCATCCATCCATTTTCCTCTTTCATAGGAGATCTGCACGGAGCATATGCACCCCCCCCCCCCCCCCACACACACACATTTGTGTAAATGGGATAAATGGTTGGATGTGAGTTTGAAACTGTTCTCTGTGATTATACACAACTTCCCAAATAAGGGTTTGTATGTCATTTATGTTGTGATGTTTCCTTGTGTAAAACTGATTCTTCATTGCCCTTACACTCTACACCTACTATTATAACAGTGAAATTGTGTTTTTGGTAAAGGAAATGGAGAAATCAGAATGATTCATAGCATAAATCCCCCTCACTAAAATAACCCCTTCAGCTCACGCTCATGCTTTATGATTCACCGTTTCCCTGAACTGTTGGGAAATCAGTTTTGAGAAAAAGCATGGATATTTTTCCATAATGATGACAAATCTAAAATTCCTTCTGCTGTGTGTGTGTGTGTGGTTGTGCGCCTGCGTGCGTGCGTGCAGATATTGTCTTGTTTTCATGCCAGACCTCTCACTCCAGACATAAGCTGGATGTACAGTGATTTTTATTTTTCTATAGACTGGCAGGTATCAACTCTTCTGAATGCAATAGGAGACACAAATCCTGTAATATTTACAGTAGTGTTATTGTTAAAGAAACTAGTTTGAACACATGTTACATGAATCCCAATGGTTGAGTAGTAAAAAGCTCCATCTGTTATTAATCCTCTCAAGCGTCTCCCATTAACAATACTTCAAGTAATCAGCTTTTAGATGAGAAATCCAAATCGGAAAATACTTTTTATACATCCCTGGGGAAATTGGGTTAAATTTTAGTGTCTGGTTAACAAGGAGAAGTGCGGTTTCCCCCCCAAGCCCAAAACGTACAAATCAGCCCAAACTGTTCTTGATAGTGCAGAAATATCAACCAGTTCAGTTTATTTTGAAGCACTTAAGAAAGACATGAAAGGAAGTAATTGCTATATTGATTTGAAAGGATAATTGTTGAAAACAGTGTTATACGCTGTTTCCAAATGTGACCGTCCTGAGAAGATGTTTGGAAATTATGAAAGGCACATATTTGTCTTTTTTTTGACTAGGTTTTTCTTTTATTGCTACATCTGAATCTTTTTAGTTCTTCTACAACAGAATGTTCAGTGTGGAGTCATTTTCCATTTTTAATTAGAACAACTAAAGAGTTTAATGCAAACAACTTGAATATTGCACTGTAAGCAGAAGCCATTTATGAGTCAGAAACATCTTTGTAACCTTATAGGTTTATAATTGTAACATGGGAGGAAGTAACTAAATACTGTCTTTTATTTAAACATAACTTATTGGGGCAGTATTAGTCTTATTTGAATCTATGGCTGTGTGATGATAAATAAAAATGTTAAATGCAAGTGGGCTCATGTGCAGTTCTTTCACAAGACTGTCATGATTTTGCAAGTGAAGAACTTTTCAGTTCCAATTTCTGGAATTATCCTTTTTGTCTAATGTGTGTTTATGGTTTTACGTTTTGTAAAAAGGCAAAAGACTAATTTTGTTTGTGATATATTCAGAAATTTCAGATTTGTAGACTCCAGAATAAAAGCCTAAATCCAATGAGACTAATAAATCCCAAAGGGGAAATTCAAATGAAGGCAAGAATTAAATCACATGTCAGATCTTGACGAACAAAGTATTCAGGTGGAAAATATTTACTGATGTACGTTGTATAATCTATCGAGAACAAAATGATGTGACGATGGAAACCAAAATCCTCGACCCACTGACGGCTGGCTTCGATATTACACAGAAATTATAGTAAATATATTGAAATCACAGGTTGATCCAACTTGTTTGAATTTCATCACAGCAGCTCATAATGGGACTCCGTAGTGTTAATGGACTACAAAATGTCCAAAACCTGGATCAGGGCATCAGTGAGTTCCTGGCAAGTCTGTGGTGGTACTGTGTGGCATTGGATGCACCGCTACATAACCATAGGTGTCACAGACTGTCACATTAAAACTATTGTATCATAAATGTTTGAGGTAGATAAGATGGAGGTCCTTTGTTAAATAATGCTGATCTGTTTTTATTTCCCTGTTCCTTGTTATTAAGAAATGTGCTCACAGTTTACAGTGAAAAGAAAAAGGAGATGTCCTGTGTGAAAAGAAGAAAAACAAACTTTCACTTCCCTCCACATTATAAATATAAGTAGTCCCCCCCCCCCCAGGTCTTGGGTTAGTGCACTCAGAATGGACGCGGTCATTTCCTTCCTCTGTGAGTTTTCTTCACTTTCACAAACTCCACAATCAGTCGGATAATATTGTTCTCTGCTAATTTGATCGTTGATTATTTCTCTATTTCAGTTATTTTGACTCTCGCGCCTGTGGGTATGTACCAAATATTCTTATGATACATGCCTCATAAAAACATGCTCCCATTTGTAAGCATATTATACTAGAATCAGTTTATCCGCTGCTTCTGCTGGAGTCACGACATAAATATGATTTAAAGTAATTCTGTTAAGTAAAAAAATGAATAATCAAAACAGATTATATAGATTATTCTGAGTGTTTTCATCTCCGTACAGCTCCTCTTGAGAGCTCATTCAGAGCTGTCGTGGAGAGGGTGTTGGGGGACACAAGGATCTTCACTGGGGAGGAGGTCCGGCTGAGGTGCAGCGTTCCTGACCCCCACGGGTCCAGATGGGATCACCAGTGGTTTAAAGGATCTGAGAAGCTCGTACAGACTGGCGAGCCCCTGGTTCTGTGGAAGGTGCGTGTTAAAGATAGTGGGAAATATTATTGCCGGGGAGTGAGGGACACAGCGGTGGGAAACATATACACCCTCCAGAGTCTGCCTGTGGAGATCAATGTGGATGGTAAGATCTTATTTACCCATTTTATTTAAAATCTCGCACCCTCTGCATTTGTTTTTTTGAAAATGAGATCATCATGCTCGTTCTGCTGTTGCAACACTATTCAACATAGCGTGGTAACTTTCTCCTGTGTGATCTGCCTTCAGGAGGGTGGGCCATTCTGCAAGTCCCATCCCAACCAGGCCTCGTTGGAAAAACCCTAACGCTAACGTGCCGCGTCCGAGGCAATGCCCCAATTCATGAGAGGATTCTGTACAGGGACAAGGTTGAAATCATGAAACAAAGTGGCCCACATTTTCACCTGAACAACCTGACCCTGGGAGACCAAGGGATGTATTCTTGTCGGGCCTCCTGGAACCAAGACAGACGCACACGCTCTGTCCTTTCAGTTGATGCTTCAGTGCAGGTCTTAGGTGAGTTTACATACAGGTTGAGTTGCAAATCCTCAGTTTGCTTGTTGTTGCAGATCACAAGTGGAAAGTCACTTTAAGAAATGTTCTTATTCACTTTCCGGCCAAGACTTAGATGAGAAGATCAACATCTCCCTTATATTTAGCTGTAAACTAAATTATATGACTGTTCTTTGATGAAATACATGAATGTTGGTTCTCCCTGATCCAAGGAATATAATTCTCATTATTTTAATGTTTTTGCTTGTTGTTTATTTTCTCTCATGTTGCTCTGTCGCAGAGGTTCTGACGCAGCCCATTTTGGAGATTGTTGAACATCATTTTCAGATGCTCAGACTCATCTGCCACCTCCAATACAACGCCCACCCTCCTGCCCCTCCAATAATTTACTATTTCTACAAGAATGATCAGCGACTGGGAACCGCAACCTCTGAGAACAGGGATCTGGTCAAACAGAGTCCAGGCCGCTACAGCTGTAAGGCCAAGGTGCCTCAGTTGGGCATCTCCAGGTGGAGTGAGCCCACAAGCTTTGGACAAGTGGCAGGTACTTTAATATAAACGCAGCATGCTATGTCTCATTGTGTTCAATATCTAATCTTCGTTATGATTTGGAAAACTTCAGCGGTCAACTTGTCTCCAACCCAATAGGGCGACCGGCGATGCCTTCGTTTCTTCAACCCAGAAATCCAAAGCCTTTTGCTCCCCCGGTCGCATCCCCAGACCCCCTGCCTCTGACAGATGAGCCAGCAGCAACCCAGGCATCTCTTTACCAGTCCACTTCAGCTCCAGGCTCTCTGCCCTCTCCAGCCCAGTCTGTCAAGCAAACTGTTCCACCAACCAGGATCCAGCCTGTCACGTCATCACACATTGACATGGCTGAAGCATCTGGGGACATGCTAGAGGAGTCTGAACACATGCCTCCAGCCAATGTTACACATTCACAAGTTTTGCATAAGTGAATGATCCTAAATCAGAGTAATACGGTGAGACTCAGGTAACTCCTGGGACATTAAGTCCTGGAACATTGCAGTCCTTTGCCAAATAAGAAAATCCTCATGTTCATACTTGTGTTGATACAAAAAGGGCTTGGAGCAAATAAATCATTCCCTAAATGGTGTATATGTGTTACTGGATTTTATTTGCACTGAAACACTCTCTTTATACAGCCTCATTGTACAACAATACTGCTTACATAGTACATGTATTGGTAAAATAACATGACAGTGGATATCATATATAGTTCTCAAATGCAAGAGTTAAGTCCCTTTTCGCTTGATTTGAAATAGTAAGGCCGCTCATGGTGATATTTTCCCTATACTCAGCACATACATAATATATTTCTATGTCTTAATACGCAGTTAGATACCTGATTAGAAAGAAAAGAGTGTGAGAAATCCATAGTAAAGACAAAGACTGAGACTTCATGTGACAGAAGTTTGTTAGTGATAGGACAATGCACAGTGCAGGTATGCCAACATCGTGTCCTTTGCCCATCCTGTCTATGATCCTTCGCCGCACACGCTTTGAGGAAATATCACAATTCTGACCGTGATCCAATGACTTGACTGAGCTCTTTTGAGCTGTGTAGTGTAAAGCACCCAGGAGCAGTTCTTCAAAGTATAAAACATGTCACTTCCTGTAGCCAGCAGGTGGTGCTCTGATTTTAAGTCATGATTTCTGTGTAGATGTCATAAGTCCGGGACTCTTGTCTTACATGCCTAGTTTGGACTCGATTGGACCAAATATGTCAGAGATACAGAACCTTTGGTTTTGATGGAGTGTAATTAAACTTTGACGCCACGCCACTTATCTCAATTTGAAGTTGATCTGGTGAAAACCCTGGGACAAGTTCATCAAAGTAGAAATGTGAAAAATGTGAAAAATGTGAAAATTGCCACTAAATGCAAACTGGCGGGCTTCCTGTTATGTTTTTCATAATGCCCCTTGAGACTTTATTATTTGTCTGGTCATGATACACCTGGGCTACAATTTTTGTGTAGGTCATTTTAATCAAAAACATTGTTTTCTCATATATATATATCCATGTGGGTCAAACAAGAGGTTACTGATACACTGATAATGCAATATTTGCAATGATCTTGATAATACCAGTTCTCTAGTTTACAGTACAGCTTCTGAGGAGTTCATACGTAGTGAGTGTGAAAGTGTAGCACCACCAGCATTTGGTCCTTCTTCATATATGATCATGTTGGAACATTGTAGTGGAAGATATTGTCAGCATCACTTAGTATCAGGGGGTGTCTGGGTAAAGTAGAAACCCAGAGAAGATGCTGTCGTCCTCACTGCTTGCATACACCCCATTCCAGTCTCTGAATGTCTCCATCCACACCTGATCGCCCAACGCCAGCCGCAGCACCACCAGAGTGGAAGCCTGGTCAATGTCCTGGCCGTACAGAGAGTCCCTTGTCCTTACCCGCCGGGTCCCGTTCACTACGAGGGTGGCTCGCAGTGGCTGATTGCGTACAGTGATTTGGAAGGAGAAGACATAAGCCCCAGGTATGACACATGTGAAGGTGCTGGATGAGACATTAAAGTGATTCTCTTCATTGTAGAAGATTTTGTCAAAGCGGATCGGGAAGCCTGAGGGTGGGAAGGACTTTTTTGGAGAGATGCCGACACTGAAGGCTGAGCGTTTCTGAGGAACTCCCGATCCTTTACCTCCTTTCAATCCACGGAAGCCTCGGTCACCTCTCATCCCAGGGTAACCTCTGTCCCCCTTTGGGCCAGGCATCCCTCTTATGCCCTGTGGTGCTTGAGGCCCTCTCATCCCTGGTTCTCCTGGAGGTCCAGGAGGTCCCTGATCCCCTCGGACACCTACAGGACCTGATGATCCGTGTTTGCCATTAATTCCTGGAATGCCCATCACTCCTGGGATGCCGGATTGCCCAGGATCACCTCGCTCTCCTTTTTGTCCTCTCTCTACAAAAGTGCCACACTCCCCCCTATCTCCCTTTTCTCCCTTAGGACCTAGCTCGACAGCCATTCCTGGAGGTCCCTCTTTTCCCGGTTCTCCCTTATCGCCAGCACTCCCATTCTGGCCAGGTTCCCCTTTCCCTCCACTATTACCTTTGACACCTTGCAGCCCTATTTCCCCTTTCTCACCATTTGAGCCAATATCCCCTGCAAGATAAGGGAAACTGTCAGAGCTCTGGTAACATTACACAATAATAAAACTCGCTTGAACACAAGTGTACCTTTCTGTGCTGGTTTTCCTGGGATACCTGGTGGGCCAGCAGTTCCACTGTTTCCTCTGTCACCTTTATCCCCTAAGAAATTGACATAAAAAGTGTTTAATTAACAAAATGACACAAACACAATATGACAATATTATAATCTGAAGCTACAGGTGAAGAATAACTAAATATTGACTGGCCCAATGACAAAACTGCAATTGTGAGCTTTTTTTTTTTTCTTCTTCCAGTTTTAAAAACTCTAGGCTGAAAATTAATGTTTCACTTCCTTCTGTGAATGTAGGTTTCGAGTCTGTTTCCAACCACACCCAGTATCAATGTTGGATGTGGTCAGAAGTCTTACAAATTTCACTTCAGTTCTTGCCACTTCTTTTTATTTAACCATATTATATTTACCCCTGCTTCCTTTAAATCCTGCAGGACCATTCACACCCGGTGGTCCTTGTAAACCAGCTGCTCCTGCAGGGCCTCGTTCACCAGGTGGTCCTACATGAGGAATCAAAAGAGAAGTTTAACATTTTGGAAGCAAAATTAAATTTTCTATCTTGCATTTATCTGGGAGTGTTATACCTGCCAAGCCTCTGTCTCCCTTTGGCCCCCTGGGGCCTCGCTCCGGAGGACAGCACTCGCAGAAGTTGAAGTAACACTCATTGTAATCCAGAGTGTAGTTCTCAGGGCCACCATCAGAGGGCCCAGGGCTCTCACTGTGGTACGGAGAAAGCAAGGGGAGGGGCGCCACAGGATTTGCACTGGCCACCGTCTTGAGTGTCTTGGGTATGCTGGTGGTCACAGGGCCATGCAATGTGATCTGAGGGACAGGCTTCTTGGTGTACTGATACTTTGGCTTCTGAGTGGTCTTAGCCTCAGCGCAGGATGCCAAAGTGAGTGCAACCACAACGACAGCCACAAGGGTCCACTGACACGAGATAGTCCTCATGGTCGACTGGGATCTGAGGACAGAGGAGTTTATACAACACACTTTTTCTCTTATGTTCTGCACCACATCCATTTTTCCATCAACGTTTCAACGAAAAACAAGACCTTACAAAAAAAAATGATCAGTTCAGAGTTGCTAATCAAATCACAAAATAGGGAGGGATTTAGATCTCGTTAGTTTGATCTTAAATTTCCATGTCCACTGTTAAGTACTTATGTTAGTTTGCACTTAAATATATTCTCCCAGTGATCCAATGACCAAGTCTGCAGGTTTTTCGACTCAATATCACACGATTAAAGTTCAGTAAACCAACAATTAGATAAAAACCAAAGGTTAGGTGGGTTGTTCATTGTGCTAATATCCAACGTCCTGAGAACAAATATGCAGCGGACTTGAGAAGACTCACCCAATTATGCATAAGTAGTTTGATCATTTATCCTTTCTAGCGGCGTCTTGGAGGCAGCACCAGGAGCTCCAGGTCTCTCTGATATCTCTGCCAGGCTTGGGCGAAATAACGTCCCCACCAATGAGGGTGTTTTCTGGAGGAAAAAGGGGGAGGTCTGAAATCCAACGACAGCGAGCTGGTGCTGACCCGAGGAGAACCACTGTGCTGTGGCCCATCCTCTGTAGCCCTGTTGTGTAGAAAGGTGCTTTTGTGACACGGGATACAGTGGCCGCCAGGAGCACTCCATCGCTGCGAGCTAGGTGAGGAGCAAAGGCCGCGGGGCAATGGGTCATTTGATATGTGAGGCATTCCTCCAACATTCAACCTTCTACCCAGGCTCTTACAGTGGGACAAAGCCAAGTAAAGAGGGTTCTGTGATAGAGGCCAGTGCACCACAATGGACTTTTTTAAAGTTTTGGTTTGTGCAGCTTTCTGAAGGCGGGAAGGTGCAAACCATTTTAATCTTAGAGCTTTTATTGCAACGTCCCACGCAGAGTTTTGCAAATTGCCGTTGATGAAAATATCTGCAACAGTTAATTTAAAATGACTTGGTATGAGATCCTCCAACTGGCACGTAGCACAGGGGGGCTTAGTATTTACAGTCGACTGGTACTTGGTGAACATCCAGAAGAAAGGTTTAGTCTAAAGAGCACCAAACCTGAGCTGTGTGTTGGGAACCAGCTTATCTCCCTTTAATCAGTGCCGTTGCAATACTCACCTCCTCACAGTGACTGACTATCACGCACATGAGGCCCAGATATCTCTGGCAGCTAACATACGCTAACTGTGATTCACACCGTGTAGCTGCACAATGACTCGTTCTTGCAGTGTAACAGGATAGCATTGAGTTTTAGCGGAAAAGGAGATTTTCTGCTAGTTGTCTGCAGGAAACCCTCAACGTGCAAGTGCAAGTGCATGTTTGAGCAGTGGACATGCCTGAGTTGTCAAAGACTTCACGTCCTCAGAGAGATCCATGACCAGGTGTGAGGGAGGAGGAGGAAGGGGAAATGAATTTGGGAAACAGAGATGGGGGATGGTGGCATAGCTGCTAAATAAGAGAAGACTGTGTTTTTAAATTTGAATCTGCTCACATATACTTTATTTTATCTCTTCACCTCCGTTTAGGCACTCTTCTCATCCCTCCTTCCCAGCGGCTCAGGTGAAGAGTCCTTGACTTTCTCCTCCGAAAAAATAGATGGAGTGTAAGATAGGCAGCGGACTCCTGAGAGGGTTGGGGGGGTTGGTCCCTTTGGGTTTCTCCTTGCCCGACCTCGACCCTGTCATCTATCGGCTCTATTCAGACCACACACACTACAGTGGCGGTCAGCTTACAGTGCCCAGCTGGTCACAGCAGACCCAGGCGCCTCTACCCTGTCCATTCATTTAACACTGGCACCGGCCGTGTTTTGGGCCTCGATCAACACACACACACACACACACACACACACACACACACACACACACACACACACACACACACAAACACACACATCTTTGTACTTCTATCTTAGTGAGGACAATCATTGGCATAAGTCATTCCCTAGCCCTTTACCCTAACCTTAACCATCACAAGTAATTGGCGAACCCTAACCCTTACCCTAACCTAATTCTAACTCTAACCCCAACTCTTACCCTAACCCTAAAACCAAGTCTTAATCCCCAAACAGTCCAAAATGTCCTCACTTTCTGAAAATGTCCTCACTCCATAGTTTGTAGGCTCAAATGGTCCTCACAAAGACATCTTTACAAGAGTACACACACACACCCACACAAGAGCGAGGGATAAGGAAGAGTTAACTTACGCGGCAGGTGCAGCGGCCAGCCGAGCAGAGAGAGGATGTGTTGAGTGGATGGAGGGGTATTGCCTTTCATTAACCCCATTCATGTAAAGGAGATGTCGAAGGTAAACGTGTATAGAGTGAGTTACATGGGCGAGTGTGGAACAAAAAGAAAGAGACGTGTTTAGAAACCAACACAGCAAACCACCTTTTTCAATATGATTATTCCCCTGCCAGCACAAATAAAGCCATTGCCACTGTTTTCCTGTTTTTTACTATGGGATCGTATTATAGAAAATCAAGGTCCTGAAGATCAAGCTGATAATGACTTTGGCAAGAGATCTGTTGGCAGTGAAGACGTCTCATGTAGTCGGAGCACAAAACACTCCTGCCACACACCGAGGTTTGTTTTCTGATACACTGACAATGCAAACATGACGGCCTTTTCCTCAAGAGGAAATTCAATGGTAGTTACAGGTAGTTCAAATGTGATCAGTGTTTCATATCATTAAATTGATTTAAGAAATACATTCGAAATTTGGAAAAACTGGATTATTTATCTACAGATCGATTTGTTGGCTTTGCATAAAGACTGAAAACCTGGGGTCTTTCCAAAGGCAGCACAAATCTGTATCAAATACAAGAAGCCAATTTGCTCCCTCATTTGCTGTTGCAGGTCATAAGGAGGCGGCAGTATTAAAATGAGAACTTTTCATAACCAGTTAAAAACTACATTAAAAACTAATTTGTAGAACATTTAAATTCACGGAAGAAAAACATCTTGGAGACTTAATGGTTAGATAATATAGACGATTGAGACAGGAACTCAAATATTTCATAAATTAACCGAGAACCATTCATTTTATATACTGCTTGCATGGAGCTGGACGCGATCCCAGCTGACATTTGGCGAGATGGGGGTTGAACCCTGGACAAGTCACCAGTGTATCAAATGGCCAACATATAGAGAAAAACTCAAATTTACCCTTATGGTCGATTTAGAGTCTCCAGTTAACCTAAACCCAGGCCAACAGTTTTAAGACTGTGGGATGAAGATGGAGTAGCAATTGTCAAGACTCTGTTAACATTGAAATTGTTCTCACCTTCTGGTCTCTTTCATGCATTAAACTCTTCTGCAAAAGACCTCAGATGCTTCCCATGATCTACTTTCATCAGCTTCCTTGAAAACTTCCTTCACAATACCCCCTAATCTTTGATTTAGCTTTGCTACCTTAAAGGTCCCATACCCAGAGCACCCACCACCCCATAATTGAACAAGCACCCACAATAGAGCAGTTGATATTACAGCACAATCTTCACCTTCACAGAGTTTACCCTAAACTGATTATTAGCACCATGCCCTATGCAGCGAGCAGGAGCAGCACACTGAGCAGGACCCATGACCCTGTGAAGAACAGACAGGTTCGATATCAAGTGAAAGGTAAAAAAAGGGAAAGTTCTCTCTCCTTCCTTTGTGTGTTTCACATGGAAATTCTTGTTGCGCTGTGAAACATTCCTTCAGACCTGGGTGCACACATTGATGAAAATACCCTTCTATTCTGTGAGTATACAGCACCACCCGGTAAAATACACCACATGAGTGAACCTGATAGTCTCAACAGAATCTGAATTACTAACACTGTAGTAGCTTCTTTGCTGAGTTCAGTGACTTGAACAAAGAATGAGATGAAAGCTCCACACAGCTGAAGTAAGAAAACTTGCCGACTACTTGACCACTTGGTGGCAGACTTGTATTTTTGGTTTAACCACAGGGACAGTTACAGAGCTTGAATTGCCCAACGTCATTATCTGAACACGAACGAAAATGTATGTTCGACAAAAAGATTTATATGTAATCTTTACAAATGTTAAATATCCAGGTAGTTGTGATCTCATGATCATATTTAACAGCAACGTCATATTTGACAGCAACGTCTTTGTCCAGCAAGAAAATGTTTTCGCATGTGAAGTGAAAGTCCATCGATCATTTCAGGGTTTGGCTCTGGCTGTGGTTTCACACCTTACTGGGCTCAGGTTTTTATCAGGCCAACCACTCCTAGTATCATATTGACTGATTCAGAGCTCAGATATAAAGTGGAGCTATTCAAGGGGAGTGTCATGAGGCGAATTCCTATTTCATCTTCTAACAAAGAATGCCAATTATTGCACAATCATTCCAAAAGGCAACAGCTATATTAGGCGCCTGTTATCAGGTGAGAGAGGAAGCTGATGCAGTCAAGGCCGGCTCCTGGTAGGGGACTGCGGTCAAGCCAGCCGACAATCGCATCTCTCTGGTCAAATCAGCCGACATAGAAATTCTACTGCACTCATATACTGACACTTATGGTAAACGCATTCAAACTGCCCAGAAAGGGGACAGCAACGCAGTACTCAAAGTTAGAAGTAGAACACATGTGGGCCTACGTTCGGTTTTCAAAATAAACTGTTGACATGGAGCCTACACAAAATGCATAATTGAAAAATAATTTCTTGGATTAAAATCACAAGAAGTATATATTGTCTTACCTGTGTCATTTTTATGAATAGCATTTTGACAATATCAACAAAAATAAATGCACACATTTTAAGCTTCAAGTAGGTAATTTCTGGATACTTCCAAGTACTGTAAAAACACTTTGCTCAATAAGTTCAGAGAGAGACTGATATGCCTGTGTTCAGGACCTCTCTGACTACCTACTGACTGAATATCAAACATATTTACTGTATAGATTAGGAGATTTTTCAAAGTAAAGTCTCCCGCTCTTTATGTGACCGACCCTGGGAAGGGACAGGTCATGTGCAGCACTGTGTGGACAAGCCGGGTTGAAACAGCGACGGCAAAAACATGCACGGTCGCACGATCCCCATCATCTGTAAAGCTGAGCTTCCTCCCTTTCCTGTGAGGGTGTTGTAGAAGCGTTCAAGGATTTATTATGGCAGTTACCGGTAACCTTCAGTTTATCTACAGGGGCCACAGTAGGTTTTAGGATGACAGAGTAGACAGCAAATGCTTTTGGTTGTCCATTGGCTGAGCTATAATGATTGCACTCTCCTGATACAACACATGCAAAACACACATACCTGTAATAAGTTAACATGACACAATGCTAACTGTGACTATTAATTCAAGGCTGGGACTTGATACACTTATTATTATTGTTATTTCTGTAGCGCTTCATTGCAATAGAGAAAAAAAAGAACACGAATGAAGAATTCTGAAGACTTGTTAGGGAAGAGAAAGTTCATCATATGCCATTTCGAATGAACACATTAGTGTATTATGATATTTCAAAACAATTATCTGAGTTAATTTAATTGGATTAATAATTTTCTAATTTCAGATTTGTAATTTTCAGTATAAATATATGTATATATACCTTTTTAGATTGTGCTGGCATTGAGCGTGTTATCCATAATTTGCAGTTACATGATTGTCATGTAGGTCTTAAATGAGGGGGAGGAAAGCTTTATGGACTGGTGATTGACATGTTTAATATGATTAAATAGGTTGAGCTGCGCAAATGACATTTATTTTCCTTCCCTTTTAGATATTTAGGACCTTCAGTTAATAGTGTAGCTTCACAGAGCAGGCTATGTTTTCTGATTTTGCCAGAATAGCAAACTGATAGCTGTGGTAATATAATATGGTGTTGTAGTAAAAAGCAAAGCTGACTCTTCTTTCCACTTCTTGTTCCTGCCTAGAGGGTGAAGTGAATACACGCAGGAGAGAAAAGTGAAGCGATGAAAGGACTCTGTCGATGGTAAATCGAAGGCTTGTGTGAATGATGCAACTGTGATATGTATCAGTTGTATGGATGGCCTATTGACACTGAGTGTTCTCAGTCTAATGAATATACAGACATATTTAGCTTCCAAGAATAGCTGCTGGGTGCATTAATGCGTTTGTGTGGTAATCCAGAATCACTGGTTACATCATACTGCTTTATGACATGAAAGATCTTTAAATACACAGCCTGCTAATAAGACAGGTCAGGTGACCAGTCTTTAGTTTATTGGCCAATTATTCTTGGTTCTGCACCATTAAAACAACACAAAGCTGAAACTTTGCAAGGCCTATGATGAAACTGCCCCAAATTACAATTAGTTATATAAAACAGGTAGGTTGCTGTAATAAGGGCCTCCCACTGTCAGTGCTCTAATGACACACATCTTTTCCCTTTATTATACGAGGATCTTAGGATACTGCCTATGATGGCGTCAAGATAATAGGCTGTTCTTTTGTGATCTCTTTAAATCATAGGAATGTTTAAATGTACTTGTTCACCTGTGCATGAAGTTGTGGGGAATTCACTCAAGGCAGATAACCGAAAACTTAGCATCTCTCTGTGGATCAGTTTACAGTTATACAGCCATGTCAGCCATTAGCAGCAGTCCCTTCTCACAGGAGAGCAGTGAAATCTCAGATGAAATATCATTGCACCGCGAAAGTTTGGTGAGTTATAATTTGTATTCATGTTGCTGCATTGTAGCTGGTTTTATTTTATTTCTGAATTCTATCTCATGTACAGAAAATGAATTCCTGTAGTTTGGTTCTCTCTTGCAACAGAATGAGATGCTCAACTGGCAGGTCATCACACCACTTAGTTCACCCAGTGGTCTGCTCACCCCCAACACACTGAGCGGCTTAGGAGCTCTGAGCAACCAGAGCGACCCGTCCTCATTCGTCACACCTACCCCACTGCCAGGTAACAAACACACCCATAAACTACGATACAGCTTGAAATTACAGTTGACTAAGATCGTTAAATCTCTGCTTCAGGACACCATTGATTTCTCACAATGTTCCAATAGTTTATTTTCTGTTCCATTTAGTTGTTCTTTGTAGTAATAGCATCAAAAAGACTATCCAAAACCGACCGATCTGTCTATCAGTGTCTCCTTTTGAGGGATGTTATAGATTTTCAGTAGTGTGGCTCTTTTCTTTATTTTGTGTAGTGTAATTTGCTCAGGTTGAAGGTGCTGAGTCATGTCTCCTTTTTTTAGGAGCAGGGAAGAGGAGCAGAGTGACAAATGAGGAGGTTCTGAAGTTGCCTCTTGAGTTAGGGTGAGCTATTGAAATTCTTGTTAAATGAAACTAACATTGTTTAGATGGTCTGACCGTGTTCTCTTTGTCCTTCTTGCTGTCATACTTGCTGCAATGTATGTGTCTCTGCTATTGGTCTTATAGTTTAATGTCAGCTCACTGAGGGCTGACTAGTGGCCTTTTATAAAAGGACACCTATGGCCAACTTTTGGCCATTAGCTGCTCCCTGCCCGATAATTCTGCAGCATGGGATCAGAGCAACCTTTCATCTGATGGGGATGTTTTTCATCAATAGGCCGTTGGACTGTATTCCAGCCCCTATTTCTGTCTGGGATAACAGATTACATGTGTTTTTTTCCTAAGTCATGGCTGCTCTCCAGTTGATCTCCTGGGGACTGAGGGGTTGCCCCTCTTGGCTCATGTCCATCTAGAAGTGGACAGCTGTACAGTCATCCATTACATCATTTCCCTCCTTGTTACCCTGCTGGTTTGGGGTTCTGACCCTGAACACCATTATTCAATTGGGGGACATAACTTTTGCAAGAAATCTTTCTCTTTGAATATATATATATATATATATATACATATATATATAGTAATAATGACTGAATACAGCTGGAACAATATTTTAATGATATTAATTTCATGATTTATATGTTGTACTTGGTTTGTAATTGTGTTTGCTCAGGTGGCGGAGAGAGACCCGGATCAGGAGTGTGGCAGGTCGACTTCAAGGGGAGGTCGCTTACTTTGCACCATGCGGGAAGATACTGCGTCGCTATCATTATGTGACGAAGGTGAACCAACAATTTATGGAAAATATAAAACCTTGAACCATGGCATATAGTCACTGCAGCTTTATGTTATCACACAATAGTGGAAATCACAACATGTTACCAGTTATATAGCTCACAGTTCTTCCCATGCTTTAATTACAATGCATAATGCTTTTGTCTGCAGTACTTACTTCAGAATGGAATAACTGAAATCTCAAGGGATAACTTCAGCTTTATTCCAAAAATGAAAATTGGTGCCTTCTATGAAGCCAGAGAAGGACCAGAGGTAAATGTTCTCTTTTATTTACTTTACACAACATATATGCGATACATACATTTAATGTAAAATGGTGTGAGGTCTGATAGAAACATGACTCCAATGAAAAACTTCTGTTTGAGAGAAATTGAGCCAATATACCCACATAGTCGCAGGTAGGAAGCAGAAGAATTCACATATGTGTTGAGACATATCTATCAAAGTTCATTTATGATGAATCTTAAGCTTGAAAGCTTGCGTTTGTTAATGAAAGCAATCGGTAGATACAAGTCAGTCTGACCATCTTGTCCTTTTCATTTTCTTTAATCCATCCTTCGTCTCTGTAATATTTCTCAGGGTCCTGAGTGGATTTTACTGGCTGAGGAGGAGATCACTGCCTTTATCATAGCCATGAATGCCCGCCCCAGCCGCCGCTTGGAGGCTGAGCACCAGCCATCAGGTGATGGTGCTGGGGGCCAACGATTGAATAATCATTCTCTAAACGTTGGAGAAAATAACTTTCAAGACCTCAGCGATGCCAGGGTGCGCCGAAAGCTGAAGGCTCAAGGTCAGTGTTCATCTTTGAAATGTTTCAGTGTCACCTGTTAAATAGGTAAAACCAGCTGAATCTGACATTTTCACTTTTGTTTTTTCATGAGGAAATCTGGCCACCTGAACATATATGTGAGATCACTTTAAGATGTTTCCAGCTCAGCTACAATAGAGTTTACTTCCAGAACCATTTTTTCAAACAATGTCAGTGGTGGATGTTTTGGTGTCAGCACCACAAAATCCAGTTGTAAGAGTTGCCCACCTTGTAAGAGCCACCTTAAAAGAGGCTCCCTTTAACATTAAACACATAGAGCAAGGTTTATCGCCCATGGGGCTTTTCTTTCTCAACTTTTTTCCTTACTGTTAAGACCAGCCTAAACCGTCTTTGCAGTTTTTTCATGTAAATAAAAACAGCATGTCGTTAAATGCTTCAGGCTTTTCCTCTGGAAATCAGGACTTTGGAGTTGTCTGCAGGTCAATATTTTGCGAATCATTTCAATTCTCTTTGGAGTATGATTTCATAGTTTATATCCCATCATGTTTCAGAAATGGCTCGACTGTTGGCTCAGAGCAAATTGATCAGAAAACAGGAGGCGCAGGCCATGGCACAAGCAGCCAAGGAGGCAAGGCAACAAGAAGGTAAACAGCCACCGTCTCGTCAGACTCTTCTCTAACATTGGATCAGATTGTGTGTGTGAACCTAACATGTTTGTGTTTTCTAGCCATACGGTTGGCTGAAGAAACCCGGATAAAGAAAGAGCTGAACAAGCTTCTCGACCAACAGGTAAGGATCTTTCTTTGCATGCTCTGTTTAATTTCCCGTGCAGATCTTCCCAACTATCAGCTGTTGCCTTTTCAGAATTTGTACACTCTCAATGTTTTAAACTGAAAACAGTTGAACTGCTCTGAAATTCCACAAGGAACTTGCTATCCTTCAAAATGCTGCACCTTCCTGATTTGCATAGACCCACTGTGCTTCCTCACCCCACACCCTGCTCCCCTCCTCCTCTCTATAACATGCATGACTTAACAGTTAATTCATTTGATCTTGCCCTCATCCTTTTACCAGAGGAGAATCGAGCGCATTCAGCAAATGCAAATGGAAAAGGAACACCGTTCAAAGAAAACTCTAGAGGTTGGTTCTAAAAGTTATTGCAGAAACAGCTGCCATTTTGTCTTTGAGTTTTAATGGGAGGGAATAATCATCTCTTCACTCCGCGTGTCAATATGTTAGATCTGATATTACCAGTGAGACACTTGCTCTATTTAGATTTGTGTGGAATATTTTCTATTGACATCATTAAGCAAACTAATACCAAAATTATACAGAATATTAAGTATAACAATTGAATATTCCTTTTTTTCCACGTTTGTTTCATATTATAGCGCTAATCAAGGAAATAATCGGTTGATTCATTGATCAAACATTGTTGCTCCGGTTAAATGTTAATTTATCTTTTCAATTCTGGACATACTGTTATTATTGAATGAGTGTATCATCCAACTCTGTTTCTTGAACTTTTTGCATTCACAGGCTAAACGACAGAAGCAACAAGAAGCAGCCAATGCCAGACAACTGGAGGCTGAAAAACGAAAAAAGGTCAATAACTGATGTTTATGAGCAAATTGGGTTTTTCACTTTTGCGTCTGTTATCACATCTTACTGACTCTGCCTTGTCAGCCTGGTAATATTTTGGCCCCATTTATTATGTATTTAGCAATTTATTATGCCTTCTTAGTCCTAGTAAATGGACCCTTACTATTCTTTTATTGTTATGTTTTATTATGCTTAGTTGTGTCCTGTCTGTGTGGTTTGTAAGATGTGTGTCAAATGGATGCATCTTTCTTAGACTGCAAATCAAATCTAGCTGCGGGTACAACTAAAGTAACCTGAACGTGAACTTTTGTTCTGTTTGTTAGTGCAAAGCAGATTTTCCTTACCTTGGTATCTGACTATGATTAAAAGACTACCTCCTGTTAATTAGGGCGTTTTTATTTTCAGATTAGCTCAACCAGCAAAACCAAGATACCTCAAAACATTTGCAGGGCTGCTGCTGGATGGGATGGAATACAAATTATGTATATAATATAAGAATTAAAGTGAAACATATTTTGGTTTCTAAATGATCTGTTCTTTTCCCCAAAGGAAAAGGAGATGGAAAGAATGCGAGCTGTTATGCTAAAGCAACAGGTGGGTGTTTTTCCCTCAAATGATTTGAATAACTTGAAGATGGTCTCCAACGAATTAACGCACAATATATCATTTAAAAATATTATTAATTAATTTGGGGTTCTTTGGTGTATTTTTAACTATAGGTTGGACTTTTCTTGTATTGATTTTCTCCTGTGATTTTTGTGATCTCCTTATACTTTGCCAACTCTTCCTACCAGGAGTTGGAGAGGCATAGAATAGATATGGTGTGGGGTATGTTAGTTTCTGTACATTCAACAACATATTGTGAATGTGTTGTGGTAATTGGTTGCCATCCCAGCAGTATGTTGCATGTAGTGTTTGGTTGCAGTCATACTACATCCCTCTGCATGGCTTTTCAAATCAGGGCACTGCATACATCCGCGCTGTTTGTCACTCAGGGAAAACACATCCATTAAGTCCACGATATGATCGAAAAAGGCTGGACTGCACAGAACTTATACAAGGATGAGAAGATTTATGATACATTCTTTAGGTTAAGACGCTTCTTCTGTGCATGTCAAGGGTTCCATGTTGTGTTCCATCTGTGATCCTTGTCTTTATAGTATAATAGAAACTGTGTTTAGGAAAGAAAATAATGTGTTTGTGCTGGGCTAGGAGACGGAGAGACGCAAGCAGCAGATGATCCTGATGAAGGCTGAGGAGATTCGAAGGAAAGCAGAGGTCGGTAACTGCTGATTCACACAGATGTTTCCTCACTAGTTTTAAATCTCGTTTTAAATAATGTGTTTGTGCTCGGCTAGGAGACGGAGAGACACAAGCAGCAGATGATCCTAATGAAGGCTGAGGAGAGTCGTAAGAAGGCAGAGGTCGGTAACTGCTGATTCACACAGATGTTTCCTCATTAGTTTTAAATCTCCATCTGTGACCCTTGTCTTTATAATATAATAGAAACTGTGTTTCAGAAAAAATATAATGTGTCTGTCCTCGGCTAGGAGACGGAAAGGCGCAAGCAGCAGATGATCCTAATGAAGGCTGAGGAGTTGCGTAAGAAGGCAGAGGTCAGTAACTGCTGATTCACACAGATGTTTCCTCACTAGTTTTAAATCTCCATCTGTGACCCTTGTCTTTATAGTATAATAGAAACTGTGTTTCAGAAAAAATATAATGTGTCTGTGCTCGGCTAGGAGACGGAAAGGCGCAAGCAGCAGATGATCCTAATGAAGGCTGAGGAGATGCGTAAGAAGGCAGAAGTCAGTAACTGCTGATTCACACAGATGTTTCCTCACTAGTTTTAAATCTCGTTTAAAATAATGTATTTGTGCTCGGCTAGGAGACAGAAAGGCGCAAGCAGCAGATGATCCTGATGAAGGCTGAGGAGATGCGTAAGAAGGCAGAGGTCGGTAACTGCTGATTCACACAGATGTTTCCTCACTAGTTTTAAATCTCATTTTAAATAATGTGTTTGTGCTCGGCTAGGAGACGGAAAGGCGCAAGCAGCAGATGATGCTGATAAAGGCTGAAGAGATTCGTAAGAAGGCAGAGGTCGGTAACTGCTGATTCACACAGATGTTTCCTCACTAGTTTTAAATCTCGTTTTAAATAATGTGTTTGTGCTCGGCTAGGAGACGGAAAGGCGCAAGCAGCAGATGATGCTGATAAAGGCTGAAGAGATTCGTAAGAAGGCAGAGGTCGGTAACTGCTGATTCACACAGATGTTTCCTCACTAGTCTTAAATCTCTGGGAAATTTTCTTTTTTTGATGAGTCAACACTGTGGTAATTTAGTTCCTAGTTTGTGTTTTTATACCAATATCAATATCATCGGGAATAATACGATCTCTTGGCTGCAGGAGAAAGAGCGTCTGAAGCAACAGCAGATGGAGGAGAAACGGATAAACAAAGAGAGGAAACTCCAGCTCAGGAGATTGGAGATGGAAAAAGCAAAGGCTCTAAAGAAGCCAAACGAGGACATGTGTTTGGCCGATCTTAAGGTACTCACGCACAGAGAGTCCGTTTGTGGAATATACATCATACATGTATGTGGAGAGATTAAGAATTCAACCAGGCCTGTGTTGTTTTGTTTTTTTACATAGGAAATAAATCAGTATAATCACTGTAGGAGCTACAGGCATGAAGATTAGATGTTTTGACAAATTTATGGTTTCATTGTTTCACTGTTAAATACATTTCATTGTTTCACTGTCACATACAAAAATAGATGCTTAATATCATTGAAAGCATGTATGCTTGATTAAAGAGAGCAGGTATAAGTCAGAGTACTGCTACCAAGTGGCTACTGAAAGCATAACACGTTCTACTGATCATATACGTGAATCTATATACTGTATTGTGGACTAGTATTTATAACACATTTTACCTATATAGTCTGAAACAAGAAATACTTGGGTCAGATAGATTTACAAATCATTTAAAAGTATAATATAACATTGAGCTTTATTTTTTTTTTTTTCTTCAGAGTCTTCCAGTGCTCTCACAAATCCCTGGTCTGGTCTTGCAGGGAAGCACCTTATCAGACTGCCTGAAGGTGCTGAAGTTTTTGCACAGCTTTGGAAAGGTCCTCGGATTACACAATTTAAACAACCTCGACTTAAGCGTCCTTCAGAACGGTTTACTTTACACTGGGGGCAGTATGGGCAAAGTACAAGACCTGCTGGTCAGATTGATTTCCTCAGCCATACAGGATCCAGGTTTACCTGCAGGTCACATGGTGAGTCTGTCATGTCAGTGTAGTATTTATACAGTTGTTGAATTGTAAAGGATTTGTTAATCATGTATTTATGCACACACACATTCATACTGATCAGACATAACCTTTTCTGTAGCTGATGCAGTAGCACTGCAGTAGTTCAAAAGTAGAGTTGTATTTGTATTCAATATATTTAAGGAAGACCTGACAGCAGGGACACTCTAGTTTAATACATTCTGTATGAGTACATGTTGGCAACAGCATAACAGCTGAGCTGACATTGTTTTTTACCAGCAGACTTCCTCTTCTCTGCTAACCAGTCAGAACACACTTTAGGGTTCTGTTCCTGTTTGGCATTGTAGTATACAAAAATACTTACTCTTCACGCTAAGTAGGTGAAGAAACATTTATTAAACATACTGACTGAACTTATCAATATTTTTTCTTTTAGAGCAAAACCTGTCTAGGGCAAAACTTGACTGATGTGGAGATCAACAGAGACAATGTGTCTGAGATCCTGCAGATCTACATGGAGGCTCACTATGATCAGACAAAGTCAGCTGCTCTGGCCCTCAGTCTACGAACTAAAGCTTTTCAGGCCCACAGTCCGTCTCAGAAGGCATCCATGTTGTTGTTCCTTTGTGATGATCTCTGCTGCAGTGAAGCTGTGATCAGGTGAGGGATCCATTTCCTTCTAATCCTCACATATCTCAATTCTCATTTATATTAGCTGATATACACAATATAACAAAATTATGGAGTTTTTTTTCAAAGTGTGGTTAAATTTGTGGTGAATGAGACATTTTTATTTTGTAAAGTTGATTGCATGCACAGTTTAAACAAGTGTTTATTATGTGCCTGGAGTTTAAGTTAATCTCTTTGCCTGAGAGCAAAATATAGTCACTTGTTTTATTCATGAGGGCTCAAATTGTGAAGGAACAACGGATGTATCAAAAGGAATAGTACAAATCATGGTCTGATGGATAGTTTCAAAAGGTTGCATCAAACTATGTTTTATTAATCTTTCATTAGTACCAGCAACACTTTGAAAGGCATCTCCTGCCCGCTGCAGTGGGCTGCAAATGTATCAATCTGAGACTTGAAGCATGATTTTCAATGTTACTTTGCAGTGAGAACATGGATCACATGACCAACCTGTGGAAGAAGAAGAAGGCTGTAGAGGGAAAGCTCCACAAGTGAGAACACGCTTCTTCCAAGTTGTTACCAGAAGGTTCTGTGCAAAGTTTTTTAAATGATTTTGTAAATACATTAACATTTATAATTTTTCCTCTGTACATTTCTGCGTTCAAAGACTGAAAGTAGCAGACAGCAGTGTGGGCGGAAATGACAGCCTCCCCTTTGATGACGACGGCGAGGAGTATGAAGGAAAGACAGGGGCGAAAGCAGAGATTTGTGAGGAGGAGGTCAGTAACAGCATGATGCTTTTTTTTTTTTTTACTGTTGCCAGTGGCTCATTCAGTGTTTGTTATAGTTAATGTCAGTCAGTCCATTGACCTCCCACTAATGAGATCTTTTCATCTAGGACGACTGTGTGAACTCCGCCAGTGTGGAGGAGCTCGAGAAGCAGATCGAGAAATTATGCATGGTAAATTTCACCCACATTCAGTTTCTCAGGAAGAGCTAGTTGATGGATTAAAGAAATCCCATTCTACCTCTGTTTTCTGTCTCTTTAGCAACAGAGTCAGATCACACAGGAGCTGCTACACTCCTCTCACTCACAGCGCTCCATGATGATTGGACAGGACCGCTACAAGAGGCGTTACTGGCTTCTCCGAGACTGTGGTGGCATCTTTGTTGAGGGCATGGAGAGCAGCGAAGGTGAAAACTCATACTGAAATATACATTTGATTTGTTATGTTTGATATGCACTTTGAGCTGATTTTTTAAATGTTACTCAGGCTATGAAGAGTTGAAGGAGAAACAGGAAACGGCTCAGGTGATCCGAATAAAGAAGAAGCAGCTGAAAGAGATGGAGTGGGTGCTCTGCCCGACACCAGAGAGCCAGAAGGGCAAAGACGATCTCAAAATCTTCCTCAAGGGAGTGGTCAAAAAGGATCGATCTTTTAACACACATTCTGACAAACACCAGAACAGTAGCTCTGCTAAAATTCTTTCCACTGCATCTAATCCTTCACATCCCTCCTCTCAGACGGGGATATCCCACAGCCCCCCGCCTGCAACCACTCTGCAGGGACCTGCAGGTGAAACAGATACTTCAGGGCCATATACGCTGTGTTCCCCCCAGCTCAAAGGCAGCCCCTGGATAACCTCCAGCCCCAAGCCTGACCTTCAGCTGACTAACAACACTGTCAACAAGCTTGAGAACCCAGAGGCCCTGTGTGACAGGCCACCTTGTGCCTTGTTTCCTGCTGTGGAGGCAGCTAAGGACTACCTCACACCTCAGCCCATCCCTAAGGGTAAGAATGGCTCACTGCCAGTAAGCACAAGTGAAATGTGCTGGACTAAAGATCATCACTGCCCAGACAGTCCTGGAGTACATGCTGTGATGACTGTACCTCAGCTTTACAACGTCGTTATGCTGCTAAAATTAAGCAATTAACAATACTCTCTTTGGTTGGCAGAGATGCTGCACGGTTGGTGGCGAGTGTCAGACGTGCAGGAGCTACACAGTCTGGTGGAGGCGCTCCACAGTCGAGGCATCAGAGAGAAGGTCCTAAAGAAACAGCTCCAAGAACATATGGAGTATTTGACCCAGCTCTATGCCAACAGCGAATATGGTGTGTCCACAACTCCTCTGCTCACTTTACTTATCTTGAATACAATACATACTGTTATTTGAAATTCCCAAATTAATATGTATAAATATGTTACTTTTCATAGACAGTCATTTGCTGTATTGTTTGTATGTATCTATGGGGGCAGCGTTTGATGTGGCGAAGCTGGAGAAACAGGAAGTGAGGGAGAAATCCGTGGCGAGTTGGTGTGTGGAGGAGCAGGCGATGGAGGTGGACATCCGCCTACTGCAGCAGGTGGAGGCTCTGGAGAGGAGAGTCGTCTTCGCCGGTCTGCAGATCAAGGTAAAAGAATCCTGAACGTTTGTCTACTTACAGCTCATACAAATACAAATATCCCAGATTCATTTCAAGACTATTTCTCCAGTATGTGCTCAGATAGGATTTCGGGTCCTTACTTTATCACCAAACACCATATTTCAACTCTGTGTCCCTCAGGGCTGGATGCACCCTAAGCCCCAGTCAAAGAGGGAGGATCTGGTCTATCGAGAGGACAAGCTCCTCTCTTCTCCAGCTCCCGAGAACACGTGGCAAAGAGGAACCAGGCGGCCTAACAATCCTCTTGATATAGCTGTCATGAGGCTGTCAGAGCTGGAGGAGAACATCGATCGAAGGTACCTACAGAGAAATGAACCCTCAGACCAAACAGAATAATACCACGGTGCCTGTGTCTGTATGATAAGTAGTTTTTTCCTCTGCATGATGCATCCCAGTCGAAGAAGTACCGACATCCTCAATGTGCAATGTACACTTTATCTTTACTCGCTGATTTCCCTGAAGTCACTGCTTTGGATGTACTGCTGTTCTGTAATACTTCCACTCACTCTCTGTAACCTCAAAGCAGGGAGGAGGAGGTGACTCCTGGGATGAGCCTGTGGCACGAAGCCCTCGAAGAAGTCCGCAGCTCGGCTCAGCTGTCACTCTGTATTCAGCAGCTGAAGAAATCCATCGACTGGGACCGCCCCGTCAAGAAAGTGGTTAGTGATGCCTCTTTTCTCTCGCTATCAAATATTTGTTTTTATTACACAATCTGCGTCTTCCTGTATCAGTGCACGTTGTCTCTGATTGAATTTGTAACTGCTGATGTTTTCTTTTTGTTTCCAGCACTGCCACCGTTGTCGAAAGGGGGATAATGATGAACTCCTCTTGCTTTGTCACGGCTGTGATAAAGGGTGCCACACATACTGCAACCGGCCTAAGATCCCCACAGTTTCTGACGGCAAATGGTTCTGTCACATTTGCGTCGCAAAAGTAAACCTGAGACTCTTTTCTCTTGTCTTTCATTTAATACAATCTCCTGGTCCACAAGCAGTGCAGATCAACGAGCAGCAATCTGTTCAACTGTCCAATGATATCTTCATTGTTCCACATGTCCACATCCATTTAATTAATCTGCACGGTATTTGTTGCGCATGGCTCCTCACCAGTCGTTTTTATGTCCCCTCTTTCAGAAGAACGCTCAATTACTCCGGAGTCAGAAGCATCAAAACCGACCTTTGGGGGGAGGAAAGCGAGGCAGGGAAGAGCATGACAGCCCTGGGCCCTGTGCCAAAAGAGCCAAACTGGCCTAATACGACAGAGATTGGCTGGAAATGTGCCGGTAGGTATGAACGCATTCTCACTGCATGGATAGAGAACCGCATTTATTTCATCTCACTGTTATAAGCGCAAACATTGGGGAGTGGGACGTGACCAAAGGAGGAACCTATCAGATTAGATTAAGTTGTGGATTTTTTACTTTAACATTGCAAGAGAGGATGTTTCGCAACATTTTTGCTAATTTCTCAGAGAATGATTTATTGATCTTAGTGAAAAAAACGGGACTGGTATTTATGTGCGTGTGCAGATCCAAATGAAAAGTCCAGATGTAAAGCATCTAACTGTGGTTTGGTCAGGTGACTGTTGTTGGTCATCTAGTTAGATGAGCTGTGATGACATGTCCAATCATCCTTGTCCACTTAAAAATCTCTTTCAAACTTTTTCACAAATATCTGAAACTATATTAAAAGCTCAGCTTTGTCGATTGCTCATTTTCCTCCAGAGTTCTGCAGGCTGAGCTGGAGGATCATCAAGACGCGGGGGCCTTTCTCCCATTCATGAGGACGATTCAACAATCGGACAAGCAGGAATCAGGATGAAAGAGTTCTTTGCCAAACGAGTGGCTGAGCTCCTGAGGGAAAACTAAAACTCACATATAGTAGAAAGTATCACAAGTGATTTTCTCTACTTTTCAAACGCTTGTCCTCTTTGGTGTCGGAGGCCTTCTCTTCACCTGTGACACAATTGATACGTATGAGCTTCAATAAAGCCGATTGTGCAATGTGAAAGGACAAACACTCCATGGATCAGTATCTTCAAGTGCAACACTGTTTAGTTCATGAAAATAACTCAACACCTGCAGCTCCTGCCCAGAAAAGGACTGTGCACTTCATGCACAGAGGTGGACTGCGATGGATAATGTAATTTAATTTAATCTATTTTTTCAATTTAATTTAATTAATCAATTTAATTAAATATCATTTTCTTTTTTTTATGTATATAATTTAAGATATTGTGCAATGAATAGATGTTAGAAGTTCTGCCAAATTTAGGTCAGGATCTTGTCAAGGACACTTGAAGATTGGGGATTGAACCGCCAACCTTCTTGTTGGAGAACGACCACCCTAGGCCAAACGACCACGCTACTCCCTGGGCCACACCGCCTTTACATTCAAATTAAGAAAAAAAAATTACACACACATTTATAACTATAAAATATAATCCAATGTGGCAATCCATAGCCACATTTTGTTTGAAGTATTTAAATAAAGGAAAAATATCACTTATTCCTTATTTTGAACTAAAGAGAAAGACATGTTACAGGTTTTTCTCTTTCTTATCTGGAAATTTACTCCGATGATGGTGTCCACCTCCTCGACTCCCTCGGTTCCCTTTCGCGCTTCGCTCTCCAGACACTGGCATAGGCAGCTCAACTTCCCCCGGGCGTCCTCCTCTGTCTGGTACACTGCCCATCCGTATCTAGTAAGACCAAAGAATTATTAGAAACCATCTGCATTCAGAGCTGAACACACCTTCAACCATACTCTTGGACTTGGTGTTTAGGTGTTTACAGTTGTATCTTGTACACGGCAGTGCTTTTTCCAGCCTTGATCGGCTCAATGAAGGACTGATGCTCTCTGGCAGCAAGCAGAAGAGACAGAGACACTCAGGAGGAGAGGGCGAGGGACTCAAGAGGAGGCACCGAGGCAAGCGCGTGGGGAAATAATAAAGTTGTGCTACTTAAAAAAAAAAAAATTCGAGTTGTAAAAGGACTAAAAGAGCAGAAGTTCATCATTAACATGCTAAAAAGGGTTCAAAGCATCAGTACCAATGAAGGTTAATTAATTACTTCAGTGATATTTTGAGGGATTTAAGGATTTGCATTTTTTCTACTTCATACATAAACCACTTCATTGGAAAATATTCACTCCAGTGTTACTGCTTACTTTCATTTCCCAGCTCCAGAAGTTGGGTAAACAGCAGGTATAATTCTGAATATAAATGATCAACAGATGAAATGTAATATATTGTCATGGTTATAAAGTAAAGTAGATGAAATCAGCTCCACTGAAAAGAGCCACTCTGGGTTGTGTTAGGTTTTCATACTTGATGCAATTTGTCTCTGATGATCACCTTCATATTAAAAGATATAATAACTGATTTGGATTTGGAGTTCAGTAACAACTAGGGAAATCCCTTCACTAAGAGAAGGTCAAACTGTAAGGAGAAGTGAGCATTTGTGTGACTGAGGATCTTGGACTGATAACATCTGAGATAAACATGTTATAACTGGGCTGAAACAGGAAGTCCATGTTCCTCCTGAGAGGCTCCACATGTGCCTTCATCCCTCTGACAGCTCCCTTCAGCTGTTTGTCTCATATTAGATAAGTGTGCGCCCCCTGGTGAGTGAAACCTCCTACTCCTCCTCCTCCTCTTCATCACAGTGACATTAGTCCACACTCTGCAGCAGCACACAGACGAGCTGAGTTGCTGCTGCTTCTCTGCGGGCCTGCTTGCCACCTGCTCAGACACAGGATCAGAAACACTGGACGGACGCAGATTAAAAATAAGTAGTCAGTCCCGAAGGATCTGGAGTTCTGCTGAGGCTGCAGATGATCCAATCAGAATCCATACAACCAACCTTACGTAACTTGAGAATTTACCTTTTTTAAACTTCTCTTTACTGGGAAGTATTTCCTTTATTATTTCACTCCACACCCATTGGGTAGAATAAAACATGCTGGACAGTTACAAATTCCAAGAAAAGGGGAGTCGTCATAGGAGTGGGAATAGAAGCATATCAGTCTCACTCTGGACTTATTGAGCAAAGTATTTTTATAGAACTTTGAAATATCCAGAAATGAACTGATTTGATTGTACACTTGTTGGACTTTACTTTGAAAAATCTCTTAATCTATACAGTAAATATGTTTGATATTCAGTATGTAGGTAGTCAGAGAGGTCCTGAACACAGGCATATCAGTTTCTCTCTGGAATTATTGATCAAAGTGTTTTTACAGTACTTTGAAATATCCAGAAATTATCTACTTGAAGCTAAAAATGTGTGACTTTTATTTTGTAAAATCTCTAAATTGATACAGTCAAAATGCTATTCATAAAAATGACACGTGAGACGATATATACTTCTTGTGAATATAATCCAATCCATTTCCTCTTCAATTATGCTTTTTGTATATGCTCCATGTCAACAGTTTATTTTGAAAAAACGCTTTGGATGCGTTTACCATAAATGTCAGTAGATGCGCGCAGTAGAATTTCTGCGAATGTCGGCTGGCTTGAACGCAGTTATGTTGGGGGGCGCCAATCTGAAATCTCGCCTAGGGCGCCAACATTGCAAGGGCCGGCCCTGGATGCAATATCATTTATTTTCTAACCCTAATAATGTGATGCTGTACCTGCACTGTGTTGGGGATGTGATTATATTTTCGAATCATGATAAAACATGAACCATTGTGTCCAATCTAATCTACTTTTGTTTTACATTTACTCAGTGAGCAAACTCGAGTTATTTTAGAGCCTTTGTTTTTCTCTGTGTATGAAGCGTTTTAATAAAAAATGAGTTAAATTAATTTGGAAAATGTCTCCTGTAATAGTTTTTTAGCTGTAAAATCGATGTCCAGTCAATAAATGTTATTGACTTAATATGAAATGAGACCCTTTCCTGGAAATTACTTTTTCTTATCATTACAAGGAAACATATAGTTAAGAGTGTAACAAAGCTCCCACCTGAAGCACTACAACACACACACACACCCAGCAGTGCAAACACTGTTCCCTCAGAACAAGCTGATTAAAAGATTCTATTCAACCGTCTTCTCGGGACAGATTTTATACAAATTACTCAAAATGTGACCAAGGATTGTGAAATTTGGTTTGAAGAGTTTCAAAATCACAAGCCTGAGTTTTAGAGTTAACTGGAAAACACTTAGATTTGTTTTTGATAATTCAGTTTCAAACTTCTAATCTATTGCCTCAGCCTTCACCCTTTTGTTCTACAGATACATGCATAATTGTTTTGCTCTGTCTTTTTGTAACCAATTGCCTTATTGTTTTGTACCAAACACAGTATTGGGAACTTGAATGTGGGGACTGACTTAAACAAAATTCATGTGCAGTACATGAAATATAATGTCAATTTTCTTCCTTTCCTGTGTCTCTCTCTCTCTCTCTCTCTCTCTCTCTCTCTCTCGCTCCGTGTCTGTATCTCTCTCTCTCTCTCTGAGGTCCCTCAGGTTTTCTGTGGAAACCGTCACAGACCACATGTAAACAAAACAGAAACAATACACCGGCCCTCTGAGAGTGTTTGAGGCTGCACCAAACTCTGTTTCCACCGTGTCATTATGGAGATAACCTCTGGCTTCTTACCTCCTGTTCTACAAATTTACATGTGAAGTGTAAACACGCGAGTGCTCGTCAATGAGTCTGAGGCCAACTTTAAAAGAAAAAGGATAAGGAAAGGAAAGGACAGGGCCAGAAAGGAGGGGAAGGAAACGACAGGACAAAAAAGGTGGGGAAAGCAAAGGATACGAGGATAACAAGGTGTGTAGAGTAAAAAGTCACTGATCCCTTTTATCAACATTGTTTTAAATGGAAGTGGTGCAGGCTTCAGGTGAGCAGTGTGGCAGGTATGCACACATTACCTGCAGGAGGGAAAGTGGAGCCCATGGGCATTCATTCCTGCCCTGTCTTGGTAGAACTGGTTTGGGGACTTTGCCTCATTGTGTGAATTCACTTTATGTGGTGTAGTCTATTGTGTCAAGAACGAGTTGTTTTGCTCGTCTTTTCATTTCAAAGTAACAGCTGCGCTCCACTGAAGGCAAAACATGCTGCACGTTCATATCAGAAAAACCAAACAGGGATGACAAAGTGAAGAGTCGTCAAAGTGTCTTCATGTGACTTTATTTTCTAAATATTGCAATGGCGTGTTGCTCTCGTGTATAAATAAAAGCTTTCATTTAGCGAGTGGTGAAAAAAAAGCTCTTAAATCTTGATAAAGAAAATATCTGAGACTACTGAACATGTTTAAAAAGGTAAATGGACTGAAAGAAAATAGAACAATTCATGCATAAAAAACAATTTCAGGTAGAGAAACAAATTGATGTGTAATTTATGGCCACAAAAGAACAGAGATATAAATAATCAAATCAAAATAAAAGTTGGTAATTGACATTGTAACCAGCCAAGCATTTACCAGTGTGTATAAATATATAGCTCCATATAAATAAAGTTAGCTTAAATAAGTGAGGATCCATTAAAAGGCCCAATTGAGTTGTATGGGAAATGCAGGACCCAGTATTTTGCCATAAGAGTGCAGGTCAGATCACACATACCAGAATATATCAGTTCTCTTCTGATCAGTGTGGGCGAGAAGGTGAATAAAACATTATCTTACTGTGGCGAAGCAAATCCCAGCGGGTATGTTTGCGTATATGTGACCGTGTCTAACAACTCAAGATATCTTAAGATCAGCTGCTTCGAGTACAACCACTCTCTTTGGAAATGATATCCTTAACAATTCCCCCAATTTTATGGAAGAAAACCACTGGGATGCATAGACTGTATAGCTCAAACGTCATGCCTGAGAGAAACGAGTCGAGTAGTGCTCTGTATTGAGGCGAGCATGTAAATCTACTCATGGAAGATCCTATCATGTAAAACCGAGAGGTGGTATGTACTTACAAACGACAAATAGTTGAGGAAAGGAAAAAGAAAAAGGACAAACAACATTCCATAAGACATTTCACCATGAGGGTGTGAAAGTGAAGTACGGTCATGTGTCTAATACCATGGGGTAAGGTCAGAGGGTGTGGGATGTAAAGAAGATGGTAAGGCTCTGCTTTCCAGATAATTCCCTAAAGATCGTATATTTTCAGTCTCGATGAGCTGAGGTGACGGAGCGCTGCTGTTTCTGGATGAAGGTGGAGGTGTGAGGAGGGGCTCAAGTTGCCCAGTTACAGGAAAATGATTCGGGGTCTCGTGCTAATCCACCCAGTCGCTGCCTCTTTTCTCCTCCCGTCATATTCCTCTCCCTCTTTTAGTTCATGAGCGTCATGGTGCTCTTGGTCTGGCCACCGAAGACCCCGGAGAAGAACTCCAGTGCCAGGCGCACGTGGATGGGCACAAAGACATACGAGGTGTAGATGACCATGGCGATGGCGGAGAAGAGGATGGAGTTGAAAATGGACTTTTCCCAGGGCTCCAGGACATAGATGCCGGTGATGAGCAGGTACTGGTAGTACAGCCAGGCCAGGTACTCTCTCAGGTTCTTGAAGATCATCCTGCAGGCTGGATGAAGGAGAAAGAAAAACGGAGGTGGATACGTGAGATATGAGTCCTCAGAAAGAGAAAGTGTGAAGAGAATAAAAAGATACAAGAATTTAAAGCATTTTTTCTAAATCATTCATGGTACTCGTAGCTGGGCATAAAACAATGCTCGCTCATTTTCTTGGCACACTTATCTCCCACTTGACACACACACACACACACACACACAACAAGGGGAAGGGGCAAAAGTTCCACATCCTCACAGAGCATACGGGCAAAACAACACTGGTTTTAAAGCTTGGTTTGCATTGACACTACAATGAATGCGTTAATTTGCTGTGTTCCATAAATCTGATAAAAAGCAGTGTTTATTTAAAGTTGAGGGCATGTGGGCGCCCTGCAGCCTCAGGTTCTTATAGAATCTGCAGCATAGGTAAGGGGGCGGGGCCAACAGGTGCTCTACAAGTTCTGCAAAAAACTTAAAGCAGATAGAATAGCAACGAGCACAGTAACACTAGCGTCTATAAACAGGATGCAACCTACTTCCTTCAGCCTTTGAAGTAGAACTGTTGCACTGAAGTTATGTAAACCATAGCACATCTTTGCATGGTTGTTATTATAATGTATTTATAAATATCTCCATCAATCAGTTGGGCTCACAAAAGTGAAATAACTGAGGCATAACGTTTTTCTTTCTGTCCAGATGTGTAATAATCAATGATCTGCAAATACCTATGATAAAAACTATTCCTCAGTGAATTTACATGTCTTTACTATGATTCTAAATGCTGCACAAAGGCTCTGTGTGTCCTGTGTTGTGTTGAAACTGAATCTGGACACGGACTCACCTGAGCAGCCGCCGTCAGATTCCTTAATGAGGCTGAGCCGCGGACAGCAGTCCGTCCCGCTGTTGCTCCGCTGTTTAGTGTCAACCCAAAAGCTGCCTCAGCAGTCTGCCACCGTCCTATATGTACCACACTGACACCACACCCACTAACACTGCCCACACTCACCTGGCTGCGCAGATCGGGCAGGTGCAGGCGCAGAGGACTATTACGCACACAGGCCGGTGTGCACGGTTTTACGCAGCGGTAGAGAAACACGTCCTCGCATCAGAGGCGCGAGAGGAGTCGGTGTCTTAAACACAGGTTTATTTCAGTCGTGTAAAGTCCAATGTTTCTTTAAACTTTCTTCTCTCGTTGTGTCCGCATCCTTCCGCGCCTCTGTCCCTCAACCTCCTCCATCATCCTTCTGCAGCGCCGCCTCTGACGTAGCAGGAGCCCAAAACAAGCAGAGGCAGCACTATTATGTGTGTGTGTGTGTGTGTGTGTGTGTATGTGTGTGTGTGTGTGTGTGTGTGTGTGTGTGTGTGTGTGTGTGTGTGTGTGTGTGTGTCTGTGTGTGTGTGTTTGTGTCTGTGTGTGCACTCACTCGTACTGCAGCCTCAGGATGTTTCTATGAGTCAGTATATGGAAACCTTACATTAAACAAACATTCACAAGTAGGCTTAATGCAACGTGAAATTGCAGATAATGATGTAACGAGATTATTACTGAGGAGACCTGCTTGGTCAAATGCGAGTGAAAAGGCCACTTTCCAATCTGTCCTTGGAAATCACTGGTAGATTCATTTATTTTATATATTTATATTCCACCTCAATGACTCATCAATGAAATCATCTTGGTTTAATGTCTAACATAAATACAACTATACCTAATACTCCAGAGCAGGGATTGGTAGTGGGTCATGCTAAACATTCATATATCTATGTAAATGTTGTCTCTTTTGTTGTGTTGCGTTTTATCTGAACTTAATGAAATGTTCCTCATTGTTTATGGCAGGCCAAGTACTAAATGTAGTAAAAAGGAAGGAAGGGTCACATCCTTAAGACGGAGTTATATATGATGTGATTTAACAAACGATCTCTGTCCTAGGGTGTAAATAGTTTTTAGATTTTTTTGTTGAAATGTTCTGCTACGCGTCACATCTATTACACTTCTCTTCTGTTTGTCCTGGGAGACAGACGCCTGTGACTCTTGGTGTTTTTCCCCTGTTAAAAAGGTTTTTTGGGGGGGAAGTATTTCCTCGTTCTAGTTGAGGGTTAAGGAAGGAGGATGTTCCACCCTGTACAGATTGTTTTATGAGGACAACTGTGATTTGTGAATGTGGGCTGTACAAAGGAAATCTAAGTGTTTAACTGAGCAGAGTCAGTGCTTTAAACTTTAAACAAAACTTTAAACACAAGCAAACATGTTGCCAAGCAAATCTGAAAAAGGTGGGATATAAATCAGAATTTTGCTCAAGATTCCAAGATGGACTAGAGCAAGCCACAGTTTTCTAGACTTGATGATCACTCAAAGTGCTTATTGGTAATTTTTTTGTTATTCACATTCGGCATATATGTGCAACGCTTGCTAGGGCTTTTAGAGTATTGTCCAAGTTTCTTTGGGCAAGATGCTGGACTGGGATTGGACCTTCTGGTTAGAGGACGACCGCTCTACCCCCTCAGCCACAGGCGCTCTTGAGGGTGAAATTCAAACTGAACTAAACCTTTTTTAAGTGATCTCCATATTCAGCTGCAGTCTTTGCACAGTTCAGTGGTAGCTCAAACTCTGCGTCTCTTCATCCTCTCCTCTGTGATGAGTGAAGATGAAACACAACACATGGATCCACTTTCACAATAAGGTCATTTAGAAGGCTACACTCTACACAGATGAACTCTATGCCAGGGAGTTCCGAGAAGTTTTGCAGACACAGACATTGTTTATAACTATGCAAATCTTATCTTGTCAGACAACTGTCTCTGCTCTATTCAGTCTTCACGGATATAACCTGTGGTTTTCTCTTTAAACTCCCTCCTTGAACAAGATTGAGGAAATGTTTTTGCGTGAAATGAATAACCCAAGAAGTTCCTTATACCAAGAGAAAAATCAAAAACCCAAACACTCCTAGAAAAGGTGTCTCTTTGTTTTGGGGCTATCAGAAATACAGCTGGGAAACCTTATCTCCTCAACTCTCCTCATCCCGTGAGGGTCTGCTGACCTGCTCAGTTCTTACACATGATGCATTATTGACGTGTAAACAGGGCAGAGGCACACTGGTTACCCATGGACACACTCATGGATATTGTTAGGGTCACCAGACCGAGGACGGGTTTGATGTGCTGGACCCAGTTTATGAGTGGATGTGCATATTAACCAGCTCTTTGTAAAAGGTTTTGTGACACAGCTCACCCACTGTGGTCTTCATGTGACCTGCTTCGCTGCAGGTACTGTGGGAATCATAATTCAAATCAGATCAAAGCCCTTAATCGGTCATGTTGTGAGAGGCAAAGCTCCAACTTCTCATTGGTTTTCTGATATCTGTTCAGCGACTGTGCGACACCAGGAATCCCAGGTAAAGACGTCTGGAAACAACGAACTGTGGGTCAAATGGTTGAGCTCAGGTAAAGTTGTTGAGAAAATCAGTTCAACAGGAGGGTGATGAGAAGGAGCTCTTAGTCTACATTGTTTTTGCTGATCCCACAAACACACACATACAAACACCCAAAGGGGATTCACCTCATTTACTTTCCCAAGTAGATCTGATTACCGTTAAGAACCAGCTCAGGTCTGTGAAAAACAAGACGCCTCCTCCTCCTTCTCCTTGTTCATGTTAGAGTGTGAGACATGTCACAAAGACTTAATTCTCTCTGATACACACATTCCTGAGGTGCGTTCCATTACATAAAGCTTCACAACAGTGGGTCATGCAACAAGTCTAGAGACTACAAGAATTTAAAGAATAGAAGCTTGGTTTAGATAAGTGCTCTAAGGAAGATCGAGTGTGAGGAACTGTTGTGGTTCTATGTTCTCAAAATCCCCCAACACAGTTTGATATTAACTCTGCTCTTTAAAGTCATTTTAAACAACTGTTGGAGTTTTTCAGGTCAACACATTCTGGGCGTCCACCATAGATTGTATATGTGTCCACAGTAGCCAAACGACAACATTTAACAGGTGAGGATCAGTTCACTGCATGTGGGGTCTACCTCCTTTTTCAGTCGTCCAAAGCTCCCTCTGGTGGATGACTACAGAAACGCACTTAAAAACTTTGATTCATTGAACACATCAATCGCACCAAATTAAACACTGCACAGACAGATTTGTGTAAAGTTTGCAGAGGAGCAAATATTTATTTGGATAGAGTTTACTATAGTCACTCCATTTATACATCACTTCAAAGATTATACACCACAAAAGGAGAAGAGAAGTAGAGAAATGACATAAAATCTTAAATTTGCAGGTCCAGTAACTGAAGGTCCAGTTTCTCAGAGGAAACTTATCTGTTACTTAGTGGCACCGATATAAGTCACATTTTACTGACTTAACTGTGATGATTCATTTCAATCAACAAAAAGCCTCAGTCGATTGTTTGAATCCCTCATCAGTGGACATTTGTTTGACAGATGAGCCCTCAGTGACACACTGATGGCGACTGGTTATTCTGTCATCATGTCTGCACCATCTCCTCCTGTGGCGTCTGATAGGGTGAGCTCCTCCAGCATCTCCGTCAGGGAAATACGTGGCGCTCCATCATCCTCGGCGTCGCTCTCCACGGGATCTTTGACGCATCTGAAATTTTTAAATATTAAAATCAGCACCTCATCATTAACTATCCAATAAATCATCAGTAATTAACTGTGTGCAGTGACTTCTATCAGGACAAAAAATGAGTGAAAGCCTCAGAATATAAATAATTCCACAGCAGGGCTGAAGTCTCTTGGGAAACGGAGGCAGAGCCGGTGTGCCGTGTCCCAGCTGCTCACCTTTGTAGATGTTGACATTCTTCCTCAGAGCCTCGTCCTCCTCCAGATCCTCGAGGAAGTCCTGGTATTGTCTGAAGACAGAAAAGCTAATTTAGACCAAACCCATGTGGCACGGCAAGACGTAAAAAACACACAAGCACAGGATACATGGCATTCTTAGCGAGGTAGCCAACTATTCATCAACAATTAAAAACAATGTCTTGCCTGCTCAGCTTTATTCTGAGTCACTGACTGACACTATCCTGGTGCTGTCAAATTGAACTAAAGCACAACGTGTATCAGTACGCAGCTGAAATGAGTTCCCGACAAAAGCCCTCTTAACTCCCCTTTGATTAACATTTAGCTGTCTAAGAAAAAATCGAGCCTCAAACAGACGAGTGCATTGTTGGTTTGATCAAGATTTGCTCACAATATGAAAACCATGTCTCTAGCCTTGTGGTTTGAAAGCAAAGTATAGAGACAGCTCTTTAGAAACTGACAGGTTTTGACTGAGAGCTTAAACTGTTACTTTAGATGTATGTGGTTTATGTTACAATCCCACCTCTCATCATCTGTGTTGTTGTCTTCACGGTCTCTGGGCATCTCCTCCAGTTTCCAGTTCCTGCGCTTCACCCTCCTGCTGCGGTCGTAGCTCTTCTTGATCAGCACCTTTCACAGTTCCCATTGTACAAATTACAACACTGAAACAGACCAACTTTATTTTTGTTTTGTGGATCTGTGTGGGATTTCAACATCTTTGCCCAGAATGTTATCAAATCTACTTTCAGTTCAATGTGCTGCCACTAGAGGTCAGTGTTAAACAAGTCAACAGATGCTAAAGGCGCCTGAAGCTCAAGTATATTCACTGAGGATGTTCGGAGAAGTGCAGGTCGAGTCTTACCACATCAGGAACGCGGTGAGGGTTCATCTTATTCAGGTGCTCGTCATTCACGTTGGAGTTCGCAAAATCAAACCTGAGGGATGAGAAGTAAATGTGCTGTTAAGTGTCAAACTCACGTCTTGTGATCTGTCTTTACTGTCAAGCATAGATTGTTCATAAAGATGGACATGACTTTTCCCTAATAGTGTAGCCAAAGCATCTCAATAAGCCCCTGGTGGCTGTCTGCAGTATAGGTCGTAAACCACACCTCCACCATGTGAATGGATGGGACATGGACCTAACTAAAAAGTCAAGTACATTTCCCTCAAAGATGACTTCTATCATTTTAGGTTGTTATTTTCACTCGTTTGTCAGTTTGGTTTTAATTAGTTATTCAGTGCTATAAAACTAGGTGAAAGATCATGATTGAGAGCTGAGACTGAACTGCGATTGGTCAAATATCAGCTAAACCTTGACAGCTACTGCACAGACTGGTTCCAAATGACGGCACAAAGATTAAGATGCATTTATTTGTCCCAAACACAAGCACAGACATGCACAGGCACACTCATGCAGGTAGGGAAATTTAACCTCTGCTTTTAACAAGAGCTGTGAAAAATAACGCGTTAACGCGCTATGATTAAATTACAGGATTAATTCTTTGTTTTTTTTTAAAACGCATTTAACGCATGCGCAGAAGGACCTTCCAATTCCGCCGCCTCTGCACTAGTCGCCGCTCTAATGCAGTCAGACGGCAGCTGCCATTCAAACAAACAAACAACATGGATAATTCTGATGAACCTGAGGACCTTCTGGACGGGAAGATCGTGTTCCAAAAAAACAAAGATCGAACATTCACTAAAACCAAGGTGATATACACACTCTGCGAGAAGACGTTATCTTTTCACCGTAGCAATACCCGCCTAACCACCGCAACGCGAAGCATGCGTTGGTCGGCGAGGGGCGTTCAGGTGGAATGCGCCAAACCAGACTCACTCGCAGGACACATTGTGCAAAAGAAGCGGTCAGCTTTACTGTCAGAGAATTTGAACAAGTTAGTTTGCCTCACCAACTGGCTAAAGAACGACTAGCTAAGAGGGCCTTTAGAGTTATTAGATTGTGTCATGGTGTGGTTAATGGTTGTTTGACAAAAAATATAAAAATTTCAACCATCCTATGGCTAAGAAGCTCAAATAATTTCTGTTTGATTTAAAAAGAAAAGTTTTATTCAACCACACAATGGCTAAGGAGCCCGAATTCTGTTTAGGATGAAGATTATATTAATGTTCCATATGGAATAGCAAAGATAACTGCTAAAGAACTGCTGACTTGCAGCAGCGTTGTTTTGTTTATTTATGAATATAAAAAGAAAACATGTTGAATGTATATATCCGTCTTTTGTCTTAAATCTTTGAGTTTCACAAAAATATACAGAGAAATTCGATAATGTGATTAATCATGATTAATCCATAGGAAACTGTGATTAATTTGATTAAAAATTGTAATCATTTCACAGCCCTAGTTTTCACAGGATTCACCATGATGAGTTTATGTTTTACGGTTTAATATTCCATTTAATAGGGAATTTGAATGTTAATGTTATTGTATTCCCCAGCATTACATTGCACTGCACTGAAGGGAGGATGAAAGCTTTCTGGGAAATATAATTTAAGACGACACATTTCAAGTATGTATATCAGCTTATATTGTGTAAATAAGCAAAGTAAATAAATACAAAAACTGCAGCAGGTGATATACCTATTTTTCTTTATAAAAGGAACTTGAGGATTTTATATTATGAGAGGGAAAGTTAATTTCTAAACGATTCCACGGGAGAACTGATGCTGCACTGTGACATGTTCAGACATGCTCCCTCAAATTGGTGCCCCCAACATACACACACAAACTGTCATGCATCCCCAAGAACTTTTTGACTGTATACAGATGCACACACAGGCAGACAAAATTGTAAGCTATAAAAAACAATAATCCAGGAGGATGTTTTAGATGCTGGCTTGCCTGTCAACGGAGCCACGGGTGGTGACATCAGCAAATGTCCCTACTATGCTGCCAAATGAGTAGGTTTTTATACTTCTCTTTGTATGCACCATGCTGCTATGAGGAACTGTTGTGAGGTTGTTGTTGTTCAGGTTTGTTTTTCTCTTTTTGTGCATCCAGCGGCGTCGAGTGGAACGGCATTGCCAGTCAACTCGCCATGGCCGTACTCCGACAGGTTCTGTTTGCGACCTGGATTGCTGCTCTGGCTGGATTCGCTGCATGGTATCTGATGTGATCCCACCTCCAGCCTGTCATTCTGCTGCTGAGAGAGGGAGAGGGAGAGAGGGAGAGGGAGGAGAAACATTGAGGGAAGGCGAATAAGGAGATTATTTCATAGTTTAATACAGACATTATTTAGGGGTCCAAGCTAAATCAATATTGCATATTGCAAAAGACGGAAGCTGACAGGAAAAATATTTGGTTTTATTGGACTATTATCACATCCTCTCCATCCATCTCTCATGCTCTGCTTTGATGTATTGTTTGTCCGCTTCCTTTGGACTATCCCTCCATTTTATGTCCCTTCAGAGTATCTGGTCGTACCTCAAAACCTTCTGGAGCTGTTTGCTGATATTGGCACAGGAGCACATTGCGTGAATAGTTTGATTTTCTAATTTTTATCAACTTTACTTGAAATTACTTTTTGATGCGACCCACGTAAAAACTGTAACTGGCTATACAGCTGACAATGATGCACCTATATACAATACACTGTTACACAAGTAATGTTCTTTTTAATTCTTTGCTTTGGGATTTGAAGCTATATTTGGATTAAGGTGTAAACAGAGACAGTTTCTCTGTTGGAGAAGGAAATTCTCTTCTTCTAATATTAATGGTTTATCTTAATTCTTCTAATAGTAGTTTATCTCAGGTTTGTGCTGCAGAAAGATTGCAATATAGTATGTTGGGCATGGACTGCCTGATATACCCCTGTAGTGTCCATGTTTAATTCATGGACACTACACATACTGGAAATTAAAAGTAGAATGAAATGTTTCTAGAATATCTAAATAGTTGACAGGGAATTTACTGTTAGTCGACTTATCAATTCATTTATTAAAAGCTCATTTCCCCCTGCTACTTAGTCTATACGGTTTTTATATTGTGTTTTATTTACATTGTATATATTGATTTATTTTTGTCGTGCACTGGTTGTACATCAAATTGCCCTTGAAGGATAATAAAGATTTTCTTTTATGGACAACTTAAGTTAATCACAAGCTGCACAAACCAAGCAGGAGCAGCAGAGGAACCCAGCATCCAGCAGGGGGCAGCCTCAGGACATCACATGGAAAGAAGCTGCAGCAGACTGTGATTCTTGTAAGGCGTCAGAAGACGACGAAGGTTTGAAACTACTGGGTTATTCTCTAACAATAGGTTTTTAAAGCATGTTAAATCATCCAGTATCTAAAATCCCAAAATATAAAAAGTACCTTCTAAGTAAGGCTGTCAAATATAGACGCACACACACACACGATAATATTTCAATGTTCTTAGTGTGCTTAGGTCCTTGTGGAAATCAGCAGGCGGTGTGGCCTAGTCGGTAGAGTGATGGTCTTGAAATGCGAGTGTCTCGGGCTCGAGTCCCACTCCTTCACATGCTCTTGCCTAGCCTGGATGCCAGACGAATTTAGCCCCACCCACAACAATTTGGTCGGGCAGTTCGGTCTGGAGTCGCTCCATTGGGAAAAAATTATGGCCCGACCGGGCCAATCAGATTGTCAGGGCGGGCTTTATACGATGATTTACAGACGATCAACGGTAACGTAATCAACCACGTCATCACAGTGCCCTCTGGTTGAATTCGTTTTCAACAAACATGCCTGCCGCTGGCGAGCTGAGATGTGTAGATGCTGCCATTGAGTCTGTTTTAGAAGACATCGACAGCGCATTCATTTTGAAAGAGGAACACAGAACGTGGAGGCGACGCCACAGCACCGTGCTAATCCCTATCGCCCCGGCGCTTGGCTGTTCACAACGGACACTGAAGCGACGCTAAACCGCTGGGCAGCGCTGATAATATCACCCGTTGATCCAGTAGATCGCTGCACGGCTTTGTGCCAGTCACACCGGAGGCTGAAGCACCGCGCTGCGCCAAGGCTGCCTCGCGGTGCTTCAGCCTCCGGTGTGACCGGCACAAAGTTTTAACATGGGAGTGGATGGGAGCCAGCTGTTATTTAAGGCTTGGCGCTGCGCTGAAGCGTCCGGTGTGAACCCGGGTTAGTAAATAACTCACAATGCGTTGCTTAGCATACTGTCGTCGCCAGGCTTTTAAACTTGAACTCGCCTCCGGCGATTGGACAAGCGTGTTTGTTGATCCAGGATTTGAGAAGGAATAATTAGACACTTATACATGAAGTTCTGGAAATTGAACATTTATTGTATTCACTGAAATACTTACAGAGAGTCTCTGGGGTTCTGCCGGACACGTCACCAGGTTCAGTGGATCATGTCGAGAAGAAGCCCCGTTCAATCCTAAGTCCACAGTATATATAATCAGACACAGGGTGGGCACAGAGGCGGTTCTTTTTCTTTGAGGGAATTCATCTGGCCAGTTATTGGCCAGATGTATACTGTTTCCTCAAAGTGCAGTTTTTTGCAAGCACATCACTTTCAACTGACCAGGTGTCCCACCACTGTGGCCTTGGCAAACAGGGAGCCTGCCACAGTGGAGAGACCCAGCAGATAATACTTTTCCGGAGGATTTCATATCTTTTTCTCACCATATTTCATGAAGCACCTTATTGTATTAGTTCTGGCACGTCCTCTCTCTTTTCTGAGCATCCGTGCTTTCATTATTTCAAATCTCAAGATGAATTTCCATCACACACTTTTCTCCGAATTGTATTTTGGGTCAGATTGACATTCAGGTTGACACCTGCTCTTTCTGTGGTCGTGCTCTGGGCCTGACCCTGCGTCTGAGTCAAAAAGATTATACATCATTCTAACTAAAAGTAACTGTTGTAGCATTATTGATTATATGGATTATACAGCTAATATTTGTTCACAGGATATAGGTAAAATATAATCACAAGATACAGAGAAACATAGATATCTCAACAATCCCTCTGTTGACATGTGTTAATCACATGTCACTAAAATCAGGGTAAGGCTCCCAGCATTTCATCGGGCTATTGCATGAAGTATTAAGTTTAGGGGTTCTAACGACTGTTAGGGCTCCTGTGAGAGATATTGTGTCGGGAAAGTCAAAACCGTGTCCTGTAAGGGTCCATACATCACCATTTGGGGCTATGTGACTAATCATAATTGAGCATCAACTTATTGGGGAAGTCCGAAAGCAGGGGTCAGAACGACTGAGGGGACAGTCTGTAACGCAAGAGCAAAGGCATGGTCAATATCTGGTAAGTTGTCACCATCTGGGCAGAAATCATAAGAAACGCAGTCCCTCATCTCCTCAGAGTGAGCTAGCAGGGGCAGTTGTAATGCACGTTCAGTGTCATTCTTTTGTATCGCAGAGTCTATGACACGGATGCACAGGGCTCGAATGCAGGGAACACAACAACATCCGCAGATGGCGAACAGGGCTATGAACACTGCGACAGATAGTATGAAGGCCGAGACCAGTTTAGACCATTTGCCAAAGAAGTTAGACATAAAATCATCCCATGGTTTCACGCCAGAGTGTTCCTTCATTTCCACAGAGAGTGAACGCAGTCCATGGAGTGCTTTAGATAAGGTACCGTCTGGGGCCGTGTTGTTAGGGATGAACGTACAACATTGTGCACCTATCATAGCACATACACCCCCTCTCTCTGCTAAAAGGAAATCAACTGCTACACGATTTTGAAATGACATCAAGGAGGTGGCAGACAGCTGTTCGTGTACCGCTGATACTGCGTCTCTGGTGAAATTGGACAAGCGTTGGATGTTATAGTGGAGATAGTTGATTGGGAGTAACTGGGAACATAGCACTAATGATAGGCATGCTCTCAAATCCTGCTGCAATGTTATCTGCCAGTTTATACTCATCTGGGACCCCCCGGGGAATTCCTATAGCATCCATATACACCGGACTACTGGAGAATGCATCAACTGATCTGCGTGCCCTAGGGATGGCAGTTGGAGTCGGGGGGGACGTGGTGGAGCTTGGGGTTAGTGTCTTTTCGAACCATAGTAGAGGAAAAACTATCACTAAAGGGATTAAGGTCAAAAACAGTACTGTCCCCCTAAACCAGTATAACCCAGGGTGTCTGAAAGGATGCCAAGGTCTTTGCCTTGGTTCTATTTTTCCTTATTATTTAATTAAAACACATGCATGATATTGTGGATATTTTTCAGAGAGAAAATGAAACAGAAGAAACAAAATTAAACTCTAACACTGTTGACTCTGTTAAATGATTAAAATGAATAGAAAAATTGAACACAAAAGGTAAAAATAAAACTCTAATACTGTGGACTCTGTTAAATGATTAAAATAATTAGAATAGGAAATAAAAGTAAAAAACTCGTCGGTTCACAGGTCCCGCCGAGAAGGTCTTTATCAGTGTGTGAGAGGGGGTGTGGTGTAGCTCTGAGAGGTTACTAGCACTTCAGGCTGTATCAGTAGTGTGCCTGGGGGAAGTGGCAGAGACCCAGCAGAACGCATCAGCACATCAGAACGCATCAAACAGCCGGCGTCTGTAAGATTTTATAACAGTAGGTCTTGGTTCTTCCTCCTCGAAAGTGCGCACGCGTAGTCCCTCCTCTTGGCATTTGGAATAAGGAAGTGAACAGGAGACACTCTCAAGGCCTTGACACAGCTGATGCCATGAGGGCCAAACTGTTGTTGTTGGAGAAAAGGTATTATTGTGTTCCTGCTATATCGGCTAAAATGTTCTGTTTGTACAGAAATTCGAAACAACTAAGCCAAAACAACGAAACAGAACTGGGACCCACATACATTCTAATTTCAAGATGACACAGTAGGAAGGAAAAGGTTATTTAGTTATGATTTGTATAAAGGCCTAATATCTGGCTCAAACTGGTCATGCTTCCATAAGCTGAAGCGTTGACCTTATTCCCCGGTGGGATTGTCCATGAGCTTCTACCACTAAATCTTTAAAAATAGACATAGGAAGTGCAATTCTCCCATCTTTGTGTTTCCACAACCCTTGTATATTTTTGGTCACCTGTGGTCCCCATGCCCCTCTTTCATACAATCCTGCTTTTCTCTGGGCCTCTATGACGTCTACAATGGTGCGTGTGGGAAATGGGGATATGTCTGAGTCTGAACGCATCATGTGATGTGCATATCCTGCTGCTTGTTTGGCCTGTTCATCTGCAGCCGCATTTCCTCTCGTGGTTTGATCTGTCCCTGTCTTATGAGCTGCGCATTTGATAATAGCTACTTTTGTGGGGCTCATGATGGCATCAGATAAGTCTTTCACCTCGATCAGGTGTTTTACATCTGATCCAGTAGTGGTCTTCCAGGAAGTGTGCTGCAGTTTGGAAAGTTCATGGTGACATAGTCCGTACACATATGCAGAATCTGTGTAAATGTTCACTATTTTCCCTTCTCCCAATGTCAATGCCTTTACAACCGCTTTCAGTTCCGCTTTTTGGGCAGAAATAGCTGGTATTGCTTCCGCATGTAGTAGATCAAAACCTCCATGGGTAGAGTTGTGTCGGACCACAGCATATCCTGCTTTGAGTCTACCAGTCGTGGTGTCTCGATAGCAGCAGCCGTCGGTGTACATGTTTTCTACTTCTGCATCTTTCCATGGTTCATTAGATAAATCTTTTCTTATCTTCATGTCTTCCACTACTCGCATAGCGCAATCATGTGCTGGATGCGTCATCAGTTGTCCTGCCATGTTTATCCCCTCTGAGGTGAATGTAATGTGTGGTTGTAGCAATATGTCTGATAGTCTACTTTGTCTTAGTGCTGACATGGAAAACATGTTGCTCGTCACATAGGATGTTACACCATGGTCTGTAAAGACCTGTACAGGATGTCTCATGACTATGTGTGCAGTTTTGTTTAATGCAGTAGCAATTCCTGCCACTATTTTGGTGCATGTTGGCTGTCCTTTCTCTACAGTATCTAGCATGGAGCTGTGATAAGCCAAAACTTTTCTGGAGCCTTGTGTACCAGGTTCCCCCTTCTGAAAGAGAACAGCGTTTACGCAATTTTCTCTTTCAGACACATCCAGAAAGAAAGGTTTGCTGTAATCAGGAATGGACAGATTCGTGGTTTGTGCCAGATTCTGTTTCAGAGAAATGAACGATGCATCAGCTTCCGTTGTCCATTGTAGAGATGCTGTAAGATTTTTAGCCCCTTGTTCTTTTATCAGGGAGCGTAATGGCAGTGTGAGGTTGCAGTAATCAGCGATGTAGGTGCGTGAGTAATTACACAATCCTAAAAAAGCCATCATCTGTCTCACTGTCTGTGGTTTTGGATGTGAGATTATGGATGTGAGTTGTGAGGCAGTCAAGTTGGTGCCGTGGGCTGTGAGTTTTCTCCCCAGAAATGTGACACTTTGTCGGACTAATTGCATTTTCTTTCGGCTGATTTTAAAGCCGGCTTTGTGTAGCGCGCCGAGAATGCTGAGCGACGCTTGTGTGGCTGCTTCCTCTGAGGGAGAGGCGATGAGTAAATCATCTACATATTGTATTAGCAGTGTGTCTTGGGGAAGTGAGAGAGAGTCAAGGGTATGTCTGAGCACCTCATTAAAAATGCCTGGAGATAAACAAAACCCCTGAGGTAAACGGGTATATGTGTATTTCTGTCCTTTGAATGTGAAAGCAAACACCTCTGCCTGCTGTGGTGTAATGGGAATGCAAAAGAATGCATTTGCAAGGTCCAGTACTGTAAACCAAGTGTGTTGTGGCGTGAGAGTCAGTAAAGATGTAAATGGATTTGGGACGGGGGATGGGTGCGTGAGTGTGATATCATTAATGGCGCGTAAATCATGTACCATCCGGTATGATTTGCCATCTGCTTTAGGAACGGGTAATAACGGTGTGTTCCAGGGGGAGGTGGTGGGTGTGAGGA